>NC_063352.1:33406090-33426129 GCF_021869965.1 Rhincodon typus
TCATAGGAGCAGAGAGGCTGACGTTTCGAAGGGTCTAGGCCCGAAACGTCAGCCTCTCTGCTCCTATGATGCTGCTTTGCCTGCTGTGTTCATCCAGCCCTGCACCTTGTTGTCTCGGATTCTCCAGCATCTGCAGTTCCTACTATCTCAGAGTCAGAATGGATTTGTGAAAGGGAAATCAGATGAAAGGCAGTGATGTAGTAATAATGTCACTGGATTAGTAATCCAGAACCCAGGCTATTATTCTAGGATATGGGTTCATGAAGCAGAAATCATGCCTCACAGGCTTTACTACAGTTCTTTGAAGAGTTAACAAACAGGATAGATAAAGTGAAATCAGTAGATGGAATATAGTCCATGATGTTGGAGTAGTACATTAACATGGATAGAGAATTGGCTAACTATTAGAAGACAGAGAGTTGGCTAAATGGATACTTTCATGCTGGAAACTTATAATTAGTAGAATGGCAGAGGGATCAGTTCTGGGGCCACAATATTTACAATGTATATGAATGAGTTGGATGAGTGAAATTTACTATCACCAAGTTTGCAAGTGACACAAAAATAGGTGGAAAGGCAAGTATTTGAGAAATGACACAAGGAATCTATAAAGGAATATAGACAGCTTATGTCAATGGGCCAAAATTGTCAGAAGGAAAGTAATGTAGGAAAATGTGAGATTATGTACTTTGGCAGGAAGAATAAGACAGCTGAATATTATTTAAATGGTGAAAGACTGCAGAAAACCACAGCAGAGAGGGATTTACATAAATCACTAAAAGCTAGCACATAAGTTCAATGAGAAAAGGGAAGGCAAATAGAATTTTGGCCTTTATTTCAAAGGGAATCGAGTCTAAAACTAAACAAGGCACTAGTTAGACCTCAGAGATAGTAGGAACTGGAGAATCTGAGGAAACAAGATGGGAGCGAGGGGGAGGCGGCTAGAAGATGGATAGAGAAGAAGATAGGTGGAGAGGAGACAGACAGGTCAAAGAGACGGGGATGGAGCCAGTAAAGGTGAGTGTTGGTGGGGAGGTAGGGAGGAGATAGGTCAGTCCAGGGAGGATGGACAGATCAAGGGGGCAGGATGAGGTTAGTAGGTAGGAGATGGGGGTGGGGCTTGAGGTGGGAGGAGGGGATAGGTGGGAGGAAGGACAGGTTAGGGAGGCGGGGACGAACTGGGCTGGTTTTGGGATGCGGTTGGGGGAGGGGAGATTTTGAAGCTTGTGAAGTCCACATTGATACCATTGGGCTGCAGGGTTCCCAAGCGGAATATGAGTTGCTGTTCCTGCAACCTTCGGGTGGCATCGTTGTGGCACTGCAGGAGGCCCAGGATGGACATGTTGTTTGAGGAATGGGAGGGGGAGTTGAAATGGTTCGCGACTGGGAGGTGCAGTTGTTTAGCGCGAACCGAGCATAGGTGTTCTGCAAAGCGGTCCCCAAGCCTCCGCTTGGTTTCCCCGATGTAGAGGAGACCACAACGGGAACAGCGGAACAGCTGTCTGTCTCCTCTCCACCTATCTTCTCCTGTATCCATCTTCTATCCGCCTCCCCCTCTCTCCCTATTTATTTCAGAACCCCCTTCCCCTCCCCCATTTCTGAAGAAGGGTCTAGGCCCAAAACATCAGCCTTCCTGCTCCTCTGATGCTGCTTGGCCTGCTGTGTTCATCCAGCTCTACACCTTGTAATCTCACTAGTTAGACCTCACGTGGAATACTATGAACATTTTTGTCCCCTTATCCTAGGAAAGATTTATTCTCCTTGGAAGCAGTCCAGAGAAGGTTCATTAGGTTGATCGTGGCTATGGAGGGAATTTCCTATGAGAAGGGGTTGAATAGGTTGGTCTTGTACTCATTGGCATTTAGGTGAATGAGAGAAAACTTTGTTAAAGCATATAAGATTCTTAAGGGGTTTGGCAGGGTAGATATCTCCCCTTTGGGAGAGTCGAGGACCAGAGGACAAAATCTCAGAGTAAGGGATCACCCATGTAAGACAGAGATGAGGAGGTTGTTTTTCTCTCTGTGGAATTATTTACATCAGAGGGCTGTAGAGGCTGTGTTGTTAAGTGTATTTAAGGCTGAGATAGACAGATTTTTAATCAGTAAGGGAATGAAAGGTGATGGAGATAAGACAGGAATGTGGAGTTGAGGGTTATCAGATTAGCCATGATCTCATTGAATGGTGGAGTAGACTCAATGTGCTGAATGGCCTACTTCTGACTGTATATCTTATAGTGTTGTTGTCCTATGGATGGTGGGTCAGCTCCATAGAAACTTTCTGACCAATTGGAATGTATTTGTACGTGTATTTTGAAATATACACTTAAATACCTGCTACAGCATTCCTATTGACCCATCCCTTCTATCACATAACATAATCTGTCACTTCACTTTAGCATACACATATATACTTTTTCACTTGGGCTTTCATTTACACAATTTACCCTTTATTACAATTTATTTATTTATTACAATTCAGCTTTTCATCATTGTAAACATTTAAATTCAGCCTCCTCATAGTCAATGGTTTTCTAAAGCACAGCGAGGATGTACTTGCACTGGTATTAAAATGTAGGGAACAGAATGAGAGAGGTACTATCGCAGAAAGTGTTTACACCAGATCGAGCAGTAAATGTTTTTACAATTTTGCTGAAGGTTGCAGTAGTTGGATTTGAGATCACAACGGGTTGTGTCTTACTGGGTGAATTTTGGGGTGAACTGAAGTACCAGAAAGAACCAGAAAGGACCGGAAATCTCAAACCAAAATTAAAATGAAAAGTGACAGGTAGGGTGGAATGGTAAGCCACTTATTTGAAATAATGCAGAAGATGAGAACATATCAAAGATACCAAGATAATTAGAGATAGATTATTATTATTTGGGTGACCTAATGATAACTGTAGGGAGCAATTTTCAACATCTCCCATTACCCAATCAACATTAAAGTGAAGTTATAGTCGTGAATTCGGAGCCATTTCAAGTTAAGTCCTGCCCATACTTGGCAGTAGCTGATACTGCAGCGATTAATATTCTTTATATTATACCAATGAGATATGAAACAGCATATTTCAAAGTAATTTGTAAGACGTTTGGCAGTAATGAAAGCAAACAACCTACTGATTTTCTGAAGAAGGGTTTAGGCCTGAAACGTCAGCCTTCCTGCTCCTCTGATGCTGCTTGGCCTGCTATGTTCATCCAGTCGTACACCTTGTTATCTCAGATTCTCCAGTATCTGCAGTTCCTACTATCTCTGAAACAATTTTAATCCCACTGCGAAACCTCTTCTAAGGATGCTTACCCTGAAGAAGTTACCCTCCTCCCTCCGGAAAAACTTCAGTGGTTCTCTCTCCCACTGCAACTCTCTTGTAATCTCTTCGGCCTTGAAACTGCTTGACCACGTCCTGAAGCAAACCAGGTACTACCGCCACATTATCTTTCTTAGTACCTGCCTACGGAACCAGGATTTCTGAAGAAGGGTCTAGGCCCGAAACATCAGCTTTCCTGCTCCTCTGATGCTGCTTGGCCTGCTGTGTTCATCCAGCTCTACACCTTGTTATCTCAGATTCTCCAGCATCTGCAGTTCCTACTATCTCTGATACTGAAATATGTTTACATATCCATTGGACAAGCCACATATCACTGAGTAATCACTTAAATTGATCTGTCGTGTAAACAGAAAATACTTTAAATGTTAATTTCATTATTCAAGTGATCTAACCACTGATGTTGTGCTATAGTGTTTAGCAACAATCAAGGTTTCCATGTACCAAGTCAAGAAGTTGACAGATGTGTACGTTCTCTACAATGTTTTGGCTCATATACCTCTAGTGGTGGATATTGGTACAGTATCAATGACTCCTGGTGACTCCTGTGTTCATTTGTAACATTTACTACACATTAGACAATTAGATCCGTATTAGGTATAATGCTTACAAGCATCAACTAACTTATAATTTAAAACCGTATCTGTTTTGCTACTTTTACTAATGGTAAAAACAAATGCCAAGTTTAAATAGGTAATGAGCATAGTATCGGTCTTCATTCTTACAAGACAAAAGGCTATAGAAACATTGGAACCAGTGCAAAAAAGATTTATGAACATCTTGTCAGAACTAGGAGATTACATCAGCAGGAAATACTAAACAGCCTTGTGCTCTTCCTTCCAGAAACATAAAAAGGTGACTGAATAGAGAGAAGTTTAAAACTATAGACAGATTCAATAGTGCAGGCATAGAATCAATTGCTTAGATTTTTGTCTGAGTCAGATATGCAAAGTTGGGAGAATTCCAGGCTGCATGAACCTGACGTTTCAAAATGGCTGCCGGGACATCAGATGTTGTCTCTGCAGGTGCACGCTGTGTTAGTAACTGGGGAGATGCCAAGCATGAAGGTGGGCTGGGGTGGGCAGAAATCCCATGTTGGGGCTATACCCCAGGTCTAAAATTATAGAGTGAAAGAAACATAAAACATCACCCAGAGAGTGGTGAGCCTATGGCCTATTTCTGCTCTATTTTTTATATTTCTATTCATCCAGTCTTCAACCCTCACCCTCCCTTCACTTATGCCAATTCATCCCTTGCACTCATCCCCTAGTCCGCTAGACCCTCCAAGTCAACCTATGCCCAACCAGCCATCTTGGTCCCTACACCAACTTATCCTCCTGTACCTACCCCCAATGGGTCTTTATATCCCCTATGCCACTTTTGTGCCCTGCATGACAACCCACACACAACACCCATTACCCTTTGCCTTTACTGCTGCCATACCAACTCACACACACAGTTTTTAATGGGCAGATCTCAGAATCCTTGCAGAGATCAGATAAAGTTATGTGGTATAATATGAAGTTCTATCGGTCTATTACACACTTCACTGTGTTGAAAAGAAAGCTCATTCAGAAGAACTCATTCACTATACTTACATTCTTTCAACTACAACTCTAGAGCTGAGCAGGTACCTGATCTCTGGCAGCAGCCTGGGGCATTTCTTCCTCAGTCAGCTGTTACCATGTGGTGCACTCCAGATCCCTCACGCTCGAAGCCTATTGTGGCCCTTGAGGTGTCAGTAATAGAGCTGGTGAGGGTGCAGGAGGCAATCATGGTGATGTATCCTCTGAGGCCGTTGGTAGTATGGTTCTCAGAGGTCAGGGAGGGTGTTTTGTCGGGGAGCTGGACATTTTCTTCACAGAGGTTTTGGGAGGACTGGCAGAACCTACAAGACAAAAGAGAGAGAAGTCATTCCAGCTAGTGTTAGAAGTGGTGTGCACTGATTGAGAGTCACTTAATTTGAGATTTGCTGTTGAATGAAGATTGGTACTTATTCGTTTGGCAGGACATGAATATGTTTTGACGTCCTCGCAGCCATGGTCCCAGCCTTCTCCTGTGAGGGCCAGGATTCTCCTCTCGGAGGTGAGGACATGATGTCAGGCACCGTCCATCCCTCTGGGCTCTCTGTGCTGATATGGGCTGTCTTCTCCTGTTACTGAGAAAAAAAGGGGGGCACTGATGAGGGCAAAGTGGGCAGTGGTACAGCTATTACTGCTGGTGCAGGTGGGACTAGTTGGTTAGTTGGGGGAAGGGGGTTGGCATCGGAGAGACTGAGGGAGGGTGTTGTGTGCAACAGTGAAAGTGGCAGAGCTTGATCCTTGGTGGGAGGTGGGTGCAGTAGTAGACAGATGTGGCAGAGATGAGTGTGGCACTTATCCGGGTAGAGTGTAGAAAGTCATTGACTTTCTTGTGAAACTGCTAGTTATTTTTCTGCATCTAGGAAATGGCATGGACCTGGGTGGCAACCTCAGGCTAGCAGGGTCTCTTCTGCCAGTCCTCTGGGAAAAGGACTCTGCAAGACATAGGAGTGGAATTAAGCTATTTGGCCCTTCAAGTCTGCTCCACCATTCGATCATGGCTAATATGTTTCTCAATCCCATTCTCCTACCTTGATCCCTTTACTAATCAAGAACCAATCTATCTCTGTCTTAATTACACTCAATGAGTTAGTCTCCACAGCTCTCAAAGCAATTGGCTCCACCGATTAACTATTCTCTGGCTGAAGAAATTCCTCCTTATCTCATTCCTAAAGGGTCATCCATTCACTCTGAGTTTGTGCCCTCAGGTCCTAGTCTGTCCTGCTAGTGGAAACATCTTCTCCACATCCACTCTATCCAGGTCTGTCAGTATTTGAGATAGTTGGAACTGCAGATGCTGGAGAATCCGAGACAACAAGGTGCAGAGCTGGATGAACACAGCAGGCCAAGCAGCATCATAGGAGCAGAAAGGCTGACGTTTCGGGCCTAGACCCTTCATCAGTAATTGGTGAGTTTCAATAAAACCTCCCCTAATCCTTCTAATCTGGTATAGACACCAGATTCCTCATATGTCAAGCCCTTCACTCCTGGACCAAGGAATAATTCACACAGCCCCCCGCTCCTGCTGGGTTATTCCCAATGACAGAGCAATGAAGTGTTCAAGTGAGTATTAATTAACTATATAAGGGCCTTAACTGGAGGCAAGTCAGGAAGGTTATCCATGGACATTGTCCCATGGGCTTAACTGTAGTGGATGCTCCTGTCTAATTATGTGTAACCACCGCCAAACTCAACATGGGGAACAATACAGAGTTCCACTCATGAATTTAAACCTCTGTGCTCATATTATGTTTATTTAAAACCATGATCATCCACACTGTACTTGCACCATCAACTTTTTGTCACTTAATTACTCCTGCTGCTACCCTATCACAGATCTTCCTCATTGTGCATTTCTGTTTACTGCGATTTCAAGGAGTTAAAATGGTGGCGAA
Organism: Rhincodon typus; assembly: GCF_021869965.1. Taxonomy (NCBI): domain Eukaryota; kingdom Metazoa; phylum Chordata; class Chondrichthyes; order Orectolobiformes; family Rhincodontidae; genus Rhincodon; species Rhincodon typus. The sequence continues at coordinate 33,412,888 of NC_063352.1, forward strand.
TGAGGTCCCCACCAGAATCCTGTCACATGTTTAAAAACTATTGACATCATTGGATCCCAACTGCAATTTAATCAGTGTGTGGGAAGTCAGCTCTGCCTCAGTTCTGATGACCAAAATAACCTCCAGCCCTTCCAATTCCAGTCTCCACCTGGCCACCTCACTTGGTCAGATCATAGATCATAGATCATAGAATCCCTACAGTGTGGAAACAGGCCCTTTGGCCCAACAAGTCCATACCGACCCTCAGAACAACCCACCCAGACCCATCCGCTATAACCTACCTAAAACTATGGTGTTCTTCCCACCATAATCTTAAGGTCATGTAAAATTCTTCCCTCCCCACTCATACTGACTAATTGATGTCAGAAAAACGCTTAGAAAGTAATTTGAACCTAACCTGGGATGTTAATGAGATCAGATTGTTTTATACTCTGTCCAGTTTTATTTTGTATTAAAGTCACGACTTTTTCCCCATCAGTCACCTTTGGATTGGTTATGTCAAACTGATCCCCTTGATCTTTTTTTGCAAAGGGAGAAATTGACAATCCTTTGTGCACCAAAAATAAATGTATTTTCAGAAGATTGTTCCATTTGTGGTATTTTCTACTTCCTAGAAATAGACACAATCAGCCGCATGTTGCCATGTGACGTCTGTACTTCTGCTGGCTTGGGTGCTGGAGCATACTGTTCAAACTGCAATAGCTGGAGGCCTTCTGACATTCAGGATAAAACCATTTCAGGTAGTGTAGACAAAACCATGCCCTGCATTAACTTATACCGGATCTGAATTTGGAGTGGACTCACCCATCACTGGGTTCAAATTGTAGAAAAAGTATTTAATTTCACAATAATCACATCCCTCACCTGGATACTGAGTATTTGTCTAACAGTGAAGGAAAGATTGGGAAGAAGGTGAGAGGTTGATGAAATTTACTTTATATGGTGGACTTATTCCTAAAATTCAGCCAACCATGAAATATAAATTGATATTCATAAACCATAGTGTTATTATGTTTAGATTTTATTCATTAGTATTGTTGCTGTCCTATAACTGGCATTTCTTAGCTCAAGCTATAACATCAACATTTGCAGTATGTTACTGCTCTAAGCCTTTACAACTGAATATTTTTTTCAGATTCACTTCACATTATTGGGAAGGTAGATTAGGTTTGTTGATGCCCATTAAACATTTGCTCACACATGTATGTGATCCAAAGTATGGTTGGAGGTTCTGATGCAAAATTATTCTGATTTGGCAAAATTAGATGCCGGCTATTAATACATACATACGATCAAGCAAACCTACAGATTAGGAGCAGGGGTAGGCCATTTGGCCTGTCAAGACTATTCTGCCATTCAATAATATTATAGCTGATCTGATTATTTCACATTCCTGCTGATCCCAATAGCTTTCGGCCCCCTTGCTTATTGATAATTTAATGAGCCCTGGCTTAACAACATTCAAGGACTCTACTTCCACTGCCTTTGAGGAAGTAAAGTCCAAAGACATACAAGCCTCTATGAGAAATGTCTTCTCCTACCTCTGTCTTAAATGGGACACCCCTTATTTTTAAACAGTGATTCTTGATTCTCCCGCAAGAGGAAACATCCTTCCCACATGCACCCTGTCAAGAACTCTCAGGATCTTCTTTGCTTCGGTCAAGTTGCCTCTTATTCCAGTAAATTCCAGTGGATACAAGCTGAGCCTGTCCAACATTTCCTCATCAGATATACCAGGAATTAGTTATTGTAATATTGGGTAATCAGTCCAACACAGAATGTTGCAAAACGGTTCAGTAGCTTCCATTTCTAGCTCTTCAAGCACATCATGCACATTGACAGAAATGAGCAACTGAAAATTGCAAATTCTTCTTCATGGTGTCTGATTTCAGATCATTTTTATTGAAATCCCTTTCTCAGTTCGATAATTTTGCTTCTTTATTACTCTGTAGTGACAGCTCATTGAATCCTAACTGTGTTGTACACATGACTTCAACCAGGGAAAATGTGCCAAATTACTCCAGGCAAATTGCTTCTCCCATAGCTGGACTCAAAGATATAATATCAGATTTTTTTTGTATTTTCTATCTGTTTCTTCTATTAAACTAGTCCAGATGCTCTCACCTCCTGACTCCCCAGATTCTTTACCTTATTTACAAGGTACAAGGATTGTATTGGAATACTCTCCATCTGGTTAAGAGCATCTCCCACAACACTTGAGAAATGCCTCAGGATGTTTTTATAATTTTAAAGGATAAATAGAAATGTAAGTTGCTGCAGTTTTGGTTTATGTAGTATTCTTCATGAAAGCAAAGGCTTGAAACCATTCATTGTCCTGTAATTCAGCAACAGCCTTTTTTTTATGACCCATGAACTATTGGAGCTCACCACACAATTCTGAATAGCAATCCCTTATGTAGCCTCTGAACTGAATGCAATGTTGGAGTCCATAATGAATTTCAGAGCCTTCCAACAGCTGGTTAAACTGCTGGTGGTCGAGACCTATTCCTCTAAAAAGGGACAGCTTTAGTAACCACTTCCATATCATGATTCATTTTCAATGCTTTAGCTAAACTACCTGATGGAAAATACAACAATAACTAGAAGACTTGGTGGTTTGGGCTAGTAAAAGGCAATGCAGTTTTCCATTTTGCCACAGTTGCAACTTTTCTGCCAACCATGCAGGGTGCCTCATCTGATTCACATTTTTTGTCCAATAACATCCAATTTATCTATTAGTCCAGAATTATTGAAAAGATCAATTGTTGACATCGCTGATCCATACCAAATATATCAACTAAGTAAACAAATGAAGATTAATGGGAAGTCTGTTATCGAAATGCTATTAAACAGCACTTATTTGGCAATAAGCTACCAATTGACACTCAGTTTGTGTTCTGTCACGGCCACTCAGCTCCTGACTTCATTGCAAACTTTGTCCAAACATGGATAAGAGAGCTGAAGTCCAGAGGTGAGGTGAGAGTGACACCAAGGCAGTTTCTCACCTCATTTGGCATCAAGAGGTCTTGCCAAAGGTGAAGTCAATGAGAATCAACTCCAGGACTTCGTTGTAAGGTCAGACATGGGGAAGTACACAATTTCACAGATTAATAAAGTAGCCAGTGCCCACAAACAGCAAGACCTGTTTGTGTAACATTCAGGCTTAGGCTAATAGTGGCAACTAAGACTAGTGCCACGACGACCATTTCCAAGAGGGAAAAAAAGACTAAAAGAACTGTCGATGCTGGAAATCAGAAATAAAATCAGAAAATGCTGGATAATCTCACAGGTCTGGCAGCATCTGTGGAGAGCAAGCAAAGTTTTTCAATGACCCTTCGTCAGAACTGATAACCTGAAACATTGATTCTGCTTTCTCTCCACAGATGCTGTGGAGACCTACACAGTTTTTCCAATTATTTCTGTTTTTATTTTCAAGAGAGAATCTTGTTATCTCCCATTGACATTCAATAATATTGCTGTCATCAATTCCCCCTACTGATATTCTGGAAGTGTCCATTGACCTGAAGTTTAACTGGTAACCATATACATACTCTGGAATGGCTGACTCGTTTCTGGAATTCCGAGAACCTATTCTCCATCCACAAGGTACAAGGAATATGATGGCATTCTCTCCACCTACTTGGATCTGTATAGATCCAACCACACTCAAGAAGCTTAACTTTTTACCTAAAGTTTGTTGATCAACACTTCATTCACCACCTTAAATAATAATTCCCTGCACCACCACCAGTATCTAGCTGCAGTGTGCAACATCCACAAGGTATACCGCAACAGCCCTTTTGAAAACACCTTCAAAGTCAGTGACTCTACTAACTGAAAGAGCAAGGACAACAAGTGCAGACTTCAAGTTCTCCTCAAAATTACAGGTCATTTTCTGTTATCCATGGGAGTATATTTCTGTCCTTCACTGTTTCTGGTGAACTCCGTCCTGGAACTCAGCACTATGGTGGAGCTACACCAGATGGACTGCAACAGTTCATAATGGGCCCACCATTGCCTTTACAGGGGCATTAAATGTTGGGCTAGTAGGAGGCCCACATCTCAAGAATAAATGAATAATACAAAAGCACAATGCTATTATTTTTATATTTTAGACCAAATGGTATTCTGTCCAGTCTACATACTAATGCATTTCATATAAAACAGACAAACATTGCATATCTTTGTTTACATGGAAAAGCATTATTCCATGAAACTGTCATGACTCTATTGAGAATTCTCGTATGGAATTACTTTTATCAATATCCACTGGGTGGTGCTGTGATTACTATGTACCTGGGATCTGTAAGCTTCTTGCCAACTTCACCTTCACAAGGAGTTGGAAAGTTCAGGACACTAAGGGAGAATCAAATACTTTCTGTTCTTGTTGAAATTGGCTTTTACACCAGAGAAAAAAGTTCTAAATGCACTGCCTCAAAAGTAGAATTAAATCCACACAGAAGCACTGCAAATTTTGCCCATGACTTAAAACCAAAGAAAAAGGTGTTTTAGCAGATGAGAACATTTACAGCATTGTTCACATGCGATTTAGAGTACAACAAACAGTGTTTGATGCCTGTGAATTCTACTGAGTTGCACACTTACTTATTCATAAGGTTTTCTTCTTTCTGGCATGGTATTGTTTATTTGTTAAGGCAGAGCTAAGATTGAGTGTCTTCAGGCTGGTGAGTCTCAGATTGGACTGAGGCTGTCAAAGGGCACGTTTAAATATTTGGGCATTGAGATAGACATCACCAGTTCCTTACCTCATTCCTCCTCCAGCTCATGGAGATTTTAGGTACCCTGAACACACTCCAATCCCCTGTACCTGTGTTATTTTTTTGTTATTTTTCTCCCTGTCTCCCTTGTCCCTTGTTTCTATTAAATTCCCCTTTCTCTCTGCTACACTTTTCTTACTTCTACTCCTTCTGCTCTTACAATTCTCGCCATGTGCATTTTGTCTTGTGGTCAACAAGAGCAGCTTTTACCCTTGACAATCTCTCACAATGTGACTAGAGTTGCAAATGGAGATGAATAGGAAGGAGTAAAAACTTGAATTTATATAACATAATTTATTTGAACGTTAAAGCCCTGGAGAGAGTGCGAAGGAGATTTACTAGAGTGTTACCAGAAATGAGGGATTTTAGATACAAGGAAAGATGAGAGAAATTGGGCTTATTTTCCTTGGAGCAGAGAAGATTAAGAGGTGATCTTGTTGAGGTGTTCAAAATTATGAACGATTTTGACAGGGTAAAGAAGGATATCCTGTTTCCACTAGTAGGTATGTCACTAACTATTTCATGATTGCCAGCAAGGGAGCTGGAAGTAAGATGAGGAGAAACTTCTTTAGTCAAAGAGTTGTCAGGATTTAGAATAAACTGTCTTGGGAGAGTGTTGGAGGCGAATTCCATAACAGATTTCAAAAAGAGAGCTGGATACTTATTCAAAGGTTTTGAATTTAAAAGGCTACAGAGATTGGGCTGGAGAAAGGGACAAGCTGTGTAGCCCTTTCGGGAGCTGGTACAAACACAATGGGTCGAATGGCCGTCTTCTGTATTGTAAAATTCTGTGAAATTTTATGAAGATTCTCCCTACCTACTACCAATCACCTGTGACCAGCAACTGCTAAACATAATGGGTCTGAAGACATTATTATTTATAATGTGAAAGGAGATAACTGAAAGGTAAAGATCAGCAGCTGCTGCAAACTTAAAACAAAGAAAAGCAAAAATTCTGAAAATATGAAGCTGCCAGGCAGCATCTGTGGAGGGCAAATTAATATTTCAGATAGATGGCCTTACATCAAATTATTTACAAACTTTGATGAAGTCACCCCTATCTCTGAGTTTCTGCTAAATTCTGAGACTCACTACTTTGAACTTCTTGAGCTAACCAAGATGCTTTAAATTGTAAATTAACTTTGTGGAGTTCTTGTCTGTACCAAACCCACCATATAAGGAAAGCAAAATTAAACAAGTCTTCTAATTGAATCCTGAGAAAGGACTGTTAAAAAAAATAAACTGGTGTGGTTTAGTTATATATTGTATTGTCCTGTAATTATATCCTAGCATGTTATAAAATTTAGCTATTGTTATGAATATTTAGTTCCTAGTTCATATGATTTAGAACATAACTAATAACTTTGGGAATTAAAGTTTTACTTTCTGGAAAAAGTTTGTAGAAAAATGGAGGCCACGATTTAATTACTTAATACAAAAGTATTTCCTTTCGTGTTGCATTAATTGTGTTAAGAAATATTTGGTCAATGTTGATTTTAGTTTGTGTGTTTTCGTAAAATATTTTAAAATGTGAAACCTTGTCCTTTGATCATTTCTGTCAGTCACCATAAGACCATAATATATAGAAGCAAAATTAGACAATTCTATCATTAGGAAATTAATCTCGATTTAAAGGCTATTGGGCTATATGGGGATTGTAACATTGTTCATATATTCTCTCTTTGGCAGTCTAATCAGATGGATTGTTTCATGAGAAACAATTAAATAGACTGGACCTTCATTGTTTGGTATTTAGAAGAATGACAGGTAATTGCACTCAAAAATCACAAAATTCTTACAGGGATCAATGGAGTAGATGCGGGAAGGATGCTTTCCCGAGATGGAGGGTCTAGCGCCAGGGACTAGGTCTCTGAATGAGGCAAGCCATTTAGGACTGAGTTGAGGAGAAATTTCTTCACTTGAAAAATAAAGAAGATTTGGAATTCTCTTCTCCAGAGGGCTGTGGAGGTTCAATTACTTTGTTCAAATTTGAGATCAAGAGATTTCTATATATTCAAAACATTAAGGGACACAGTGATAATGCAGGAAATAGAATTGAAGTAAAAGATCAGCCATCATCTATTGAATGGTGCAGTGGTCTCGAAGGGCTGAATGGCCTAACACTGCTCCTATTTCTTATGGTCAGAGTGGCAAATGGATATTTTAGTTTTCATACTGTGCACTTCCACATAATTATAAAGTTAATTACCCATGGGATAGTCCTGTCAGTTCTCTCTAAACCCCAAACCCTGAAAAGTATATTGACAAAGTGCTGGAGTGTAAATGTTTAACTTATTGCTGATAACTGCTCTGATCATCCAGTCAAAGAGGTAATCTTGCTCCTACTTCTTAGGTTCTTGTTTACCTTTTCACTTTTCCTTCAATGTATTGTATTTGGCCTGGATCTTACTTGAAAAATGCATCTGACTGATAGTATAATTTTTGGTCCATCATATGCTCTATCTCCCTTTTCATCCAAGGAAGGTCTGATGAAGTCACCCCTATCTCTGAGTTTCTGTTAAATTCTGAGACCTACTACTTTGAATTTATTAGGCTAACCAAGATGCTTTAAATTGCAAACTAATTTTGTGGAATCCTTGTCTGCACCAAACCCACCATATGAGGAAAGCAAAATTGAACTCGCCTTGTAGGAATGTACCTGGACTTTTCCTGAAACATTGCTTCCTTAAAGATCAACCTTTGTTCTGTTACGGAGTTTCCTCTCAAACTTTGGATCTATTTTGCCTGGGCTAGATTTTCTCATTCCATTGAAATTATCCCTCTTCTAATTTAGAAATTCTATTCTTGATTGCTCTTCTCCATTACTCATTCAAGTCTTATGTTATAGTGAGCATCCTTATTCAAATGTTTCTCCACAGACACTTGATCCTCTTTATTTCCAAGCAAAAGATCCAGCAATGCCTCCATCTGAGGAATGAAAACATATTGATCACAAAGGGTCTGTCGAACATAATTCAACTGTTCCTCACCTTCTTAGCCTTTAACATTATCTTGGTCAGTATTTTCAAGAGACATGCCCATCATTATCTTCTCAGGCTAATTGGTGTGGGAAATAAAATGCACCAGGAGCTGTATTCTGAGAACAGACTTTCAAAGTTCAGGGAGACTGCCACCCATCCACATAATGATGCAAGCTCTTGAAGATTCCTTCGGGAATGCAGACATTTTATGGTGACTGCCGCTAGGATGCCAAGAGGCTCATGATACCACAGCACACGCTAGCAACCACTGACATGCTGACTTTCGTGTAACTTCTGTAACCAGGACAGGTTTAAGAACAACACAGAGGGGCCAGGGTGTAGGCACACCATAAAAGAACAGCACCTATGTGTGCATCATAGAAGCACTTGGTGATATTTTCTTTGCAAGTGTTTAAAGTTTACATTGGAACAGGATTCATGGCTTCCTCAGTGCCTTGTCTCTTTAATCAGGTCTATTCTAATATAGTTTCATTGAAATGGTGTGATCTGTAGCCTCTGTTGGCAGGATACCTCTTCCAATTTGGTGCAGTACTAGTATGTGTGTCTCTTTCAACTTGTTCTGCTGCTCTTTTGCTGCCTTCACCATAAGAAAATACGTGAGTCAGTTCAAATTGAATGCCATGATAGAAAAACAAAAGATTTCACAGCCTGGAACTGCTGAAAGGCAGTTTCCAGAATCATTTCTCAACAGCTAGACTGAGAAAAAATCTTTGCAGCTACTCAAAGCTGATATTTCAAACTAAGATTTGCACAAAATTAATGAATTCAATCACTTCATAGTTGAAGAAATCTTGCAGATTGTCCTTCGTTTCTACATGCTTATGCCAATTTCAATTCAATTAGTTGTCTTGCTATTTGCATAATTGCATCTGTTTGGGAATGGCCTCAGCTTTTTCCAGCAGTTAGTTCTATTGGAATTTAGGATGTTCTTTATAATGATGTAACTTTAACTTCTTACTGAAACTCCCACGATTTGCATTGAAACTCCATTACTAGTGTTCTCTACAAATCAAAATGAAAGATTTGATGGATGATTAGCTTTTAATTTTTGATTTACAATAACATGCATTCGTAAATCTACCTCATAAAATTGCTCTGCACAAAAATTATATGAGAGTTTGTTTGATGAATAATGTGAATTTTTTATGTTGCAATTTGGTATTACTGTTAAATATTAATTTTGACAGTGATGGCTAAGAATGAGTTACAGTGCAGGTTCTTGAAACAAGTTATTCCACTTGCGTTGCAACCCAAAGCAGCATATCCTGAGCAGGTTGCATCATCTCAACCCTTGTGATTGCTGCGCTGCCATCTGGGTTTGAGTTTTCTTATTAGATTTATAAACGGCATGTATTACCCATCCTTCGTTACCTACTTGCTGGTTTTAATTTTGACAGTACTAACTCTTACCTTATTTGATTTTAAATTTAAAACACTGTTCATAAGGACATCAAAAGGTTCAATAAACTTTACAGCAGTGTTACTATAGCAACACTATTAATATTCAGTTCTAACACTCTGAGCAGGAAAAACGTCAGATCCAATCTCTTTGTATTTCAAACCATAGCTTTGTAATTTTAGTGAAACATTAAACATTTATTTGAAATTCCTTAACATTTGTAATGCAGGAAAATTTCCCTGGTATTAACAGTGAACATTTTTCAAATGTTCTGAGTTATAATACAGCAAATTAGCTCAATATCTTGCAATTCTTGATACTCCATCCGATATGTTATTTAGTTAGTGGTGTTAATTGTTTAAAAACAAATCTATAATTTGAACTGTTTATTTTCTAATTATTAGGAATAAATCTCAAATGTGACTTGTTGAGAGAGAGTTTTTACCTATTATATGTATGTAAAATAATGTAACTATTGTCTGCTAATTGGAATTTGTGGACACCATTTGTCAGCAAATGGTCATAAAGATCATGCAGATGATGACTCTTTGACACACCTAGCCCATCACTCCACTCATGGAACACCATACTTGCCTCCACTCCTCCATCAAAGCATCGGTTGCCTTCAGTGATAACTTTCAAGATTTTGCCTTCAAAAAAACAACGTAGGTATTAATATTCGCCACTATGAGTAATCAGTATGACATCAGTAATGAATTTGCCTTCTACCAATAAATATGAACATGTTTTTCAATTTAACTCAAGAGAGACTTGTAACAAATTCAGTCCTCTGAGATCGCCGAGTCAATGGAGATTCTAAGCACGGTTTAGGACTCCCTTGGGAATGTCTTGCAATTGTTCAGCGACCAATAACTGCGAGTCTGCCTGGATCTATTGTGCTGGAGAGCTAACCAAAAAACAATTTCTTGTCATGTTTCAGTCATATGATTGCAACCATTTCTCTGTTTGCCTTGTCCCACCCCACTCCCCGACAAGCAGATATCAGGACCTGTTGAGTAATTGCTCAGATTCAGGGCATTACAAGAATAGGCATGGCTGAGAGAGCTGTCTCTAGACCTGATGTATAACAAAGTGTTCTGGAGACTGGATTATCTGACTGAGATCATCTGAGGTAGCTTGAAAGGAGAAGTTGCATTGAAATGCAAGACAGTCTTTAACTGTCATTGCAATAACAATACCTATCATGCACAAGACTTTAATAAAGAACATAGCTTTTAATTTTTGAGATAACAAGGTGTAGAGCTGGATGAACACAGCAGGCCAAGCAGCATCAGAGGAGCAGGAATGCTGACGTTTTGGGCCTAGACCCTTCTTCAGAAATAGGAGAGGGGAAGGGGGTTCTGAAATAAATAGGGAGAGGGGGGAGGCGGATAGAAGATGGATAGAGGAGAAGATAGGTGGAGAGGAAACAGACAGGTCAAAGAGGCAGGGATGGAGCCAGTAAAGGTGAGTGTAGGTGGGGAGGTAGGGAGGAGATAGGTCAGTCCAGGGAGGATGGACAGGTCAAGGGGGCGGGATGAGGTTAGTAGGTAGGAGATGGGGGTGGGGCTTGAGGTGGGAGGAGGGGATAGGTGGGAGGAAGGACAGGTTAGGGAGGCGGGGACGAACTGGGCTGGTTTTGGGATGCAGTAGGGGGAGGGGAGATTTTGAAGCTTGTGAAGTCCACATTGGTACCATTGGGCTGCAGGGTTCCCAAGCAGAATATGGGTTGCTGTTCCTGTAACCTTCGGGTAGCATCGTTGTGGCAGTGCCAGTGACTGAGAGATTAAACATTTAGTATGTCTATTGTCCTGTGCCTGCCATAAAAAACTCACAGGACTTGGAAAGAAGATGTAGATTGGAGATCAGAAGGACTCAGAATTACGTGATCATAATTCTGTAAGTTTAAGTTCCTTATGAATAAGGATAAGAGTAATCTTCAGGTGAAAGTATTAAATTGGGGGAAGGTTAACTACCACAATATTGGCAGAAACTGGGGAATGTAGATTTGATGGGGGGGAGTGTGTGTGTGCTTGTGTGTGTGTGCTTGGGTGTGTGAGTGTGTGTTTGAGGGTAAATCCACATCTTTTAAAGGCTAAGTGATTAGAGTATAGCACCAGCATGTTCCTGTGAAAACGAAGGAAAAGGATGGCACGATTCGGGAACCTTCGATCACAAGAGAAATTGAGAGCATAGTCAAAAAGAAAAAAAAGAGGCATATGTAAGGTTTAGGAAACTGAAGATAGACAGAGCCCTTGAAGAATACAAAGATAGCAGGAAAGAATTCAAACAAGGAATTAGGAGGGCTAAAAGGGGCCATGAAATGTCTTTGACACAGGATTAGGGCAAATTCCAAGTTGTTTTATACAGATATAAGGAATTTCAAGGTAGCTAGGGAAAGGGTATGACCACTCAAGGGCAAAGTAGAGAACTTATGCGTGGAGCCAGAGGAAGTGGGTGAGGTTTGAAAAAGCATTGAGGTAGATAAGTCCCTAGGACCTGATGGGATCTATCCCAGAATGCTGAGGGAGGCAGGTGAGGAAATTGCTAGGGCGTTGTATGAAATTTTTGTATCCTATTTAGTCACAGAAGAGGTCCCAGAGAACTGGAGAATAGTCAGTATTTCTGATGAAGGGTCTAGGCCCGAAACGTCAGCCTCTCTGCTCCTATGATGCTGCTTGGCCTGCTGTGTTCATCCAGCTCTGCACCTTGTTGTCTTTAGTCAGTATTGTTTCTTTGTTTAAGAAGAGCAAAAAGACATCCTGGGAAATTACAGGCCAGTGAGAGCCTTACATCAGTGTGGTAGGGAAATTACTGGAGAAAATTTAGGGATAGGATTTACTCAAATTTGGAAAATATGGACTAATAAGTGATAGACAGCATGGGTGGTCATGTCTCACAAACTTGATTGAATTTTTTGAGTAAGTGACAAAGATGATTGATGAGGGCAGATGTTGTCTAAATGATCTTTAGCAAGGCCTTTGACAAGGTCCCTCATGGCAGGCTGATACAAAAGGTAAAGTCACATAGGATCCACAGTGATTGGTAAGATGGATACAGAACTGGCTTGGTCATAGAAGACAGAGAGTAGTGGTAGAAGGGCATTTTTCTGACTGGAGATTTCTGACCAGTGGTGTTCTGTGGGGATCAGTGCTAGGACCCCTGTTGTATGTAATACATATAAATGAATTGGAGGAGAATGTACTTGGTCTGATTAGTAAGTTTGCGGATGACAAAAAGATTGAGGGAGCTGCAGATAATGAAGGGCTTATCCAGAGGATACAACAGGGTATGGATAGGCTGAAGACTTGATCGGAGAAATTGATGGAGTTTTTTTAATCTGGACATATACAAGGTGAAGTATTTTAGAAGATCTAATGCAGGAGGGAAGTATATAGTAAATGGCAGACCCCTTAGTAGCATCAACATATGGGGCATCTAGGTGTGCAGGTCCACAGATTGCTGAAAATGGCAACATAAGTGGATAAGGTGGTCAAGAAAGCATATAGCATGCTTGGCTTCACTTGTCAGGGCATAGAGTACAGAAAATGGCAAGTCATGTTGCAGCTATGTATAACTTTAGTTAGGCCACATTTAGAATATTATGTATAGTTCTATATGTCACACTGGATGTGGAGGCTTTGAAAAGGGTACAGGAGCGATTTATCAGGATGTAACCTGTTTTGAAGGGTGTTAGCTATGAGGAGAGATTGGACAAACCTGGTTTGTTTTCACTTGAATGCCAAAGAATGCGGGGCAACCTTATAGAGGTTTACAAAATTATGAGAGGTGTGGATGGAATGGATAATCTGAGTCTTTTTGTCAGGATACAAATGTTCATTACTAGAGGACATAGGTTTAAGGTAAAAGGGGGTAAGTTTAAAGGAGATGTGAGAGGCAAGTTTCTTTTACACAGAGGGTGATAAGTGCCTGCAAAGTGCTGCCAGAGGAGGGGATGGAGGCAGATACAATAGCAACTTTAAGAGGCATCTTGACAGATATATGAATAGGCAGGGAATAGAGGATTACGGACCAAGTAGAAGCAGAAAGTTTTTAGTTTAGA
>NC_063352.1:33426529-33520223 GCF_021869965.1 Rhincodon typus
AGGCCCGAAACGTCAGCCTTCCTGCTCCTATGATGCTGCTTAGCCTGCTGTGTTCATCCAGCTCTACACCTTGTTATCTCAGATTCTCCAGCATCTGCAGTTCCTACTATCCCGGGTAATATGATGTGGCGGTTTTTTTTTGACAGGGATCACATAATCATAAAACTAAACAATGGTACAGCACAGAGTAAGGTAAATCCACCTGATTAATCCCACTGTTCTTCTCTTTCCCCTTCACCTTGCATTTCTTTTCACCACAAATGTTTGTTCAATCAATTTTGAAACTGCTTCTAGTACCCTTTCAAGCGCCCATTACAGATCAGAACAACTTACAGCATGAAAGTGTTACCTCAGATCACTTCTGCTCCTTTCCACAATCAACTTAGTTCTGTACCTTTTGCATGACTGACCTTTCTGTCATTGGAGACAGGTTCTTTCTATTTACAAGAAATCTGAGCATCCTGGTACATGAATCCTAAAAAGCCATTTTACTGGTACAACAAGTGATTAAGGAGGGAAATGGAACGTTGGCTTTTATTGCAAGAGGAATGGAATGTAAAAGAGGGAAGTTCTATGGCAGGGCCTTTCTGAAGAAGGGTCTAGGCCCGAAACGTCAGCTTTCCTGCTCCTCTGATGCTGCTTGGCCTGCTGTGTTCATCCAGCTCTACACCTTGTTATCTCTAAAAACTTTGAAGCAGTTTGGAGAATATTCACTTACTGGGATAAGGGGCTAATGAAGCATTGGAGGGTATCTTAATGGAAGTTACAAAATCTTGAAGCAGACCTTTGAACCTTTGTGTAATGGTAATATTCCTATCTCTGAGCCAGGAGGCCCAAGTTCATGCCCCATCCTATTCCAGTGTTGTGTGTCATAACAACTCTGAACAGATCTCTGAACAAGATCCTGAGTGGATTTAATTGGATGGATAACAAACTGATGTTTCTCCTTGAGGAGAGATGAGATTTAGGGGTCACAGTTTTGAAATAGTATGGAGATGAATTTTCTTTTCGCTCAAAGGGTCTTTGGTCTGTGAAAATCTCTTTTCCAAAAAGCAATGGGAGCACAGTAATTGAATTTATTTGAGGCTGAGTTTGATAGATTTTTGATAGACAACGGGCTTGAGGGTTATGGTTGGTCAACAGGAAACTGGAGCATGAAATCACAACCAGATCAGCCATGATCTTATCTAACAGCAGTCGACAGTCTCAAAGGGCCAAATGCCCACTCTGACTCCTAAGTCCCATGTTTCCATACACTCCACATAACCCATTAATGCCTTTAAATAACTTCTTCAAGTCTCTTTCCAACTTTCTTTGATCCAAGATGAGTAACCCTAGCTTCTCCTTCTCTCCATTTAACAGAAGTTCCTCATCTCTGATGCCTCAATTGCAAATCAAGGTCTTTACATCCTTCGTAAAGCACAATCCCTAGAACTGAACAGAATGGGTGGGATTTAATGATCTGCTGGAGGTGGATTTGAAAATAGGGTGATATTTAAATGGATGAGAAGTTGTGGTGTCGGGAACCTGTTATTTTTCTGTATCCACCTACTTAAGCCTGGAGCGTGGATGGCTCTCTCGCCCAGATCCCAAATGAGGTCTTTAAATGGGCAGTTATGGAGACAGTTTGTGACATGGTGGCAGTATCATTGAATCCAGAGGGCTGAGACTGATGCTTTAGGGACTTAGATTCAAATCACACCATGGCAATGCTAGAATTCAAATTCATTTAATCAATCCAGAATTGAAAACTACGTTCAATAATCTTGACTGTGAAACTGCTATCAATTGTCAAAACAACCCATGTGGTTCACTAATGCTATGGGCGGCATAGTTTCTCAGTGATTAGCACTGCTGCCTCACAGCGCCAGGGACCTGGGTTCGATTCCACCCTCGGGCAACTGTCTGTGTGGAGTTTGCACATTGTGGGGTCTCCTCTGGGTGCTTTGGTTTCCTCCCACAGTCCAAAGATATACAGGCTACGTGGATTGGCAATGCTCAATTGCCTGTAGTGTTCAGGGATGTGTTGATTAGGGGGATTGGTATGAGTGGGATGCTCTGTGGGTCGGTGTGGATTTGTTGGGCCAAAGGGCCTGTTTCCACACTGTAGGGATTCTATGAATGGTCTCTGGACAGGAAATTCGCTATCTTTACCCATATTGGCCTACACGTGACTCCAGACTCACAGCAATGTAGTTCATTCTTAACTGCCCTCGAAAATGGCCTAGTGACAGAACAATTTGAGATGGCCAACAAAAGTTGTAGATTATGAACATACAAATCAGGAGCAGATCGTTCTGCCATTCAATTCTGTTCCACCGTTCAATAAGATCATGGCTGATCTGTTAGTAACCTGAAATGCATATGCCTAATAACCTTTCAAATGCTTGCTCAACAAGAATCCATCTTCCCCCGCCTCAAAAATATTTAAGGACTCTGCTTCTACCACTATTTCAGGAAGAGAATTCTAAAGACCAATGACCCTTTGAGACAAAACTTTTCATCTACTCTCTGGTTTTAATGAGCACCTCCTGATATTTAAACAGTGAACTCCTAATTCCAGATTTTTCCATAAGACGAAACATCTACTCTGTCAAAACCCATCAGGATCTTATATGTTTCAATTGAGACACTCTTAATCTTCTAAGTGCCAGCAGATACAATCCTAACCTGACCAACCTTTCTCATAAGACATCTCACTCATTCTAGGTATTAGTCTGATAAAACTTCTCTGATCTGCCTTCAATGTACTTACATCTTTCCTTAAATAAGGTGACAGTATTAGCATAGAACTCCTGATGTAGTCTCACCAGTGCTGTAATTTCCCTACTTTTATATTCAATTCTGCTGGTGATAAATTATAACATTCTAGTAGCTTTCCCAGTGACTTAGAGTCACAGAATCATACAGCACACAAACAGACACTTCAGGCCAACCAATCCATGCGGACTATAATCCAAAACTAAACTAGTCCCACTTTCCTGCACTTGGCCCATATCCCTCCAAACATTTCTTATTGATACACTTATCTCAATGTCTTTTAAATGTTGTAACTGTACCTGCTTACGAACCTTTCATGATTCATGCATGAGGACATCAGATCCTTCTGCATCTCAGAACTGTGCAGTCTCTCACTATTTAGACAATGTGCTTCTTATTTATTTTTCTTGCCAAGATCAACAATTTCCCATTTTCTCATATCAGATTCTATTTGTCACTGTCTTTGCCCACTCACTTAACCAATTGTTATCTTTTTGTAATGTCTTCTGTCCTCTTCATAACTAATTTTCCTCCTATCTTTGTGTCATCAACAAATTTGTCAATGATACCTATTATGCTTTCATTTAAGTCATTTATATAAATTGTAAACAGTTGAGGTTCAATCCTTAATCCCTATGGTCAATCACTCATTACATCTTTCCAGTCTGAAAAAGACCCATTTCCACCTGGTCTCTGCTTCCTCTCAGACACACAATTTTCTATCCATGCTAATCCCCTACATCATAAAGTTTTATTTTTCACAATCACCTTCAATGTAGCACTTTACCAAATGCGTTCTGGAAGTCTCGGTGCATCTACCAGTTCCCCTTTATCTATAGCATGTGTTATCTTTTCAAAGAACTTCAATAGATTGGCCAAATATGATTTCTCTTTCACAAATCCATGCTGATTATCTCTGATAACTTTGAATTTAACCAAGTATGTTGCCATAACTTCTTTAATAATAGCTTCAACGTTTTCCTGTGATAGATGTTAAACTAACTGGCCTGTACTTCCCTGTTTTCTGTCTTCCTCCATTTCCGAATAGAGGAGTTATATTTGCTATGGTACTGTCCCTGAATCAAGGGAGTTTTGGAAAAGTAAAACCAATGTATTCAAAGAAAGGGTAAAACAAAATCCAACCATCATTGCTATTCAACCAGAGGTAGGCAGTAGAATTGCCCTGATCCTGGGGTTAAGGCCCAGCTCTGGCCACATATGTTCCTGATTGTGGCTGAATGACCCCAAAAATGGGAATGTAGATTTCCCCCTTGTTTTCTTGCTGTTTTTCTTTCTACAGAAACTGTCAGACCTGCTGAGTTTTTTTTCCAGCACTTCCTGATTTTTATTTTAGCTAATGTGATGCCTGTTTTCCCAATGCAGATCAATCAGATCCACTCAAAATATTCACCGCACACTCATGAAAGATTAAGAGTTCAGATTTAAGAGGAATCCAGCGATAGTGCTACTTCAAGGGCCAATATATAATTAAGGTATTTTAAAGATCTTCTGCTACTGTAGAATCTCAAAGAGTTTTAGAGTTTGTTTCAGGGTGTTGACCTGGGAGTATTGCTGCATCCTTTCATTGGGCAGCAAGAGGACAATTAGTTGATCTGTGGCCACAAAGACATGAGCTGAATAGATTACATTCGAAACACGAGGAGGTCAAGGCATTCTGGGTTCAAATAAAATGTGGATATCCAGTTATTGAGTGCATCTGATGCTTCAGAAGCTACAGCTAGAAAAGAATCAGATTCCATCAATCATGATTTACCATGCTCAATTAAGAAGCAATGACATAGCCCCAAAAAGCTTGTTTGCACATGGAAAGCTCAATGGAAAATAATTTTGTCAGTGAATAATTCAATAAATAATTTACAGATAGGCAATGGCCTAGTGATATTATCACTGCACTGTTAATCAAGAGACCCAGGTAATGATCTTGGGACTTAGTTTTGAATCCCACTATGGTAAATGGTGGAATTCGAATTCAAAAAAAATCAAGAATGAAGAGCCTAATGATGACTGTGAATCCATTACTGATTGTTAGGAAAACTCATCTGGTTCACTAATGCCCTTTGCCTGGTCTGGCCTACATGTGGCTCCAGGTCCACAGCAATGTGGTTGACTCAACTGTCCTCTGAGCAATGAAGGATGGGAAATAAATGCTGGCCTCAATGCCCTCATCCCATGAATGAATAAAACAAAAATTAGCTGAGGTGCTAAAAAGGATTAGGTTCCTTCTAACTTTATCTTTTGAACACAATGACAGGAATGCTTCTGCCATCTTTACGTGCCACTGTATTGTGAAGAATGACCTTAATTTAAAATAATTTCTGTCTCTTAGGCTCAACCTTTCCTCTATTCACTATTTTTACTGGAAGTATTGATGCAACAGGAAACACTGCTATATGGTGAAATGCAAGCAGAAACAACAGCATCAGGATCTTTAAGAACAAAAGCCAGGTTTTTATATCAATTTAATATATTTTAGATACTGTAAATTTATCCACTGAAGTGGAGAAGGTGAAGAGGAGATTTCAAATGATGTAAGGCTTTTGAGAAAGTAAGGATGAATAGGCTATTTCCTCTGAATCTGTAGCTTATAATATCAATTTATGATGTCATTAGGCGAACAAAGAGAGAGAATAAGGAAAATCTCTTTACAAATGTCATTGTTAGAGCAGAGAATCTTTTATCACAATGATTAGTTTAGGAAAAGATTTTTGTTTAAACTAAAAATTTAACATTTTGTAGATGCAGGACTGTAAAGAGGAGCAGGGAATTCCAGGGACAAGTCAATGCAGAGATGATGGTCTGAATAACTTCCTTCTGTGGTGTAAATGCCTGTGATTCATGAAGCATACCCTTGGCAAGAGACAGTTTTATATTTATTTGCTGAGTTTATTTATTTTATAATCATAACTATGTTTTGTTGCTAGACATTGTCAATGAAGGAACATACAAACCCCAAACCGCTATTGAATGATCCTACCTAATGCTCACAGCATCCCTGCCTTGTCTTGCCCTTTTTTTTGCATGAACCCTCCCAACCATAGCTACCTGCTTCATAATATCTTGGACTTGCAATGCTGTTTAGTGCAGAAGCACACTCAGGAAACTGCTTGTTGTCAGCAATCCTCAGTCAAGTCAGAGGAGGCAGCCTTCACTAAGGGGCTCCCATGACAGTAAGTCAAGGGCAGACTCTGATATCTGTCCTTTTGGCCACGTGGGAGTCAAGGTCCTCTCCACATAGGGGTGATGAACTAAGTATCGGATGGCAAGACCACCTGTCTTGGCTCTTACTGCTCTGTTGTGGGCTGTTTTCTTCTGGAATGAGAGAAAGAAAGGAATTGAGTGAAATTAAAGTGAATAGCACAATCACTAGTGAGTGAGTAGGTAATGCAGATAGCATGCAGGGTTAGAAGGTTGGGGTGGGTAGGGGCAAGTGGGAAAGATGTTGCAGGCAATAGAGAGGGTGGTATAGCATAAGCATTGATGGGAGGTGGGTGCAGTAACAGAGATAGACTGAGTGTGAGTTAACAGAGAGAAGATGGTGGTACTTACCCTGGCAGAGTGGAGAAGGTCATTGACCTTCCTTCACTGTTGGGCATTTCATCAGAGACCTGAGACCACATGACTAATTTGGCAACATCATACCAGGCTGGAGAACCTCCTGTGCTCGGTCTGGAGGAAGAGAAAGCCCCTCTTTGGTGCCACCCCATCAACCAGAATCCCCTTCAGCTGCCTGCCTGCAATGCAGGGTCCCAATTTGCCCTTATCTGCCCTGTCTGGGGCAAATACCATGAACCATCAGGGAGCTTCAGACTGGCTGTTCTTGTTCAGGTAGGGCTCTATAAAATTGTTGTGGATTCCAGAGATGCTGGTCTTTTCTGTCAGTAGCAAATTGTTCTGGGTATGGTGAGTGGGGGAATTGGGCTGACATTGAATGTGAGGAGACCATAGGGGTGGTGTTGGTTGTTAATGAGGTGAGTTTGAGATGATAATTGTGACAAATCTCACTAGGCCTCATGGAAAGAATCTCTCCACAAAGCTTAACAAAATTGCCACTGAGTCAAAAAAAAAATTCTGCCCACCGTTTTAAAGCATTGTACACAATCTTTCTCATGGCCTTCATCTCAGCTTTCAGCTAAGCCGCCTTAGGAAACCGTGATTGTTGAAACTTGTTCCAATTATTTCTTTCAATATTTACAGCTGAACTAACTGAGCCAGGGCACAGACTGTCCAACAGTAACAATCTTGTCTGACAAATTGAGAGTCAAGCATTTCAGACGTTTTGAAGTGGATGCAGTTTAAAAAGAGGCAAATAGAAGCAATTACTAATAAACTCAGCAGCTCAGTCAGAAACTAGATTCTTCATTGATCTTTTGATTCTACGTGAAAATATACCAATTAAGATTCTGCATATTTATCAAAATATTTATGACCTTTCCTCTGATTAGTTCATTGGCATTTATGATAAAAATTTTAAACTGTTTGAAATGGCTTATATATTTCGTTCCATGGTAAACATTAACTGTGTTTAAAAATTTAGCAGTAGGAAAGTACAAGTCGCATTTAGAATTGTTGTAGTGAGAAACAGGATATAGGCATGGGAAGAGTTCAAACCTTATTTCTTGTGAACCAGCTTCTGCTAATATTACTGTGTAGAATCATACGACAAGTTTAACATTCTTAATGAGAAAACTTAAAATCCAATGTCTAGAGGGATGTTGCTACAATTCCTCTTTCCTTGAATGGGTTTAAGGGCCTATTTTGTTTACAATGATAGAGGAACAACTACTAATAAGCTGTAACAAGATGTAGCTCATTACATGATCACAATCAAGTACAAGTAACATTAGGTAGTTAGACATTGTTGTTAAGGCTATTATAAACATGGAGGGCACATTTGCCCCTTCATGAACCCAAGTTAATCCCCCAATTTCCCTAGCCAAGACTGTGTGAGATTGTCTGATTGGGTGAGCTAAATGCAGTCTTCGACTTTAGCCCTTTCAGAGTTGTTACCTTGTGCAGCACCTGTCACCTGCTGAAGGATGTCCTGTGTGTGACACTTGAGTTTGATCTTATGCACAGGCACTTATTACATCAGATAGCCTATACTCATTAAGGTAAAAATGGACAAAATATAATCATGATTCCCAGCAGAAGGAACCATGAAATGTTACAAAAGTGCTGGGAATCTATTTCAAACAGGAAAGAAAGGTGAAGTGTGTTGCCATTTAAAGACAGACCCGTTGAAGTTAGAGGTAACTATCAGCAGCCAAGAAATGATAGCAGAGAACAAGAGCAAACAGCCAATCATTTTTACGGGAGTGAGTTGGAGAATCAGGTAAGGCATGAGAGCATTTCAGTTCTGGGGTGGGAGGAGACAATCCTGTTTGAACTATTTGAAAGGAAATAGCATTGGTGATAAATGGAACACTGCTAACAAGAAGGATATTCCTGTATTGTCAGAAAAGGTTCAAACATTTAACAAGGGCAGTAAATGGTGCAATGGCAGCTTTGGACAACAAAAACTAATTAATGGCTCACTGCACCAGAGGAAAATTGTGCATTGCATATGTAAGTGTTCCAACATTACTCTGTGGGATGTCACCCTGATCAAAGGCTTAACAGCTGCAGTTATTCATGCATGCCTGACCTCTTGGATGTCACCTGTTATGCACAGGAAGAGTATCAGAAGTTGATGCAGTGCCACAGGACCAGCTAAAACATTTAAAAATCAGGAGGACAAAGGAAAAAGACCCTGAGTAAATTTGCAAATGCAACATTGCAGTCTAAAGCAGTCTAATTAATTCAGGCTATCGATAACAAAATAAATTAAGAAAAGACTGGGCAGACTGTGGCTCGGATGTTCCTCTGGCTGGACAGTCATTATGTCAGTGGAGATAAGAATTCCTTATGGGGACCCTGAGGAATCCCAATCATAGCACACACTGAAGCAATTGCCTGGGACGTTGAGCTTTTCACTGAGCAATTCCTCTCTGCTTGGAACCCTCTGAAAGTTTCCATTTAAATCAGAGACTTTGGACAGTTCTGATGAAATTATTTACAGTTGCTCAGGAAAAGTTAGGCTATTAAATACAATTTCTAACTCTTGGGCAACTATTAAACTGAACCCATACTTAACACTCATAACCCCCCTCCCCCAACTTCACTTTCCCCAGGCTAGTTACACATCCTAGAACCTGACCTGACACCATCCTAGGACTCTTCCCCCCCGCCTTCTCCCTGCTGCATTGGACTAGACAAAATCCCCGCCATCAGAGCCAACCTAAGCCATCCACTGTCACATGCCCCATCCCATACCAAATCCTGCACCTCCAATAGTCAAACCCCCTTCACCCCCAGCCATCATTGCCTTACCCTATTTCACCTCCCCTGCATTGGATCTGACCACCCTCAGAGCCAGCACCCTCTCCCCACCAAACCTGCTGGAAATAAACCTTCCAAAACCAATATCCAGCCTCCCCAATTCCTGCTGGATCTGAACTTTCCCACTCACTCCTAACTACCCTGAATACTGTATCACTTTCCTTGTCCCTTGCAGCCTGGCATGCTGCCTGCTTGGCATCCTATCCATGAGTATCTCTTCCTCCTCCCCAGCTGGCATCCTCTCTAGCTGGCACCCGACTCACTTGTCATCCTACCCCTCCCCAGCTGGCACTCTACTTACCTGTCATCCTATCTACTGTCTAACTGGTATCCTGTTCCTAGTATTGTATCATTCCTTTGCTGGTGCCCTTCCCAGCTGGCATCCTACTTACTTGGCACCCTATACCCCTTTATCCATTCTTGGATCCAGCCCAAAAACAAATCAAACTAGTTAAAACAATGGTTTCTCTTTCTCTGTCAACATTCTCTGTGATTGGCTGGCCAGCATCATTCTGGTCTTGATTGGCACATTCAACATCCAACCAGATTCCAGTCCTTCAGCATGACACACTCTGATGCCAAAGAAGTGTCTGCTGTCTTCTTAGAGCAATAACTAATTTGGAATTAACTTTCCAGGCCAGTTCCCATAAACAGTTATCACTTTGTTTTCTCTCTCTTTTTTAAAACAAGCCTTTATTCAAAGTTTACTTCTTAACTTCAGTTCGTATTTCCAAACCAGAAATGAGAAACAAAAATAAAAATAATGGAAGATTTGTGTATTGACCTCCCAAACAGTAGCCATACTGTAGGACTGAGTATAAATCAACAAATAATAGGAGCATGTAAAAATAATAGAAGAATAATTATGGGTGACTTTAATCTACATGTTGTTTGGATCAATCAAGTTGGAAAGAGTGGTTAAACAATGAATTTATAGAGTGCATCAGCATGGTTTCCTGGAGCAACATGTCATGGAGGCAACCAAGAAACAAGCTATTCTGGGCCTGGAAATGGGTAATGAGGAAAATTTAATAAATTACCTCTGAGTAAAGGATCCCCTGGGAAGTAGTGATCTTAACATGATGGAATTTAATATTCAGTTTGCCAGTGAGAAACTTGTGTTTACCTTAAATAAAAGGAATTAGAGTAAAATGAGGATAAAGTTAACTAAAGTGGACTGAGTGGATAGATCAGCAGGAAAGACAGTAAGCAAGCAATGGCAATCATTTAAGGAGGTGATTCATGGCTGTCACCAAAAATATATTCCCAATAAGTAGGAACGGTTGTAAGAGAGGGATAAACTAACTGTCGCTAACCAAGGGCGTTAGGGAGATTATAACGTTGAATGAACAAACATATAAGGCAGCAAAAGTCAGAGATAGCCCTAAGGACGGGAATAACATCAGAGTCCAGCAAAGGAGGACTAAAAATATAATAAAGAGAAAGAAAACAAACTACAAGGACAAAGTTGTGAAGAATACAAAAAAAAAACAATAAGAGGTTCTTTAAATATATATAAAGGAAGAGAAAAGCCAAAGTGAACATAGGCCCCTTAGCAAATAATTTAGGGAGATAGTTCTAGGGTACAACGAAATGGGAGAGGAGTTAAACAGATATTTTGCAACAGTTTTACAGTGGAGGATACTTCTAACATTCCATTAATATTAAAGAATATAGGGGAGGAATTAAGTACCATCACCATCATTAGAAAAGTGGTATTAGACAAACTAATGCGGCTAAAGGCAGATAAGTCTCCTGACCCTGTCTGCAACCTAGAATCCTAAAAGAAGTAGCTACAGAGAAAATGGGTGCATTCATTATAATTTTCCAAAAATCTTTTCTGGAGAAATGCTAGAGGATTGGAAAATTACTAACATGATGCCCCTATTCAAAAAGGTAGGGAGGAAAAAAATGGGTAACTATAGATCGATTAGCCTAACATGTATTGTCGGAAAAATTCTGGACTGAACTATGAAGGGAGAACTAACAGAACATTTGGAAAATCATAAGCTGATCAAGCACAGTCAGCATAGGTTCATGAAATGGAAATTGTGTCTGATTAATTTATTATAGTTTTGTCCGGGAAGTCTCAATCACAGTGGATTGAAGGGAACTCGTAAATGTGTTGTATCCGGACTTCCAGTGACTTGTAACCAATGGGATTCCACTGAGATCAGTGCTGGGACTGCAACTGTTTACAATGTATAATAATGACTTGGAGGAAGGAAGTGAATGTAATATAGCTAAATTTGCTGGCAACACAAAACTAGGTAGGAATGCACATTGCAAGGGAATACAAACAGTTTACTGAGATAGATTGATGGGTTAAGTAAATGGGAAAGAAGTTGGCAAATGGAGTATAATGTGGGAAAATGTGAAGTTGTTTATTTTAGAGGGGAGAACAAAAGAATAGAATATCA
Source organism: Rhincodon typus (assembly GCF_021869965.1). Classification (NCBI taxonomy): domain Eukaryota; kingdom Metazoa; phylum Chordata; class Chondrichthyes; order Orectolobiformes; family Rhincodontidae; genus Rhincodon; species Rhincodon typus. The sequence goes on from NC_063352.1 coordinate 33,438,109, forward strand.
TTTAAGGGGGGAAAAGCCATAGAAAGCTGTGACGCAAAGAGATTTAGGATATGTGTGCATGTAACTTAGAAAGCTAGCACACAAGTGCAGCAAATAATCAGGTAGGCTAATGGAATGCTGGCCCTTGTTTTAAGGGGATTGCAGTAAAAAGGAAGGGAAGTCTTACTGCAACTGTACAAGGTGCTGGGAGATCTTATCTGGAGTACTGTGAGCAGTTTTGGTCCCCTTATTTAAGGAAAGATATCATTTCATTGGAGGCTGTTCAGTGAAGGTTCATTAGAATGATCCCTGTTATGGAGGGGTTGTCTTATGACCAAAGGTTAAACAGGTTGGGATTCTATTCACTGGAGGTTAGAAGGATGAGAGATGATCTCATTGAAACATATAGGATTATTAAGGGGCTTGACAGGGTAGGCGCTGACAGGGTTTTTTCCCCTCATGGGAGAGTCTAGGACCAAAGGGCATAATCTCAGAGGGAATAAATGGATGCCAATAAAGAGGAATTTCTTCTCTCAGAGGATTCAGTGACTTTGGAACACCTTGCCACAGAGTCCTGTGGGGGCAGAGTTCTTGTTTATATTTAAGTTTGAGTTAGATAGAGTCTTGTTCAGAAGAAGAATCAAGAGTTATGGAGAAAGGATAGGAAAGTGGGCATGAGGAATGTTAAATCAGCCATGATCCTATTGAATGGTGGACCAGGCTTGAGGGGCCAAATGGCCTTCTCCAGTTCCTGTTTCTTATGGTCTCATCGTCTTTAATTTTCACACTATGGCAGCTGTCTGCTGGGAAAAGGGAATGTGATTTGCCATTTACCGAACAATTCTGTGCTATGAAACAACTGTCCAAATGGAAGTAAGGTTCTGGATTTCAGAGGGAGCTGTGAACAGAATAATCTTTCAGAAATCCAAAAGTCCCATCTTTCATTTAAGAAAAAGACAGGCCAGAGTGGCAATCTACATGACACAGACACTCACTGGAAAATCTAGCCCCATATGTTACGACTATTGCACATGGGAGTTTATGAGCATTAAGGGATAGTTTGAGGCGGCTGGAGAGGTTCTTGGAAAAGGAAGGGGAAAATCTAGTTGTCAGAGCAAAGGATTGTCATCACCTCCAGATGCTATAGACAATTATGTTTTAAACTGCCTCTTTTAATTCAAGGTAAGATGGGGCATGTGATCCCCAACTAGTCCTGCCCGTCATGAGCCATGAGGTTAAGAAGTGAGGTGGGTCATATTTTCTGAAACATTGTGCATTAGTTGCTTACTTGTAATGTCTAGTCAATAAAAACAAAGTTGTGGAGAAACTCAGTGGGTTTGCTGTCATCGGCGGAGAGAGAAAGAGAGTAAAGATTTGAGCACAAAATGACTCATCTTTGGAACAGAGGGGAGAGTTTAAAAAAAAGAGTTTTTATGCTTTTGCAAATGATGGAGAGGACACAGTGAAACAGAAGGGAAGGTCAGGGAAAGATTAGAATTGAGGGAGATTAGCGATCAGTGGTGTCAAGTTTTACCTTTTAAGACTTTTGCTGTAAAATCCAAATGATGATCAACATTGACGAAACATTAAAATAAAGGAAGGGATCTGAAATAGAAACTTTAAGTGCTGGAGATACTTAGCAGTCAGTCATTGGAAATTTAAATCTCTGTTTATAAATCATCAGAGTGGAGGAAAAGAGAGCTTCTTTTGCAAGGGCAACGGAACTAGCTTTGCAAAGGGGGGAGCTGTGTTTAAGGAATGAGCTCCACCAGAAGCAGATGGACTTGGTGACCTGGTGGAAAGGGTAAGTAAAGAGGTGGCAAGGGCTTAAACTGATAAGATGGTAGGAGGTGGGTACAGAAATTGAAAAAAAAAGCACTCCGCCCACCGTCCCCACAGCCAGCAGCTCCACAGTAAGCACCAGCCCCCAGCTCTGCCGGGTCTTCACCATCCCCCCAGGCCTCCCCCTCACTGAGGCCGAATGGTCAGTCCTCAGTACAGGACTCACCTTTGTCCCCCTCCACCCACACATCAACGAATACCGCTCACGCCTGGACATCGAACAGTTTTTCCGCCGCCTCCGCCTCCGCGCTTATTTCTTTAGTCACGAGTCTAATGCCCCCCTCTACTGACCCCTTCTCCCAGCTCCAACACACTCCCTCCTCCTGGACACCACCCCAAGGCCTCCTACCCTCTCTCGACCTCTTCATCTCCAGCTGCCGTCGAGACATCAATCGCCTCAATCTCTCCACCCCTCTCACCCACTCCAACCTCTCCCCCACAGAACATGCAGCCCTCCACTCCCTCCGCTCCAATCCCAACCTCACCATAATACCCGCGGACAAGGGAGGCACAGTTGTAGTATGGCGCACTGACTTCTACATCGCCGAGGCCAGGCGCCAGCTCTCCGACACCACCTCCTACCGCCCCCATGATCATGACCCCACCCCTGACCAACAAACCATCATCTCCCAAACCATTCACAACCTCATCACTTCAGGTGACCTCCCACCCACAGTCTCCAACCTTATTGTTCCCCAACCCCGCACCGCCCGCTTCTATCTCCTTCCCAAAATCCACAAACCCGACTGCCCTGGTCGACCCATTGTCTCTGCCTGCTCCTGCCCCACTGAACTTATCTCCACTTATCTCGACTCCTTTTTCTCCCCCCTGGTCCAGGAACTCCCCACCTACATCCATGACACCACCCATGACCTCCACCTCCTCCAAAACTTGTGATTCCCTAGCCCTCAACATCTCATCTTCACCATGGACGTCCAATCCCTGTATACTTCCATTCCCCATGCAGACGGCCTAAAAGCCCTCTGCTTTTTCTTCTCCCGCAGGCCCAACCAGTCCCCCTCCACTGACACCCTCATCCACTTAACCAAACTCGTCCTCACCCTTAACATGTTCTCCTTCAACTCCTCCCACTTCCTACAGATGAAAGGGATGGCCATGGGTACCCGCATGGGCCCAAGCTATGCCTGCCTCTTTGTAGGTTACGTGGAACAATCCCTCTTCTCCAGCTACACTGGCCCCATTCCCCACCTCTTCCTCCGTCACATCGATGACTGTATCGGCGCCGCCTCGTGCTCCCACAAGGAGCTCGAACAGTTCATCCACTTCATTAATACCTTCCACCCCAACCTTAAGTTCACCTGGACCATATCTGATACCTCTCTCTCCTTCCTGGACCTCGCTGTTTCCATCTCTGGTAACCACCTGGAAACTGATATCTATTTCAAGCCTACCGACTCCCACAGCTACCTAGAATACACCTCCTCTCACCCGCCTTCCTGCAAAAATGCCATCCCCTATTCCCAATTCCTTTGCCTCCGCCACATCTGCTCCTAAGGTGAGGCGTTCCACTCCTAGATATCCCAGATATCCTCGTTTTTCGAGGACCGCAACTTCCCCTCGAAAATGCCCTTGACCGCATCTCTCGCATTTCCCGCACCTCAGCCCTCACATCCCCTCCCCGCAATAACGACAAAGACAGAATTCCCCTTGTCCTCACGTATCACCCCATCAACCTCCAGATTCAACGCATCACTCTCCGCCACTTCCGCCACCTGAAATCTGACCCCACTACCAAGGATATATTTCCCTCCCCACCATTATCTGTCTTCCGGAGGGACTGCTCTCTCTGCATCTCCCTCGTCCGTTCTACACTCCCCACTAGTCCCACCACTCCTGGCACTTTTCCCTGCAACCGCAGCAGATGCTACACCTGCCCCTACACCTCCCCCCTCACCTCCATCCCAGGCCCCAAGAAAACCTTCCATATTAAACAGATGTTCACCTGCACATCTGCTAATGTGGTATACTGCATCCGCTGTTCCCGTTGTGGCCTCCTCTACATCGGGGAAACCAAGCGGAGGCTTGGAGACCGCTTTGTGGAACACCTACGCTCGGTTCGCAATAAACAACTGCACCTCCCAGTCGCGAACCATTTCAACTCCCCCTCCCACACCTTGGACGACATGTCCATCCTGGGCCTCCTCCCCCATCCCCACCTCCTACCTACTAGCCTCATCCCCGCCTCCTTGACCTGTCTGTCTTCTCTCCAACTATCTGCTCCTCTATCCACCTTCTGTCATTGTCTCCCCCTCTCTCTATTTATTTCAGAAACCCCTTCCCCTTGCCCATTTCTGAAGAAGAGTCTAGGCCCGAAACGTCAGCTTTCCTGCTCCTCTGATGCTGCTTGGCCTGCTGTGTTCATCCAGTTCCACACCTTGTTATCTCAAATATAAAGGGAACAGGAAAGAGGAACATAGAATGGATTGTCTAAGATGGACATAAATGACCGGGGAATGAATACAGTAATGGAGGATGAATGTAAAAAGATACTTACAGATAAGATGAATGGAGTTGCTATTAAAAAAATTAGACTGTACAACAATGCATGTAGTATGTAATAAAACCAGAGGACTGAGTTAATATGTTGTGAATAATCAGATATAGTGTGGATTTATGAAACATGCAGAAAAATCAGGATTGGGAATTAAAAAGTACAGGGTACAATATAATTAGAGAATATGGAGAGGGAAAAAGAGGGAGGTAGACTAGATGTACTTATTTCAAACAACATGACTGTAGAAAAAAGTGCCATAAGATAGAAATAGAATTTACATGAATTGAGATAAAGAATAAGAATGGATCAAGCACACAAAGTGTGGACAGCCTACAGGCCACCAAATAATGAAAGTGAATTGGAAGATATATTTACAAAAATAGGGAAATGAGAAACAATCATGGAATACTGATCACAGAGGATTTCAGTTAATTGCTCAGACAGGGAAAGTAAAGGAGATAAGGGAATAGAGTTTCTACAATATGTTCTGAACTTCTTTCCAATGTAGTATGTAAGACAAAGCTAGGTGGAGGGACAGGTAGTATTGAGGAGGCGGAGTGGCTGCAGAAGGATTTAGACAGGCTAGGAGAGTAGGCAAAAAAGTGGCAGATGGAATACAATGTGGGAAAGTGTGAGGCCATGCACTTTGGTAAGAATAGACTATCTTCTAAATGGGGAGAAAATTCAGAAATCTGAAGTGCAAAGGGACTTGAGAGTCCTAGTCCAGGATTCTTTTAAGGTAAACTTGCAGGTTGAGTCAGTAGTTAGGAAGGCAAATACAATGTCGGCATTTATTTTGACAGGGCTAGAATATAAAAGCAGGGATGTACTTCTGAGGCTTTATAAGTCTCTGGTCAGACCGCATTTCGAGTATTATGAGCAATTTTGGGCCCCAGGCCTCAGGAAGGATGTACTGGCCCTGGACCAGGTCCAGACGAGGTTCATGAGAATGATTCCAGGAACGAAAAGCTTAACATATGAGGAATGTCTGAGGATTCTGGGTCTATACTCGATGGAATTTAGAAGGATAGGGGAGTGGGACGTAATTGAAACTTACAGAATATTGAATGGCCTGGACAGAGTGGACATTGGGAAGATGTTTCCATTGGCAGGAGAGACTAGGACCCAATGACACAGCCTTAGAGTAAAGGGATTTATTTTATTTCCTTTAGAACAGAAATGAGGTGAAACATCTTCAGCCAGAGAGTGGTGAATCTATGGAATTCATTGCCATAGAAGGCTGTGAAGGCCAGGTCATTGAGTATATTTAAGACAGAGAAAGATACGTTCTTGATATCTATCTCTGCCTTAAATATACTCAATGACCTGGCCTCCACAGGGGATCAAAGGCTACAGGGAGAAAGTGGGAAAATGGGATAGAGAAAGTTATTAGCCGTGATTGAATGGTGGAGCAGACTCGATGGGCCAAGTAGCCTAATTTCTGCTTCTATGTCTTATGGTCTTATGGTAAGAAGGTCAACATGGCAGGATTCACAGCTGGATTTAGTAATGGGAAATAAATTAGGGAAGGATAAATTGTAGAAGATCTAGACAACAGTAGGTACAATTTAATATGGTTAAAATGATAAGTCAGAGGACCATAAGTATGACAAAGACCAGGGTAAGAACTGTAGAAAAGCTGAATTTGAAGGACTGAAAAAATAATTTGTGAAAATAAAATAGACAACAATGATGGCAAACAATGATGTAGAACAGCCATGGGAAACATTTAGAATGATATTCAATAGAGTCCAGGAAATAAACGAAATTGTGCTAAAAACAGTAAGAATCTAAACACTGATAAGAAAAAAATGAATGAATGAAGACATAAGGGAAACATTGAAGCAGAGGGAAGAGACACATGCGAAGTACAGCAGAGCAGAGCATGACAGTGGACAATAGAAAGAGTTAAGGCAGAACTAAAAAAAATGAATTGGCAAGGAGGAACCATGACATTCAGGTATCAAGGACAATGAAACAAAACAGTAAAGCTGTCTGCAGGCACAATCTTTTTTTAGGAGTTTTGGGGTTGAGAGAAAGGTATGGACAGTATAAAGACCCAGGCAGTGATAACAACATGGCATACATGGTCAGCAATTACTTTGTTTCACTATTTTCTAGGGAGATATATCATGTAGGTATGACATCAAAAGGTAAGTTTTCAAATGATGTCGCCACATTTAAGATAAAGATGAGAAATATAAAATACATTAATCCAACTCAAGCCGGGTAAAATCATTAGTCTGATCAAATTGCATCCATTCATTTTAAAATAATCTGAAAAGGAATAGCAGAGGCACTTTGACAAATAATTTGATTGAAAGTGGTGTGGTGTCAGAAGGCTGACACTTAGATAACATATAACTACATTGAAGAATAGTTCCAAATTTGGACATCACAGATCCTGACAAATCTGTACCACTTACTCTGTGCACAATCTCTACATTTTTGGAATTGATTTCTCTCTCCAGATTTTCTGCCAGTTTTTGTACTGAGCCATTTTCATTTACAGAGTGATAACACAATGTTAAAGAAATACGGCAAAGAAATAGACAGTTGCTTTCCCTTTGGGAATGTTTTTATTCCATGATTATGATAGCTTCAGGCACCTTTAAACTTCACAGGAAAACTGCAATGCACTTTCCTTCCTTAGTAATTTTGCTCTGTGATGTAATTCTGGTGATCACTCACTATTTCCTCTGTAATAGTCCTGATTTGTGTCTAAATCTCTTCCTAACAATGTGAATTTCTATGTAGTTTTCTGTCACGGCAAGACAAAACAAAACAGTGCAAAATCATTGGAAACAGATGTCTCTGGGATAATAGCCATGTTATTTTCAAAGGCTCTGGTTGGATAGCTTGGTATGGAACTTTTAGAATGGTGGGAAATGTGGAAGCTGGAATTAAGGACCAGCACCATATCACCATATACCTCAACCTTTTTTATAATGTGCATGGACCACTGGTCGCCAGCTGTTCATACACATTAACACAAAGAGGTACAAACTTCGATTGGATTTTTATTTTGTACGTGTCTCATTCCTTGCAATAGATCTTATTTCTTTTCTCTAGGTGTACGACAGTAGTAATCTCAGCAGGCCACTGTAACAAAAATTAACTGCGTCATTAACTACCTTCTAATCTGTGTCTATATAGACAGGGGCAATCAAATCTCAATTTGTTTGAACATTAGTGCCTCAGGAAGCAGTGTTTCATCAGAGTGGTTGTGGCCAAGTTTTCCTTGATGCTTCAGGTAAGCTTCCAGTCATGCTTACCATAGTAATAGCATTGCCAAGAGCAAAAATAACAAACAGTAGGGCAACTTTGATCCAGGGTTTCAGTTCCCTACTTGAGTAATTCAGGTTACTGAAGATTTTTCACTTTATTCCAGTTTTTAAGGGCTGGATTATATGATCCAACACTGGCAGGCTCGAGGATGGGGCAGGGGACATAAAGTCCAACTGCACCATGCCAACCACCTGCCTTATGCTATGTTTTATACAAACTCTGCTGCAAGCCATTCTTAGAAACTTCTCCTTACTACATCTGGGCTCTGAGTATTTGCATACACACTCTTACTGGCTACTTTATTTTAGTAAGTTATTACTGTTCTTGGTCTTTCGCATTTCTAATGTGCCCCTATCCCAGACGGGTGCCTTTCACCTTCTTGTCTTTTGCCCAGACTTTCTGATCTGGTTTCAAAATTGGCAGTGTGTCAAGTTTGATCACTTCTGTTGCTTACTTCTGTGGCATGGTGTTTTCCTATCTTGACCTTCTTATGGTCCGGAGCCATCATGTTTGGCCTGAGATTGCACCTTAAGAATTCTATTTCTGTTTTTCATCTTCTCCCCAAATGTAGTTGTGCTGGTGAATACCCATTACTTCATACTGTCCCTACCTACACTCACCTTTACTAGCTTCATCCCCGCCTCCTTGACCTGTCTGTCTTCTCTCCACCTATCTGTTCCTCTATCCACCTTCTGTCATCGTCTCCCCCTCTCTCTATTTATTTCAGAAACCCCTTCCCCTTGCCCATTTCTGAAGAAGAGTCTAGGCCCGAAACATCAGCTTTCCTGCTCCTCTGATGCTGCTTGGCCAGCTGTGTTCATCCAGTTCCACACCTTGTTATCTCGATCTGAGTAATATTAATTCCTCGTCTCTTTCTTAACGATTAATGACTTTCTGATTTTCATTACCCTCTCTGCTTCTTCATTTGACCAAGGAAGAAGTGAGAAAAATTACAAAGGGACATTGATAGATTAAGTGAATGGGCAAAACTGTGGCAGATGGAGTTTAATGTAAACAAGTGTGAGGCTATCCATTTTGAACCGAAAAAGTGTAGATAAGGGTACTCTTTAGATGGTATGAAGTTAAATGCAGTGATGTCCAAAGAAATTTTGGAGGTTTACGTGCATAGATCTTTAACATGCCATGAACAGGTGCAGAAGATAATCAAAAAATGCTAATGGAATGCTGGTCTTCATATCTAGAGGATTGGAATACAAGGATGCAGAACTTATGCTGTAGTTATACAAAAATTGGTTAGACCCCACTGTGAACAGACCTGGGCACCATACCTCAGGAAAGATACATTGACTTAGAAAGTACAAAATAGACTTAACAAGAATGACACAAAAACAGAAATTGCTGGAGAAATTCAGCAGCTCTGGCAGCATCTGTGGGAAGAAAATAGAGATAAAATTTTGAGTCTGGTCACTCTTCATCACAACCTGGGTCCTGGACTTCAGGTTATGAAGAGAGATTATATAAATTTGTATGCTTTCTCCAGGGTGACTTGATTGAAGTCTTCAAAATATTAACAAGGAAAAACAGAATAGATAAAGGTGAACTATTTCCATTGGTTGGGGATTCTAGAACTAGGGGGCATAGGCTCAGGATTAGGACTAGACTATTTAGGAGAGATGTTAGGAAGCACTTCTACATACATGGGGTGTTTGAAACTCTCTTCCACAATTGGCAGTGGATGCTGGATAAGTTGTTAATTTTAAATCTGAGATAGATAAATTTTTGTTAAGGTATTAAGGAATATGGGTCCATGGAAGGTATATGATGTTAGGCCACAGATCGGCCTGCATTGCATTGAATAGTGGGACAGGCTTGAGGCACTGAATGGTCTACTCCTGTTCCGAAGTTCCTATGTTGTCACCTGATTGATACTCGCCTCTATGGTGAATTTCTTAAATTCCTCATTCACAAATTGAGGTCTGTTTTTCAAAACTGTTTTGTCTGGGAAGCCCTGTGTTGCAATAACTTGTTTTGGTGCTTTAATCATTGGCTCTGCTCTAGCTGTATAAAATCTTGAAACTTTAATACTTTATCTTGAATAATAGTCTGTCAGGATTGAATAAACCTTCCCTCCAAAGTTGAATAAACCTAATCTAATGCTAGCTTCTCCAAGGCTTTTCTAGAAATTTTTAGACCGTTAATGGTTCTGTTTGCACTTTTCCTTTAATGGCATGAACCATCAAGATAACAATTTTTATTCATTTTGAAATATAGCCTCTTTTTGTTCATTAATGGAATGTGGGTATCAATAGCTAGGTAAGCATTTGTTGCCCATTTCCAAATGCCCAAAGAGGCTGTTAAGAATCAACAATATTGCTGTGGGTCTGGAGTCTCATGTAGATCAGGTAAGGATGGCAGATTTTCTTCCCAAAAAGACATCAGTAGGAACTGCCGATGCTGGAGAATCTGAAATAACAAAGTGTATAGCTGAATGAACACAGCAGGCCAAGCAGCATCAGAGGGGCAGAAAAGCTGACGTTTCGGGTCTGGACAGGAAGAAGAGTCCTGACCCGAAACGTCAGCTTTCCTGCTCCTCTGATGCTGCTTGGCCTGATATGTTCATCCAGCTCTACACCTTGTTATCTTAGTGATCTAGATTGGTTTTTACAACAACTGAAAATAGCTTTGTGGTTACCATTAGGCTAGCTTTTCTTTATGCCAGACTTTTATTGAACTCAAATTTCACCAGCTGCCATAATGGCAATGTGAATTATAGGGATTTCCTTCTTCCAACATTTTGTATCTCAGTGAGAACTGCTCCTAGTCCTGTAAATGACGATTCCATGGCTAACATCGTAAGTAATTCTGGGTTATAGTGACCAAACATATTTGTACAGAATAGTTTTTGCTTATTTTTCTGAAAAGCTGCTTACCATTCCTGACTCCAGTACAGTTGCTGGCCTTTCTTCGAAAGCCCCCTTATGGGTTGACTGAGACTGCCGAAGTTAAGAAAGAACTTTCCCACTTCATTCAAGATGTCTCAGAATTGCCCTTAGTTACTGAATGTTCATTATGGCCCTCATCTTTCTGAAACCCACAGTGATACTTTGTTCTTGCATTACGCAGCCTAGAAAAACATAATCATTATCCTTGAGAATTGATATTTCTTGTTTGGAAGGTCTGCATTCTGTAATGCTCTTAATGGTACTGTGACTCAGTGGTCACATTCCCTTTTTATCTGACTGTGCACTAGGTTATTGTCCATGTGATAAATAGTTCCTCGCTTTCCTACAAGAATTCTTGACATTGCTTGCTAAAAGATCTCAGGTGCCGACAAAATTCTGAAAGGTGAATGATTAAAATGTGGTCGTTCAAGTGATATAATGTAGTCAGCAATTTTGACTCGTAGCCTGGGGATATCTGCTGAAGTCTGCTGTCTGTGTCTTATTTGGTAAAAGTATGATGTTTCAAGCTGACTTGACAAGACTGATGAAATTATGTGGAATTCTGTTTGTACTCCTTTGTTCAACAGAGTGAGTACTTTCTTCCACGTTTTGTCTTATGAGAACATCATCTGTTATAGGCCCTACAGTATATAAAGAAGTGCTGTCACTCTGCATGCAGGTTTTGTTGTACTGTTACAGATGTATGCAGAGTTCTTCTTTCTGGCCTCATTATGGACTTCCCATGTTTTTGAATTGCAGAGACAATGCCCATGTTGCTACTGGAACTTCTATCCCTATGGATGACTACATCACACTGACATATGTGTGTACCTGAACATTCTTTACTCAAAGTCTTCCAATTAACTGTGCTTGTTCACTGGAGTCTTTCTGATGTGCTGTTTTCATTTCAAAGTCTTCTGAGGTTGTTTCCTGCCCTTCAGAGTATTTATGCCATACTTCATGTGAACTCTGTTGCTAGCATAGTCAGATGTTTCTCCTTAATATCTCGAGACTATGGCTGCCTGCACATAGACTCTTAGGGTTTGCAGGCTTTAATAGAATAAAACTGTTTTTGATCTCAAGCTCTGTAGTTCATCCTTTTCCTTATCAGAGTGTGTAGCTCTCTCACTCTCTTCAGTACTGTCACACTATTTATTTACATATATCCATTACAAGTTACTGAATAATTTCTCTACTATAGAATCTGAGAGCTCCTTTCTCTTTACATCTTCTCATCTCTCTTCTCTGCTCTCAACTTGCTTGATGTCAGAGTAATATCATTAGTTACACTATCATCGTTTGCATGTTACATTACACTAACTATCCTCCCAACTACCCTGTTCCCAAGTTTGCAGGGTATGGGGGTTGAAGGGTAGCCTGGCTACTATTGAACCTGCTGAAGATCTTAAGTTGCTAATTGATCAATTAAGGGGTAGTTCACCATTCCAAATATTATATCTGAGGCAGGGAGGTCACCCACTCTAGCCAGGAAATGCGAGATAACAAGTTGTAGAGCTGGATGAACACAGCAGGCCAAGCAGCATCAGAGGTGCAGGAAAGCTGATGTTTCGGGTCTGGACCCTTCTTCAGAAATGGGGGAGGGGAAGGGGATTCTGAAATAAATAGGGAGAGAAGGGGAGGCGGATGGAAGATGGATAAAGGAGCAGATAGGTGGAGAGGAGACAGACAGGTCAAGGAGGTGGGGATGGAGCCAGTAAAGGTGAGTGTAGGTGGGGAGGTAGGATGGGGGTTGGTCAGTCAAGCGAAGATGGACAGGTCAAGGAGGCGGGGATGAGGCTGGTAGGTAGGGGGTGTGGCTGGGGTAGGTCAGTGAGGTGAGAGGAGCGGATAGGTGGGAGAAAAGATGGACAGGTCAAGGAGGCGGGGACGAGCTGGCCTGGTATTGGGATGAGGTCAAGTGTGGGGAGATTTTGAAGCTTGTGAAGTCCACATTGATACCATTGGGCTGCAGGTTCCCAAGCGGAATATGAGTTGCTGTTCCTGCAACCTTCGGGTGGCATCGTTGTGGCACTGGAGGAGGCCCAGGATGGACATGACCCACCCCCACCCCCTACCTACCAGCCTCATCCCCGCCTCCTTGACCTGTCCATCTTCCCTTGTCTGACCAACCACTATCCTAACTCCCCACCTACACTCACCTTTACTGGCTCCATCCCCACCTCCTTGACTTGTCCGTCTCCTCTCCACCTATCTGCTCCTTTATCCACCTTCCATCCACCTCACCCTCTCTGCTTATTTATTTCAGAATCCCCTTCCCCTCCCCCCTTTCTGAAGAAGGGTCCAGACCTGAAACGTCAGCTTTCCTGCTCCTCTGATGCTGCTTGGCCTGCTGTGTTCATCCAGCTCTATACCTTATTATCTCTTAAGCCGGGAAATGCAAGTTTTAGCAGCATATGCTGGTGCTGGGCATGAGGAGGGGATCGCCATTGTGGGACACTGGTCCCATCAGAATTGCTTCCTACACTAGGTCATCCCCTGCTTGTCTGTGGGGTCTTTAAGGCTTGAAGTAATCTGGAGTAGATTAAGCTATCCATCTTTCAGGTATAACTAGAAGAGTCTTGTTGAGTAAACAATATGATGTTTATTGCATTACTGCAACTATTTACAGGTTACATGAATATGACCTCCAGACACTGTAAAAAGCTGCAGGTCTGTCCCCAGTAAATTCCACCCTTACTCTGATCAAGTGCCCATGAATCCACCAGTAGGGAATTCTCACTGCACTTGCTCAAGTATTAACCACTTCAGACTCACGCACAACACCCTCATTTACCCTTTCTCCCTTCAGTCTGTTGAACCCATCCCTGAGACTCCTTGTTGGGGCCTACCAAACAGGCTCGAGTGGGCTCCAGATTTATCTGTCAGTCCATGCTCCTCAGCTTGCTGGTTTTCCTGTAGACCCACTTCAATTGAATTATATCAATATACACCAATTCTTTATCTGTTGAACAATCTAGTAACATCTTTCTTGCATCTGTAGTAGTCAACCTCTGTTGTGACATGTGTCAGTAAAATTCACTAACCTCATGAACTACTTTGCTGATCATAGCATATGTAAAGTTACAAATTTCAAAATATTGGAGGCATAGGTTTGCTTGTGGAATTTGGTTTTTCAAAGAAAGCAGAGTTAAAAGCTTTGAATTCTATCAGCAGCTTTTATGAGCATGGGGACCAGTTTGGATACAAAATCCCAATATCTTGGGAAGTTAAATTTTCTGTCCCCTATTAATTTGTAAATGACATATACATAGTGAATCATTAATTTGAAATATTGCAATTTCTTAAGTTTAGATTATTTTGTTGAACTTCAGATACAGTTGAATCCATTTGTATGAGTTTCCAATAAAAAGTGTTGCATACAAGTCAAAATATTGAACGATCCTTCTTAATGCTCACAGAGTCGAAATCAGGAAGTAAATTAAATAATTAATGCAATTTAAAATTGTATGCAGACAGCACATTAAGGAAAGGGGAAGTAAGATGGGATTAAGATAAAGATAAAATAGACATGAAATGTGAAGAAAAGTACTTTAGTTTTTAGTTTTCAGTAAAACCTCCAAAGATGATTAAAGTTTGAAGGAATTAAACTCCACAGAGCGGTTGTTTGATTATAATCAAGACTACACCATTAAAATGAACGCACACTTGAATCAACCAGCCTTAACGTAATTATATGTACTTTAATGCCAAATGTCTTGGTAAGTTAAAAGTGTGGAGAGGATTCAGGGCAACTTGCACAGCAAATTCCTGATTTCTGTGTTGCATTGCACATGTATGGAGACTCAAGGTTGCTTCAACAGCAAAATCAAAGTGCTAAATCTTTTTTTTTGGCTAAGTCCATGTTGGATCAAGTTTTTGGAGGGTTTTCCACTGTGAGATCTGGTGGATTTTCTCACTATATCTTACCAAACTTGGTGCATTAATCACCTACCCACCCCTGTGGCCTTCCTCTTATCAGGCCCCATCGTACCATGCATTTCAGAACAACTTGTCACTCAGCAGATATCTGCTGAGAAACCAGCACCCTTAGCAATCGTGCCATCTTTAAAAGCCTGCAGTGCTCCTGGATGAGCACTGGGATTCTGGAGCTGCCGTGCTCAGTTGTCTTGAACATTCTGGACAAGGGGAAGATAGCATTGCGATTCTCCAGCAGGTACCTGGAGGCCCTCATGGGCAGACTGTTGCCACCACGGCTGGGCAGACTGGACCATGGTCACTAGCCAGATCAGTGCTGCATCCATAGTCTGGAGGAATGGCCAGCAGTGCCTTAAAAGGTCAATGATCTTCTCTGCTGTACCAATATCTAATTAGAAATATCTAATTATAAAAGTTCCAAAGTCTACTTTGCCAACTCACACTCACTCTATCTCTGCTACTGCACCCACCTCTGACCAAGGCTCATGCTCTGCCACTCACACTACTGCCTTCAACATTTGCCCTCACTAACTCTCAGCACCACCCCGCACACCCCCACAACCTGCACAGCCTCTGTACTGCCTCCTCACAATCTCAAAACACCTCCACACCTTTCCACAGCTTTCTCCACCTGCACCGGCACTAATGGCTGTTCGACCCACTTTCATCTCACTCAGTTCCTCCCTTTCTCTCATTCCAGGAGGAGACAGCCCATTACAAGCCAAAGTCAGCCTATAAAGGTGTAACAATGCTGTATGTTAGGCCCTCGTCCCATACGGGGATAAAACAGGGATCACTCCTGTGGGGATGCTACTTCATTCTGCTACTCTCACATTAACTCTGTTGTCAGTGTCATCCATTGCACACCACATCCAACTTATGATGCCTTCTCTCTCTTTCATCTTGCAGGTTAAGCCAGCGTATTTACCACCATTGTGGTGAAACCCAGACTCATCTGGCAAAATAAAAGACTGGATCATTCTGTTCTTACATGGATATTTTCTTGGGAAATCCTCTGTGAAAGATGAAATACGTGCATTACAATTGTAGAGGTTGGGTTATTAGATCTCAAACTTTGGTTGACAAATTACTGTTTACAGACAAGAGACGATCAATTACCATAAAGTAGTAGGGATCTTACATTAAATCCGCTAAGACAGGAAAAACCTTTCAACACTGCAGCATAGCATGAGAGAGTTGACACGACAGTCAAATAAAAATCTTTAAAGAAGAGGAAGTATCTAATCATATTTAGTAGTCATGACATCAACAATAATACTACCAGGAAGATTTAATTTCAGTGATGGGCCAAATAGAACACAAAATTGGACATCCCAGAGAAAATAATTCTTGAGGTATAGAACAGATTTTCAAATGGATACTGTGTACAATTGGCAGAATAGTAGTTGTTATTGGTCATCAAGGTGTAAAAAAAGAAACAAATGCATTTGAAGGGGCACCGAAAATCTTTAAAATTATTTCAGCCTCAGAGCTAATATAATGCTTCAAAAAGCAAGATCCAACAGAAGAATACATATCCAGGGGAATTCATAGATTATTTCATTAAGGATATCTACAGTCATGGGGAGAGATGTGACTATGATGATTTAAAATCAGAATCAAATGAAAGCAAATTATTGTAAATATTACTGATAAGTCTTTGTCAGATTTATTATAGTTCAAAGAATGGCTCTTGAGGAAGCCATTCAGATGGGGAATGAAGTGGAGGGTCAGAAGCAATGCCCTCAGTCCTAAGGGGTGAAGATCAAACTTAGCACAAAAGGTCATTGGAGTACCTTCAATTCTAGGGTGCATAAAAAGTATTTAATCACAAAAGACACATGTAATAAAACAATGCAATGGTTAGGACACACTAAAAGTCCTTGCCAGTAATGTGGACCAAAAAAATTCATAGGCACAAACAATGTTCAGCTATTGAAACTGAATGCTTTTATTGTGTAACATTCAATCACTTGCAAAAAATGTGCTGAAGCAGGACACAGCTACAGAAAAGCAAAAGATCAAAGAACCATCTACTTGATCAAGTAAGTGACCTGGAACAATCTCCAGTAGAAGACAAATGCAAAAGTTTGTAAGAGACATCAGTGACCCAGACAAAGCATTTTGGCAAACTGACATTGGTCAATGGGCATCTCATGAATTTCAATTAATAAGGGAGCAAGCATTACAGTTTTATTAGGTCTCAAACTTTGGTTGACAAATTACTGTTTATAGACAAGAGTTAATCAATTACATGGCTCGCGGAGCATTGCATATAGTGTTAAAAGTAAACCACAAGCAACTATCCTACATAGGGTACATCAAATATTAGGATAGCTACATGTACTTCATAACCAGTAATCTACAATTGAAACTTATGTACTGATCTTAATCAGATTCAAACCCTGGAAAGGGTTTAACAACAAAAGTTTCAAGGAACAATTGACAGATAATTTTATAGAGTGCCATAAGCTCATGGTGGAACCTAAGGAAAAGGCAAAATCCCCTGAGGTTAATTACATTGAAATAGGAAATTTGTTGAATGCTATCAATGAGTTGGAAAACTGTAACTATACTCATTTCGCAGAATTTTTTTCCACTGCTGTGAAAACTGAAGAGAGTTCTGATTCTAAGTGCCAAGGAACTTCAAAAAGAAAAGCAAGCAAACAGGCAGCAACAGAACAACATGTCCCACTCAAATCCCACTGAAGCATCTACAACTTAATTGAGTCAGATTATAGCACTACACAGTGAATGACTAATTGTGATAAATCCGAGTTACGCGTTACGATGCTGAGTTGACTAGAAAGGGAGAAGTTCAGGTAGAATATCTGACCTCCTTACTTTCCAAAGCAGAATCCTTACTGTAATGGATTTCACATTAAGCAAGATGGAATCTTTAGGTAACACAATTTAAGAACCAAACAAATTGGTTTCACCAATAGTTCAAACACTGTGGGTGAACAAGAAAGTCCAAACTAATCAAACTGCGCAAATCAATAGGCAGGTTGACAGCAAAAATCCACTGGTATAAATTGAAGACATGTGGAACTCATGTTATGGAAGACACCACTAAGAAGAGATGAGCAATGTCTAAAGATTCATACTGTAAAGAGACAAGCCTGCTCTAGCAGTGCTGGCATCCTCCATGATAGAAATATGAGAGATTAAAGGTTCACCAGTTCAGAAGCGGGCATCAGGTTTGAGACCACCATGAAGACAATCCCAAAAAATGAACAATTTTCCAAGTCTAAAGAGTAGTTCAGGGGGAATAGCAAAATTTCTGGTTCAACTGTATTTACAAAATCAGAGACTTGGAAGGATGTGGAGTAGTGGTAAATGTGATTATACTTAAAAAGGTATAACAATCATAGTTAACTGAAAAGGCTTGATGTGGAGGTGCCAGTGTTGGACTGAGGTGGACAAAGTTCAGAAATCATGCAACACTAGATTATAGTCCAACAGGTTTATTTGAAAACACAAGCTTTCGGAGCCTCAGTAAAAGAAGTTGTATATGGGTCTGAAAGTGTTAACACATGATTAAGTGTATTAATTACCATCCTCTGTGATGATGTCATGGGAACTTGGTGAAAGAGTAGTCTTATGAGAAAGAAATTTAAACTTGTGTTCTCTCACCAGTCTTTGTAGTAATATAGGTCCTATTCTTACAACATGCAAATAGTTCCAGAAATGTAATTTCCTACATCTTGCTCAATCTACAAGATCATTATTGTTAGACCAGAAAGTGGTTATTGTTAGACCACCTCGTCCACTCTAGACCATGTAAGCACTGAAACACATACTTAGAAGATATGGATAGCTGCACACAACAAATAGAGTCATCGTTCTCTTTGCCTTTTGTCCTGAAAGCCTGTTCTATGATGCTCCAGTTACGTTCTTCAAAAAGAAGAGTTCCCCATTTGGTATCCATCCCAATCATTGTGCACACTGGCATGATCCCAGCTGATGTTATCACCAGAGACAACTCAGATCCTAGACAGAAACCAGGCTTAATAGACTGTATTTTGATTTACTTTGGTTTTAACCTAGTGGTCTCTCACTGAAACATTAGCACACAATGCAGACCAAGCAATATTTCCTGCAATATATGGGTGTGGTGTATTTCAAAACTGCTGAATTCTTGCAATAAATAAAGAACTGTGGATGCTGAAAATCAGAAATAAAAACAGAAATAGCTGGAGAAACTCAGCAGGTCAGAATTGAAGAACGGTCACTGTACCTGAAACGTTGGCTCTGCTTTTTCTCCACAGATGCTGCCAGACTGGTTAAATTTCTCCACCTATTTCTAAATTGTTACAATGCTGCTTTTAAAGATTGCCCAAGCACTGTACAAAATGATTAAAAATGAGCACATACTCAAATGCAGAATTCAAATATGTTATAATATTTATTGCATTAAAGTTTAATGACAACAGCATGACTGTTTGAACAGCTAGAGTTTAGATACAATAAAATTAGCTCTTTCAGAAGTATACTCACTCCTTTATACAAAAAAGTGTTCCTAATGCTCAGAGTCTGATTTTGATGGTAAAATGCATGGATAGGTTTCTTATCGCAGAATGGTTCAGCTTTTAAAATATTTATTCAAGGAACCAAAAAATGTTTACCCATTGAGTGTTCATTTTTAGCAATCCATTTGTTGATGTGTCTTGTTCTAGGTTTATACTCTTTGAGTCTTTCAGAATGTTGTGAGTTAGTCTCCTGGAGGAGGTGCCACACTTTCTTTGCATAATGGTCTTGTGAGTTAGACAATCAGTTTACATTCATACCCACCCAAAACCATCTTCCATTGACACAAAAACGGTTATGCAAACACAGTATTTGTGACACAATGTTGAATTATTTATCTCACTTATTTTAAAACATTCTTCTTTTCAGGTTCCTTTGCATTGTACAGATGACTACCTCCCATGAGCCTGCCAATTCCAATATAGAACTGGTTACTGCAAATTGTGAAGTTGCTTTGCATTCTTTTCTCTTTGTTATGTGAGGAAGTTACTGGCTTTTGCTCACTTCCACTCTTGATAGTGTGGTGAATGTCAACAACCTGGCAACTGGGGGTGTAGATGGAAGTTTGCTGGTGGTGGGGGTGGTGGGAGGAGGTTGGTTGTGGGTGCACAGAGCCATTTTGTAATGAAGTATGCTGATACAGTAACCCGATGGCCCACAGGCAATTGGCTACAATTTATACAAATAACTTTATCTTAAAAGAGTTTATATCTTTGGAAGATTTTGTTCTGTCTCACAATATTGAGTGTTACTTTGAAAAATAAACCAAAACAAACTTTGAAAAATCAAAGTAGTAGCCATTAAATACATTTCATAAAACAGGGAAAGTGCTTGTCCAGTAATGGTTAAAGAGTCTCCAGTTTAGAGGCAGGGCAAAAGTGACAGACAAAATCAGTGCTAGGATTGGTTGTAATGAAGGAAGAAGCTTGCTGACCTGGCCATAGTTGCTAACATAAGACTCCCAACCTCTTATGCTGTTACTCTGCTGGGTCCTGCCACCTATAGCCCCAGTACTTGCAAAATATGCCTCTCCACTTTGCCTTCACTCTCCTCCAATACTGTAACATGTTTCACTCCACCTCCTTTTATTGGTCCTGCCACGTTCTGTACTTGTTACCATCTTCATGATTACTGTATTTACTTTATCACACCTCTCCCACATCTCTACCCTGACATGCAAATCCTCAAAACACTAAAGCAATCCTTGTTTTCTTGTAGGAGTAGATACTAGAAGGTATAGAATACAAGGGAGTAGAGGCACACACATGAAAACAGACAACATACTTCCATGTCCTTTCCCAAATAGAGCAAGAGACATTAGACATTGCAAATGAGGGTCAGATCAAGCCCGTGACAGCTAGCAAAGTAGAATGACAATTCCTGCTGTCTTTCTGCATTCCTTCCCTTTTCCTTTGTTCTCAATGCAGTCTTACCCTGACATGGAAATGTTTCACCCTTCCTGCACTGTTACTGGGTCAAAATCCTGGAAACCCCTTTCCAAAGGCACTGATCCCTAGTCAAGATAAATTGCAGCAGTTTGAAAAAGCAGCTCAACGTTATCTTCTCAAGGGCAGTTAAGAATGTGATGTCGGTAATGCTTGCATGTCATGAAAGAAGCGAAAAAGGAGGAGATCTGAGTGCATTTATGTGTGAGAATGTAAGGACCTTGAGGAGAGGAATTGATTTTGAATCACTTGAAAGGGGAAGGATGATACAAGTGAATCTCTGCTCGATGATTTTTCTGCCTTACATCTGGTGGGTTTGCTGTCACCCTGATCTTCCTGTTTTTCTACACCAGGTATATGTCTTAGAATTGATCACTTTCCAGGGCATAGGGTCAGCAAATGACTTTGAATGGACCCTTATTCAAAGACACCTCCAGACAGTCAAGATGCTTAAGTCACCTCTACAAACCAAGAGCCTCTGTTCTGGGATTAAGGACTATATTGTCACCTTAATTGTTTACAAACCTGATGCAGACTCCAGATGACCCTGCAACAAGGAACACAGCCATTATGAAGGAAATACGTCTCACATAGTAAACCTACTCAGGCTCAACAACAAATTCCAGTTCCTGAATATGCACATTGTGTGGGGCTCCCTTTCTTAACCCTTTCTCGCAGCATCTCCACGTCTATTCCTTTCTGGTGCTGCTGTGGTTTATTTTATATCCCCAGTAGCAGATCCAGCAATTCACTCTGGTAAAAAAGATCCTGAAGGTTCATAGATACTTTGAGAAGTTTTAATACTCAAAACAACCCAAAAAGACTCATAGGCGTACTAGCCATATCTGACTAGAAACTGGACATTAATGCTGATTCTATAGCTTGCTCCTGACTATTTCTGCTTCATATGATGGGTGGGCTTTAGAATTAGAAAACTTGACACTGAAATGGAGCCAAATGCTGAAAAGTTTGATATCTATTTTGCACTGAAAAATGGTTTGCAACAAGGTTAAATTTCACCCAATTAACTTTGAGGTTTTATTACCATACTGTTTTTATATAAGCCAAGGGGAGGCAATGGCCTAGCAGCATTATCTCTGGACTGTTAATCTAGAGATCTGGATAACACTCCAGGGACCTGCGTTCAAATCCCAACATGGCACATTGGAGATATATATAATATATATGTTCCAATAGCCACAGGTGCCAAATTCATTAATTCGCTGTCAATAAAGCATCTGCATTCCTTCAGAAAATACAGTATGATGAACCTTTCTGCTAACATCCAACTCAATAATTGTGAATATTTTTGTGCTAACATTATAGTGAACTTGATATAAAATGATGTGACCATTTACAATATTGATTATAGTTTGTAGTGTGATTCGAATGTGAGTATTTATATAGCTGTTAACAAGTAGACCTGTTTTAAGATCAAGCATGCCACATATCATGGTGAAATACTGGGGAGAAAATAAATATTAGCTGGCATGGTAAATATTATTAACATGGTAATCAGGAAGGGAAGTTGTGTGAACCAGAGTTGAATAGGGAGGAAATCCAGGAAGGGAGCAGGAGACAAATCTCATTGATGACTTGAGCTTGAAGTGGGCTGGGACGGGAAGATGATTGAGAAATTTCAGAGGAAGGGTCTATGCTTGAATTGTTAGGAGATTCATTGTTGGTTGAAGAGGAGGCTGGAAGTTGGGGATTGGGGTCAGAGGAAAGAGAGGGAGCAATGCAATACATGGGGGATCTGACATTTACAGGATGCAGGAAAGGTATGGACAAAGCCAGAAATGCTGAAGAAACTCCCAAGGCTGAGAATGCAGATTTCCAATTAAACTTAATGCTGTGGCCTCACTATATTTTTGTTCCATTTCTCGCTGATCAGTCATCCAAATTGATAGCTTGTCAGATATAAGGGATGGAAAATTAATGGCAAGAGGCCATAGCTCGGAGACTTGAGGATGATCCCCAGAAAAGACAATTTATGTATTTGGGAGCAGTTGGCAAATGGTGTTTGGGAGGGAGAAGGCTGCAATGAAGGAGGAGGGAGGCCATGATATAGACGGGAAGATGAGAGAAGCTGGCCATCAGAAGTGGGGAATTTGAGGTTTTCGTCAAGGCCATTCTTGATTCACAGAAGTACAGCCAAAAACCTGAGAGTTTTATGGTGCATTTCTTTCAAGATCAGGCCTGTCCTGTAGAGCTGCTGCTCCTCAATCCCTTTCACTGCTGAGATTCCTAAACCCTGAAAGAAGCCTTTGTAAGAGCAGTGATTTTTAAGTCAGCCTCCTGATCGCAGTATACCAGTACAAATTAAATATGTTAATGAAGTGACTTGCCCCATTACAAGAGAGTAATAGTTGTTTGGGCTCTTAGCCAAGCATATATAATGAGGCTTTGGTGAAAGATCAGGCATCACTATTCTCTTGAAAAACCTGAGTCCCTGCTTGATAGATAACTCTGACTGTCTGATCTTTGCTAATAATTTTACAACATTTGTTTTTAAAAGCTTTAGTGGTTTCAAGTGCTGTGCCATTTCAGCTGCTGAAACTTCAAAGGGTTTGGATGATCAACACTTTTATTGTCCTGTATTAAGAAGGAATTGCTTTTAACACATAATAGAAAGTTATCAATGGTTTATTAAAAGTTTTTTTATGGATTTAACTGCCAATATAGGGTTGTTTCATTCTATAAAGTGTATAATGGATGAATAGACATATAAATGTCATAGCCTGGCATAGGAGACTTAAGGGTTATGAGAAATGAGTGGAAGAGCAAGGCTGAGTATTTGGGGTCATGAGGCACCATAGGTAGGGTGAGTGAAGGGGCATAGCCTGATGTGGGAGTATAATGGGTCATGGGTCTTGTTTGGAGGACATAACTTTTACGTGGGAGCCATGACGGACTGTTTAGGTTGTGAGGAGAGCATGCTGTGGGATGGATGGGTTTTGGGGAGAGTGTGGGGGCTAAGGGCTATGGGATGAGGGCTGGAAGGCTCTTCTGTTTTTATTGCTACTGTGATGAAGTCCGTGTAGTTTATCCTATTAAAGATCTGGCTTTGATTGCATCTGCACATTCTCCAACATTGACTGGCCTGATTGCAGCCAGCAGCTACTCCACGATGATGAAAGTCCCATCTTGCCTGAAGTGGGGCACGCTGACCCAGGGAATAACCAATTCCCACTACTTGCCTCAAGAGTGAAAATTCAGTCCCTAAATCTTTAGTCCTACTCACTGACACTTTCCCACCCATAGTGGGGAGGCAGGGATGTTAGCAGATGAAGGTAATATCAAGGCCTGAGAGGGAACCTGTTGTATTGGTGGATGAAAGGGGACATCTACGAATCTGGTCAGTTCTGAGAAATGAAATGTGTGTACCTCACAATAAAACATGTGAATCCTTCATTTTCACAGATCCTTTTCAGTTGGGAGGACCAACTGCTTAGAAACTGCTCCAAAACTGCCAGTAGTCTGCCTCTGATTAGCAAGAAGAAATACACTAGGAGCAGGATGATGTCACTTTTTCCGTCCTGTGAGATGGAAATCCCAGCCCTCACATCCTACTTCATCAAGTGGCTTGAAAGAACTCTGATTAGAAACTAAACCGAAGCAAGTGAGCTTGAATGATTGATAGCTATAATCATGCAATTTTCAACCTTGTTGAGACCAGTCTAGTGTGTAACTGCTTAAGTCATGTTGCTGAAGTAGTCCACAAAAAAGCTGCTGGTACTGTAATTGTAATGTAAAGAAATCATCATTGACATGCACATAATGTGATGTCCGCTAGCTGGGAGAAGCTAATTTAAAATGTTCTGCATTCTTGTTTATGGTTGGGCCTATAAATTATGCAGAATATACTTTGAAATATCATTTCACTTGTAGCAGATTTGTCATGTTTAGAGGGCCTTTAATATGTCTTGCAGCAAAATGCTTACAATAGTATTTTGGTGCATGAAAATTTAATGTGGTTTTAAAAAGTATATGTATTACTATTTTTAATCATATGCAGTTGTGACCAGGTGATGCATTGTGCTGGGGGAGGGGAGGTAATGAGAAAATGAAAACAATGGTCTCAGTGTATTTGTAAGGGTTGACTTTGGCATAAACAAGAGCAAGTTATTCTTAGTTTCATTAAATCAAACTAATCACAATTTTACACTTACTTTTTGTGTGAAAGATTAAAATATGAGGCAGAGTTCAGGAAATGGGGGAACATAGATTAAACACATGAGAGTTCTTAATTTTTCTGTGGGGAGAGGAGTATTGCGTTGCTCCTTTAACACTGCTGGAGAAGATATATTATTGTTTTCTCCCAGGTAGCGTAGCGGGGCTGTACAAACCTCAGGATTATAAACACCAGTCTGTGAATTAGGAGCATTACATATTCTCTCTACATGGGGAAGCATTGTGTTTGTATTCAAGTGTGTGCTGCATGTGGTGGGAGGGAGATGAGATCATAGACATCTGCGAGATAATGACTGATGGGAGTTGAGAGCAGCATAGCATTAGGGCAGCTAGCAAATCAATAGCGTCTGCAGACGAATAGGATTTTTACATTACAGTTCCATTGCAGTCAATGTGTAGCATGTGAAATTTCTCATATCCAGGATTACTTTTCTTTTTAAATATTTTTCTCTTCATATACTTTATGGGTGCAGTGTAAAAAAATTATTTTGCTTTGGTTGTTTTTTTTATTGTGCCCGTTTTTGAGTGAGACAGCATCCACACTGCTTGCAGACAGATTACCATGCTGGGTTTGGATGTATGTGAGTTTGGCAGCCAGCTCCTGGAACTTATGTGGTTGACAGTATGCTACAAAGGTGAGGCAAGAGTTTTTAAATTACTGTTCTGTGCTGTTAAAATTTCAAAACCAGAAGCCCATCCTTTGTTTGAAGAGCTATACCGTGGATTTCCTGTAAGAGCAAAGCCTGCACTCTTCACTGCTGACTGAGCAGATTCTCCTCAATATCTCTGTTAAAATATTCCAATTCTTTCCACATTTCTGATCAAATTGCTTATTAATTTAGCTCTTGGTGTAAAGTTGCATTATACCAATGTTACTTAGTGATGTAATGTGCTATATATGTAAGTGTAAATTAACATTGGTAAGCCACACCCATATGCATCTTGCAGAGGAGAAATAACTTTCTGTTTCTCAGCAATACATCCAGCATTTGAGACGATACTTCTTAATGTATTGAATAAGGCTCAAGAAATATATCTGATGACCAGCTACAGCCGTGTGATGGGCTACTGTGATGGTAGTTTAAGAATTATGCTTAATCCCAATTCCATTTATTTTAGTAAAGCTCGATATTCCCAACTCTTGTGCGTATCTGTGAAAACAAAACTACTGAATTTTATGTGGGTCCTTTTTTCTCAGCAGTTTGAACGCTGATCCATTTGGAACCTTGTTTAAGCTATCAGATTTACTTAATACAAAAAAGATATGTTTTGAAACCTAATGATAGTCTTGAATACCGAAAATTCTTATATCATGGCTTTCTCCAACTGGACCATGCTGATTGGTGATTGCACTCACATTACCTGGGGCATGTGAAGTCTCTGGAAAATAAAATTCCACCATGATGCAGTTGTGATGAAGTAGTTTAACAATGAGAAGTATTTCTTGAACTGAAACTGTTAAATGAAAATAGTGTGCTGCTTTTTTTTCATTAGTAATGTAGATTTATACTTAAAAGGTGTTGACGTTTCTTGTAAGCTACCAAAGGAAATGATGCAGCGAGACCTTCTAGGCACAACATTAGAGCTGCATGGCCCTCCAAAAGTGTCTATTCTGATTAACATATGGTGCAGTTTGAGGCAGGGCTATCACGTGTAGTTACAGGCGTTCAGTGCATGACAATGGTTGTGCTTCAATTTCATGGGTTGGGGTATTGAGGGTTAAATCACAGGAACACGGAATTGTTACAGAGCAAAAGAAGATTATTCAGCCCATCATTTAGAGGATTCAATACGAAAATTAATCTGCACATTAACTCCCCAGTTATTATTATTCCTGGGATGTGAATCCTGCAACATTTCATTTTCTAACTGTTCAGTGTCTCGAATGCAGTTGCCCTAAAAGT
This sequence comes from Rhincodon typus, assembly GCF_021869965.1. Lineage (NCBI taxonomy): Eukaryota > Metazoa > Chordata > Chondrichthyes > Orectolobiformes > Rhincodontidae > Rhincodon > Rhincodon typus. Next base: position 33,464,645 of record NC_063352.1, read on the forward strand.
GATACCACATTTTCTGCTGTTGATTCTGAGGCACTATTCACTTTGACTGTTTCAAATCAGAATCTGCAGTTAAGATTTAAACATGGTAACACTCTGTTTATCCTGGATGGCTGAAATCTCAATAATACACCCGGTAAAAGATATCTCTGCTCATATATGCTTACCCGCATGGGTAAAGGTTCTCCCAATGTTTGTATTATCTGAATGTTTCGGCTACTTACAGGTGGATTTAAGATGCTTATCAGAGATCTACATGGACCCTTGGCCAGCTGGCTGCAGAATGACAGTGTTGAACTAATGATCCATGTGGGTTCTGAAACCTGCCCTCTCACATTTTGTTTCACACTTGATTCAGAGCTTTATTGTAACTGCTTTACACTGCTTCTCAAATTGTAGTTGAAATGAAATCTGTTTTAAACTCTGGGGGAGCATTACACTTTTCAGTGTTTTATCATCCCAGTGTTTTGACAACAACAACTTCTTTCCTGGAATATGCGATGCTTTTACAAAAAAACAGATAATTGGAAATGCCATCACTGGGATTATCTCCTGCAGAGACACAGAGAAGGAAGGGTACACTCAAAAAGCAATTCAATGACCCTCGTTATAACTCCTGGAATTTCAGAATTTTGCAGTGAATAAGTCGATTTGACAGAAGAAAATGTTTGCATTTGTGTAGTACCTTTCAAAACCGCCAGATGTCCCAAAGGACTTCACAGCCATGAATTAATCTTTTGTGAAGTGTGATGACATTATAATATAGGAAAAACCACAGTCAAATTGCATACAGCAAGGTCCCCATCACGGACAGAATTTATATGTTCCCTTCACCAGCTATGATTAGTAAGTTTGTATGTAAGAAGTGTTTTCTTAACATCAGAGTGTGGATCCCAATTTAAGTTATTATAATTTTAACAATTGTAATTATCTCCGTCCCTTTTGTGACAGACCTATAGTTTCTGGAATGGTTTTGAAGATTTGAGGATGAAGTGGGGGCCTTGTAAAGCAAAAGATTCCCATCAGACTCTCAGACTTTTTACAATCAGGTGAGACTGAGGAGAGTAAATAAAAACACTTGACCCAGTTGAACCAATCTCTCCTCATAGAACAGTCCTGCCAACCCTTGTATTAACCCAGTGAATCTCTGCTGTACCCTCTCTATGACAAGTACATCCTTTCTTAGGAAGACTGAAAATTCCATGAAATTTTCTAGGTGTGGTCTCACCAAGATCCTACATAATTGCAGTGAGACATCTCTACTTCTGAACTCAAAGCCTCTTGCAATGAAGACTGATGTATCATTTGCCTTCCTAATTGTTCGCTGCACATACCTGTCCATTTTCATTGCCCAGTGTACAAGAACATCCAGATCCCTTAGTATATCTACACTTCCCAACATATCACCATTTAAATAATATTCTTGAATAAAATACAACCTTCTGATTTTCCCACTGAAGTGTATAACTTCACAATTACTCACATTGTACTGCCTCTGCCACGTGTATACCCACTCACTTAACTCGTCTAAATCATCTTGAAGGACTTTGCATCCTCCTTACAACCCCCAACACCACCCCCCACCATCCCAATCTTGTGTCTTCAGCAAACTTGGAAATGTTGCGTTTTGTTTCCCTATCCAGTTCATTTAAAAATCATGAACATTCAAGCACTGATCCTTGCAGCATCGCACTAGTCATTGGCTGCCATTCAGAAAATATCCATTTATTCACAATCTCTGTTTTCTGCCTGTTAACCAATTCTTGATCCATCCCAATATATTTCTCACAATCCCATGAGCTTTAATTTTGCCCACTAATCTCTTATGAAGGACTTATTAAAAGCCTTCTGAAAATCCAAATGCACCACAACGACTACTTCTTGCTTATCTATTCTACTAGTTACATCCCCAAAAAACTCCAGTAGATTTATGAAGCATGATTTCTCTTTCACTGACGTTTTCCAATCCCGTTAATCTTTTGCAAATTTTCTGTTAATACATCTTTAATAACAGACTGTAGCATTTTCTACTACTGATGTTAGACTAACTGACCTGTGTGTTTTCTCCCTCCACTTTAAATAGTGGGTTTACGTTTGCCACCTTCCAATCTGGAAGGACTGCTCCAGAGTCTGTAGAACAATTGTCCTTTGCTCCACTGCCTTTATTATGGGTCGGGTGATGCTGTAGGGTAGCATTGACTGGTTCCCCATTGTCTATCCCCGTCCCTTCAGCTATCCTGAAATTGACAGGTGCTTAAATCTGTACTCCTTTAAATATTCCATCTCCCCCCTAACAAGTTTAATTGGCCTCAGTGTGGAGGAGGATATGGACTCAACCCTCCCTACCCTGCCCTGGCACATGAAAATTGACACACTGTCTGATGTTGTCATTTTCAGACCCCCCCCCCCCCCACCCCCATCCCCACCTCAATGTCCATCTTTCAGGGAAGGGAGCACAAAGAAATTCAACCCTCGTTTACTAACATGATGTAATAGCAAATTCTGATTCCCATGGGTGATGGTTGAAGTATCTGGTCTGCCAAGGGAATGAAAGCACATCTGGTTTTCTCTTTTGTGAAATATAAATTAACAGGCAACTGTCTGGGCTTTCTCTATTGTCAGTGACAGAGATTTCAGAGGAGGCAAAATAACTTTTAAAAAAGAGCCATTAGTAACATTTTATTTAAATAAAATAGAAGGATTTGATCATCTATGACCCAAAATATTGCAAGAAACAAATTCATGGTAGGCATAAACTATTCTGTTCCTAACAGTGCATCACTGACTTAAAATGAACTTTTTGTTTACGCTATATGAGAATATTATTGTTTTCTAAGTTAGGCATACTCTGTTTAAGATGTATAAATTTACTCAACTAGAAAATGGTATTCTCCAAATCAAAAAGACCATTAGCAATAGTGTTGATTGCATTGCAATGCATCGCTGAAACCTTGCAATTGATATAATGGTGTTATAGGAATGTTAAGTTGTTAATGATGTGAAGCTGAAAGTAACACTTAAAAATCTGAAGCATTTACTTAATGTAAGAGGAGTACATAGAGACAGACTTCTAGTGTTTTATTTAAATTGCTGTTATATTTCTGTCCATTAATAAGATATATAACTTTCACGCCATTGATTAACATTAGTTTTCTCCAATATCTTTCCTAGTACTTTCCTGGGAGTTTGATCCCATTTCTCCAATATTATTAATGTCAAATGTGATATCAATGGGGTGTAGCACAAAATAAGAAATAGTCCATGTTACACTTTGTAAATCAGGGCAGCAAAGAGCTATTTCTCATGTTTTGCTTCCCCAACATGTATTTTATCTGCAATCATTTGTATTTAATTACATTCTTCAGTCTTCAAAGTTTGCATCTTTGAATGTTGGGTCTTAGTGAGTAATACAATGAACCAGATTGTACCTGAATCACCTTGACATTTTGCATCGATTCATCTAGTGCTCTATTGAACAAGTTTCTGCCCACATAGCTGGCCACACCTCAACAGTCATAAGCAAATATCCTCAAATTAGGCTTACTTGGAAGGTCTCTTATGTGACCAGAGTTTCAGGCACAGAGGGAAGATGGCTTTTTAATGGTGTTTTGCTGCAAAAGAATTTGTTTTTTTTTTCTTTATCCTGAATGATATCTTTTTTGTTTCATTTAATGCATATTAATGGCCTTAGTATGGTGCATGTTAAAAAGTGAAAAGCCTCCCTGATGACCAGGTCCTAAGTATGCTGTGCCTAATGTGCATACTTAGAGGAAGTGGTACCTTGCTAGTCTTTGATTGTTACTGTTAAGACATAAAACCATAAGATATAGGAGCAGAAGTAGACCATTCAGCCCATCAATTATACTCTACCATTCAATGAGATGGTGGTTGAGCTGATAATCCTTAGTTTCATGCCATTTCTACACAATCCTTGATTCCTTTGGTGATTAAATAGCAACTTTAAATGCAGGTGTATTTTAATAAGGTTGGGATGAAACTTAGCCGTAACCTCAAAAGAAGCATAATGTGGGTTCATTTTATAATTTAACTCTGGGTTGCACCCACAGAGGAAGGTCCTGTCCTTTTTGCTATTCACGTCACACACAAATGTATTTCTCTGCAACTTGGCACCAGATTGTATTTGCAAACAAAATAGTTTGTCAAATATCCCCAGGAAGATGAATACAAATACTTCTACATGATTTGTCACTTTAATGTATAATGATCCTTGGCCTACTTTTTGTATTTCCTGCTTTTACTGTCTCGCTGAGCCATCAAGACATTTGTGCTAATGTAGGCCACAGGATCAATTATAGGACCTCCATTCAGAAATCAAACCTGTATTAGCATAAACTGCACCCAGAGTCTGATTTAATGAAACTGAGTCAACACAATTGCAGCAAATTACTACTGATAGTCCGACTTGGAAACAGTAAGTAATTACAATGTTGAGTGAGCAGCCAACCAAACATGGAAAGTGCAGGCTATTTTTTTTGGAGAAAATGTGATGTAAGAAATTAATTTAAATAAAAAAACACATGCTAACAGAGCATATTTCATGACCTCAGGATTTAATGCTTTGCAGACAATGAAGTATCTCTGAAGGATAGTCACCTTGTATTGTAGCAAACATGACGCCTAATGTCCACAAACTATAGTGAATAAATGGCCATATAATGGGCTGTTGGCATTGGTTGAGAGATAATTGCTGACCAGAAAGCATGGCAAAGTTTATGGTCTTCTTCCATTCATGCTGAAGGATCTCTTGGGTGTACCTGTGAAAGGACACAGAACCTTATAACCTTTCATAACCTTTGACAATGCTCTATTCTTGCATCACTGTACCGAAGAGATAGCCTGAATTATGGGCTTGTAGCCAAAATGTTACAGAGCCCTGCCCATGAGTTTGAAGGCTCAGGAGCTTGTTAAAATGCAATGTCTGGCCCTTATGTTATTTGTTTGCCCTAACTAGTCTCCTGTATAGCTGTGGTTATGTTGGGCAGCAAATCTGCCCTTGTATGCATTGAAGCCCTTAAGTGCCCAATTAATTATCATTTAACTATCTGATCTTGCCCTCTGTCTCTATATGACCCATGTCAGGGGGAGGCCCACTTTTGGTGGGTAGCCTGGCAGCTTTCACTGTGCAGGCTGGTGTTGGGCAGGAGAGTGAACCAGCTTTAGGGATCCTCTGCCCATCAGAGGCGTATCCTACACGGTCAAACCTCCCCTTTCATCCTCCTCCGATCTCTTGAATCTGGTGTCCCACTTCCTTCACCCCACCTCACTGGGGCCTGGCACCCCAGGCCTTGCCAATATGGCAGACCTACCTAAGCATCCAGCATCCATAACTTGCTCTTCCTGTTGTCCCAGCATAGGCCACTGCTTGTAACTCTCATTTTGGGACTGCAGAGCTGGGACAATGCTCTCCCCATAAAGTGGGAGGGGGGAGTGTTGAGGCAATGAGTGCCTCATAAAGTGTTAAATGGCTGATGGGCAGCCATGTTCAGTGGGGATGTGTTCCCCATCAACTCTTCAGAGGGGTATGAAACTGAGCTATCGGAAAAATCTGCCCATGTCCAGAATGAAGCTTGAACACAGCAGTATTTTGCCTCAGAAGCCAGAGTGGTGTCAGACAGCCAAAATGACCACCTGAAGGGCACTTCCAACATGGGCAAGCAGGTTGGATTGTGTGATGGTGGGAACCCCGTTATGCTTCAATGTCCAACCGCATTCCCACATACCAAGATTACCAACTGAATATGGGGCAGACTGTAAAGTGACCCCAGGCCTGTGCTTCAACCTTCCTGTGTCATGATCAAGAATCATCCTGGTGGTCCCTTGCCTTTGAGATAATCTGCATTACTGGGGTGCAGTGAAGTTGTAGACAGATGTCATAAGTCACTTATGATGACTGCAAAGTCCAGTCTGCAACAGAGAATAACCTAGAGAAGCCAATCAGTAGTCAAACCAAGGTTTCATAAATTAACATTTCTTGGCATCAAAATATTACATAATATAGAAGACATAATTAGTTTATTTTACAGAATTATTTGCTCCTATGTGTCTTTTAATTTGTTTTTCCTGATGAAATGCAGTTTCAGAACTCTGATGAAGTCAGTTGAAGTCATCCTGTTGCACTTGGTTTAATGGCTTAGCAATGGCTGCCTTTCTGGAAAGGCAAAATCTGCTAAAAGTGCTACACATCACGTTGTCCCTTGCCGCTAAGCAAGGCCGGCACCTGTTACAATTAACGTTGCTATTGACACCAATTCTCAGTTAGATTTTCCTACTTGTTGTGATTGATATAGAGCGCTTTCATGTCATCTTTTGACAGCATTCTTGAGGCAGATCCTTCAGCACTTGCTGAGTCTCTTGCCATGGTCTACCTCCATGTATAACATGACTCTGTGGATATAGCCATCTTCTGTCCTATGCACAATCCCAAGCCAACAAAGCCTTCTTTGTTTGATGAATATTGGCATGCTGTTTGTGCTAGAAAGGACTGCTCCATTGGTGAGTCCAATATGATATCAAAGTTGTGTGGAAGATACTGGAGATGAAAGTCAATGAGCTTTGCTTTTTGGTACTTATAAGTTGTCATTCAGGGATAAAAATATTCACTGTTTGAGTCTATAAAGTGCTAATGTAACCACTTAAACAGCAATATTTCTCTTAGCACTGTTCAACTATCAAATCTAAACTCTTTAGTATCAAATCAATATGGCAGTCGGCAAAGTTAGTTAATGTTAATAAGCATGAGTTTTATAACATTTATGCAGTTTTTCTTATTCAATTAATTTCTTATTGCAGCCAGCATCACTCGTCCCCTCCTTTCACAGGATTGCATTAAATGCATTCTGAAATGGCAAATTAGTGAAATAGGATCCCATCTAATAGACTGCGCTTATCGAGAAACACAAACACCACGATTGCAAGGATTCTGTAGTGTGACAACAACTTGTTGGAGCAGAGAATTGGTTCATACAATTAATTTTATATTTATAATATACATTACAGTCTTATACTTGCAGAAAGTTTGCACTTGCATCTAATTATTTTCTACCGTACTTCACCAGTGGTTCTGGCACTCAGTGCAAGCATTAACCATCATGCCAAGGTCATAAATACATGATTGGATCCTGACATTTAGGTGCTAATGATAGACACCCTCTTGCTACATCACCACCAATGATCTCTAAAACCCAACTGTTAAACCAGTAGCGGACAGTAGTGGGGGAATGATTGAAGCTGTATGTTATTTAGTACTATTTGAAATTCTACCTCCGCACCCCATTTCTTATCACATGGGTGAGATTAAAACAACTGTCTAATCATTTGAGATATTGAACCTTTGTGCAAAAGATCTGTTTTGCCATTTTGCAGAGTTAAAGTAGAATTAATTTGCCTGATATCACTTTTTTTGTTCCTTTAGTTTGGAGATCTCCACCGATCTGCAATGGTGTACGACCTAGAACTAGAAGTTTCTAGAACTAGATATTTCTGACCTAGAAGTGCTTGAGATAGCATAAACCCAAATGTTCACGAGGATTAAACTATTCTCAACCTTTCACACACAATTTATGTGTTATTTTAAAGTTTATTACAGATGATATTGACAGTATGTAATTGGAATTTTCTTTTCAATTAATAAAAACCAACTATTGAACTGAAAGCTAACTAACAATAAGTCTGTGTACTTTTTTTTCTCAGATATTATGGCAGACAAGGATCCAGAGATATATCCTGTAGAAGAGGATGCCTTGGTTGACTCAAGCTACAGAGCACCAGCACAGAAGACACTTAAAGAAATTCAGGAGATGGACAATGATGATGAGAGTTTGAATAAATACAAGCAGGCTCTTCTCGGCTGTGGGCCTCTAGACATAGGTTAGTATCTGGTTGATACTTATGTAGTCAGTTATATGACAGTCAAAGGGATGATAGTTTGATTTCCTATCTGTATACAGCCTTGAAGTAATAGTTTGAATTATTTCCAGATCCTTAATTCATTTCTTGAAATGCTAAATGCACTGTTATGCAAATTGAATGTTAGACTAGTTGCCTCCCAATTAGCAAAAGTAATGTGAGGCCTGCATTAAAAGATACAAACGGGCACATTAACCTGTGGAAACATGAAGTAAACTGTATCAACTAATTAAAATAATACATCCACTCAGAGAAAAATATAACTAGAAGCCTGGATTTAATTGCAGAAATTGCTGGAAATATAAGATTTGAAAAGAGAAAAGATTGCTCCTGTGGTGTTCAATGGTTTGATTAAGTACTGGGGAGGCAATAGCCTAGTGACATTATCAGTGGACTGTTAATCCAGAAACCCAAATAACGATCTGAGGACTCTGGTTCGAATCTCGCTGTGGCAAATAGTGAAATTTGAGTTAAACAAAAACAAAATCTTGAATTAAGAGTTAAGACCGTGAATCCATTGTTGGTTGTCAGGAAAAACCCATCTGGTTCACTAATGACCTTTAGGGAAGAAAACTACCATCCTTACCTGGTCTGGCCTACATGTGACTCCAGATCCACAGCAATGTGATTGACTCTTGGGGATGGGCAATAAGTGATGCCATCATCCTCTGAATGAATAAAAAACAGATTAATCTGTGTTTGATTATTGTTATGGCCCCAGTTAGTGCTTGTAATTGTAAATTGTCTCTCTAAGCTACATACCTGTACTTGATTTGATTAAACCTGTGGGTGAAACAAGACAGCTAGTTATGCTGAGATGCTTCCATAGAAAGATCTGAGATCTGGATTAGACCATGTGTATAGGAAATCCTGTAAGTTCTGAGATGTTAAAATATTCTAAATAAATCTGTTCTGATTCAAACCTGGAATCTTCACTGCATTATGCTGAGAGAAATCAGACACCTAAGGTGTAAGGCAATCTGGTGAATAGGTAACAGCTCCATATTTTTGCTGGATTTATTTCATTTGGAATTATCAAAAGTAGCTGAATGTAAGGGATTCTTCCTGCCAATCTGCTGACCTTCTCTCCACACACAGTCTCTCCCAAACCTCTGGTTTAATCTTCAGTTGAAAATTTGTTGGTTTGTTGCTTTTTCTTTTTACTGCAAAAGGAAAATCTGTGGCTAATGAATTGGGATGCACAGGGGTGGTGAAGAGCTATCAAGACCAATTTTAAGATTTTGAGTGGAACGGTTGCGGAAGGGGTAAGAGAGCAGGGAGAGAGGTATAAGGAGCTATGATTCATGGTGATAAAAAAGAAAACAGAAGCAATATACACTCTTCCATTTTAGTTCTTCCCACCTCCTCAGTTGTTATAACTGAGTTGCAGGAAGCATCGGGTAGAATTGACATGGGGCTTTATTGAACAGCCTCCATGACTTTGGTGGAAGATTTGTGAAAATCCTAAAGCTGCCCCAAAGGTTTCAGTTGACAGTTTGGAGAACAATGGGAAAAATTCATCCCATGAAGCGATGTTAATTACTGTTAAGTAAAAAAACCTTTCTTGACACTTGTCCAGATTCTGAAGGTGTCTGTTTCAGGTGTCCCACTCATGATAACTGCAGTTGTATCATCACAATGGCCCTCCTCTCACCCAGGCTTAAATGGGCTGAGGCTGTTGTTCCCCCAATTTATTGGCAGCCCCTGCCTCCCCAGACTCTAGGGGGACATTAAAGTCAGCCTAATGATCAGGTTTTGCATGTCATAATGAGACTAGTACAACAATTTGCTGCATCTATGTTTTGGCTTGGCTGTTTGTTACAAACATTCCACATGAACATTGATTGGTGAAGGAAATTGAAGTGCGCTTCTTAAACTGTTCGGAGAACTACATTGTGAGTGCGGGTGGTTGAGGGGCCCACTGAGAGCTATATAACAATAAATATTAAAATTAATTTGAAATTCCTTGCCAAGTATGAAATAACCTCTATCCAGTTTGGAGATCACAATATGAAACTTTGAGCAAAATTTTCCCAGACCTTGAATGAGGTGGGCTATGGCAAGAAGTTTAATGGTTTGATATAAGATGCCAAGAGAGGCATTTCAAGAGAAAAATCAACAAGTCACATTTCCCAACCAAATCCCAGACATTGAGACTCAATAGTGAGCTGTGAGAGTGCTATTACATGAGATTATCACTCATTATTACCCTCACTACCACCTAAGCTCACATCTTTAATATGCAAGCTCCCATTTATTCCAGCTGCCACATAGAAACAAGATGCCAAAGATTCCTGACAATGAATGTCAAAGTGGGTAACCAACAACTCCAGCTCTTGCTCCTCTGGACCTCCAGCTTGGAGATCTGGCTCCAACATCTTAGAGCACAGACTAAAGGCAATGACCTCACACACACCTCCCATCTGTGGATGCTGGCAACTGACACATGGCTTACAATATGCTCCTGTCATTCATTGTACATTTCAGAGCGCACTGGCACCTCTCATTGAAATACTATTATAAGTACGTTGTACACAGGGACAGGCACCCCTGTCTTGTGTTGCATTTCAGTGTTTCCCCCCTCAGCCACACCTTAAAGGCTCACAGTACTTCTGACATGCCTTCCAGTTTAGCGCAGATACAAAATGGGAAGATGATAGAGCATGGGAGGGAAAGGAGTCATGTGAGGGTGTCATTGACTGTAGGTAGTAAGCACCCTAGCTTTCATGGGGAAACAGCGCACTGTTATGCCTGGTATGTTTCCTTGCTATGCTTGGGGCTTGGAGTGTGAAATAGGCAGATGAAGACTGACATAGACTTGTTGGTTGGTGACTTAGGGAAGTGCAAAGCCTATGGGGTTGAGGGAAAGGCTACCAGGAAAGAGATATTTACACTTGGGGATTCACAAGGTGGAGACATGGAGCATGAGACTCACTGTTTGAGGAGTGACCTCTGCTACCTTCCATCATGCTCTTAGTAACAAATAGGCAACGGATATAAAAAGGGCTTCAACCACACAGGGAGTAGGTGGGGAATGTACTTTATTCTGTGAGGGAGGGGACTTTGACTTCAAGCAATGTGAGTCCCTTCAAAGGGCAACAGCATTACATAGACACCCTTACGCTGAAGCTGAAAGACTCCTGCGAGCTGATTTACCAAAGTAGCAATCACCAGCCGTTTACCCGTTATCTGTGTGTGATGCAGGAGGTGCTCTTGCCCCACCTTGGAACATTGACTAACATATAGTGTGAAGGATAGGTGGGCTCTGTTCCTTCAGTGTTGTAATGATGGCTAGACAGAGACTCACAAACACAGCTGATGGTGAAAAGTGAACATATGTTTACAAAAGCAGAGACTTGTTTACATTGATGTATCTCTCATGTGTCCTGATAAGGTCTTCTTTCTTTCCTTCCAATGTTCTGTAGAGAAGGCGGAGGGAAGCTGCTGTACGGTGGAGCCCATATACCTTGGAGATTTGGTGATCCTAGGGGTGTTTTAGTTTAATGTGTTGAGTGTCTGCTGGCCCCTCCTTGACTTGAAGCCCCACAGAGCTGAGGATGGCAGGCAGGGAGAGGTGGAGGGACCAACCACATTCAGAGTGTCCTGGGAGGAGGCCTTTGGGGGGTGGGGGTGGGGCTGGGGGTGGGGATAGTGCTGTGAGTAGTTCCTTCTATGGCTCGGTGCCTACTGTCCTGTCTACTTGTGAGGAAGAAGCATTCAGAGTGAAGTCCTGGTCCCTTATCCCCCTGTTGCCTTGCTGTTAATGCTGAGCACCAATAGCTCGAGCGATGGAATGCAGTTCTGCGCACATATCCATCATACTCTCAGCGTTTTGGCCCTGGCTGTCGATGCAGTGATGGAGGCAGCCAGACGGCCCTCATGCCTGAGGCAGCAGGATCCCAACAGCGTTATGTCAGTTTGCCCAGTGGTTCTGACAAACCTGCCCGTTTCTCTTATGGCTGACTGTGTAATTGTATGAAGTCCCTGATAAAGTGACACCATGAAGACATCCCCTACCAACGACTGAGCGGGTGCCTCGTCTCCTACAGTCTTCGGAGTGCCAGTGACCTGGGACTATTGACCCGCCAAATGCAGAGTTGTGGCAGTGAAATGCTCACCAGCATGTTCACATGACTCTAATCTAGAAAAGATACCCACCGAAGTCTCAGTAGCTGAGCTGGTGAGGGGTGCCAAAGGGAGCCTTGCCAGTGCTTCCTCTAAGGCTTCCCTGCTCTCTTCCTGAGAAGTAGACAAGGGGATGTCCTGCAATGAGCCCTCTTGACCACAACCACCCTGCTGACAAAAGAGCGAAAGCACCATGACCAATGATTAAACATTGTGGCATGTTAACAAGAAATTCACAGTAGCGGGGTGGGGGACAATGAGAGAACAATACGACAATGACCAATTCTTCTTTCTTGGTTTCTGAGTCACGGAGGTTCCTGCATCTCCACGGGACCGATCTCGGTCTTACGTTCTAGAGCCAAAATCTCTCCTTGTAAGGGGCAAAGGGACAAATATCTTGCCCCTTCACCATACTGGCTCTCCACTACCCCCCCACACCCCCATTATGGATGATTTTCTCCTGAAATGAGAGAAATGAAAGAGGACGGCACACCTGTTAACACAGACACAGCTGGAGGAAGGTGGATGAACTGCCCTGGGTGAGTGAGTAGACAGCACAGAGGCACTGCAGGGTTAATGGTATCAAGGTTGAGGAGAGTGTCAGTGAGTGACGAAAGATGCTGCAGGCAATATTAAGAGTGGTGGAGCATGACTGTTGGTGGGAAAAGGGTGCAGTAACAAAGATAAGGTAAGTGTAATGTAGCAGAGAGAGTAGCACTTAGCCAGTAGAACAGAGAAGATTATTGACCTCTTTCCTACGCTGACGAGTGTTTCTCCAGATGGTTGAGACCATACTAACCCAGGTGGTAACTTTAGTTCAGATTGGCAGTGTCTAGCTTTCACTGCCAGTCCTGGGGAAGAGGTCAGCCTCTCTCTGCACCACCTTGTCACCAGGATATCTAGGTCCCCATCCACAACATATGGCACTAATTTACACCTAGCAGCTATCTCTAGGATGATTCACAGGGACTGTGCAGGGTAGGTCTGGACTGACAGTGTTTAACCAGCTGCATAACAACATTTTAAATATGACGCCAGCACCAGGGATGCTGGGATATCCCAGCAGCATCAAACACCTCCGGCTACGTTTAGTGGGAGAATTGGGCTAAAATTGGACAGGTGGGGAACCACAGGGGCCTGGTAAGTAGTTAATGAGTTGTGTTTTGGATGATCACTGACGAGGCTTCACACCGAGAAATGGTGCATTAAATTCAACAAAAATGACACAATTAAAATGTGGGAAGATTCAGCACTTTGTTTTGTTATTTCGTTAAGATTTTCCTCTTTGTTCCCTATATACATACATAGCATTTTTGTTGCTTATTTTGATGTACCAGGCCAGGTTACATTTTGGGATCTGATTAGTCCAATATTACTATCAGCTGGGATCCTAACACGATTACTTTGTCCTATTCCTCCACTGTGAAAACAGATAGAGGTATTTTTGTAACAAAACTTCCATATTATAGTCTCACCTGCACCAATCTTTAATAGGCCACATTCTCCTTCTCAATATATTTAAAATACATACTACTCTTTCTCAATATATTGCTTTAACTTTTGATGGTATCAGTCTTTTTAAGGTTCCTTTTTCTTTCTTTATTTTCCTTCATTGCTTTTTATAGCTTCCCCACCTCTGCTGGATTCGCACTCTCCTAATCTTGACATTTGTGTAACTTTGGGGATGAATATCCCTGAATATTTTTAACCGGAAAGAGCCTCCAAGCCAGCAAAGCCTGACTTTAGTTCAAGATGGCAACTTGATTAAAGATTTGGAGTGTGCATTAGGAATGGTAGTCCTAAAGATCAAGACTCGCATTGTCAAACCATCTGTAAGCATTCATTCAAGATTCTGAACATTGTTCTGTTATCTATGGCTTTGATTAACAACCCTTTCATAGAAACGTAGAAGATCGGAACAGGAGTCAGTCCTTTGACTCCTTGAACCTGCTGTGTCATTCAATATGGTCATGGCTGATCATGGAGCTCAATAACCTAATTCTGCCCTCCTTCTATATCCCTCATTTAGCCACAAGAACTATATCTATCTCCTTCTTGAAAACACAATGTTTTGGCTTCAACTATTATCTGTGGTAATGAATTCCAAAGGCTTCCTACTTTCTGGATGAAGAAGTTTCTCCTCGTCTCAATCCTACAAGTTTTACCCTTTATCCTTAAACTATGATTCCTGGTTTTGGACTCCCTCATTATTGGGAACATCCTTCCTGCGACGAACCTATCCAGTCCTGTTAGAATGTTATAGGTTTCTATGCAATCCTCACTCATTCTTCTAAATTCTAGTGAATACAATCCTAAACGACACAATCTCTTCTCACATGTCAGTCCTGCCATCCCAGGAATCAATTTGGTAAACTTTTGCTGCATCCCTCTATAGTAAGAACATCCTTTCTCATGATCCCCTCCAATGTCAGCACATCCTTCCTTAGAAACAGGACCCAAAACTGCTTGCAATATTCCAAATGCACTCTGACCAGACTCTTAGCAGTATATTTCTGCTTTTGTATTCTAGCCCACTTGAAATGAATGCTAACATTGCATTTGCCTTCCTAACTGTCAATGAATTTGCATGTTAACCTTAAGAGATTCCTGAACAAGGATTCCCAAATCCCTTTGTGCTTTCAGATTTCTGAAGCCTTTCCCCATTTAGAAAATAGTTCAACCCTCTATTCTTCCTACCAAAGTGCATAACCTCACCCTTTCCCATGATGAATTCCATCTGCCCGTTCTTTGCCCATTCTCCAAGCATGTCCAAGTCCTTCTATCGCCTCCCCACTTCCTCAACACTACCTGTCCCTCCACCAACCTTTGTGTCATCTGTAAATTTAACAACAATGCCCTCAGTTCCTTCATTCAGATTGTTACTGTATAATAGTGGTCCCAACACTAACCCCTGTGGAATTCTACTAGTCTGCCATCCTGAAAAAAAAACCTTTATCCCTACTTTCTGCCTTCTGCCAGGCAGCTAATCCTTAATCCATGCCAGTACCTTGTCCCTAACACTATGGGCTCTTATCTTATTTAGCAGTGTCCTGTGTGGCACCTTGTCAACAGCCTTCCAGAAATCCAAACAGATTACATCCACTGTCTATCCTTTGTCTAACTTGCTAGTTACCTCTACAAAGGATTCTAACAGAATTGTTAGGCATGACTGAGGGGTAACTTTTTCATGCAGAGTGTGCTGCGTGTATGGAAAAAGCTGTCAGAAGTGGTGGAGGTGGATATAATTACAGTATTTAAAAGGCATCTGGATGAATATAAAAATATGAAAGGTTTAGAGGGATATGGGCCAAATGCTGACAAATGGGACTAGGTCAGATTGGGATGGCTGGTCGGCATGGACAAGTTGAACCGAAGGGTCTGTTCCCGTGCAAAACTGCACAAAATATTCCAGCCTCACCAATATCCTGATACTTGCAGCAGGACATTCTTGTTCCTGTACTTGAATCCTCTTGCAATGAAGGCCAGCATATAGTTCACCTTCTTCACTGCCTGCTGCATCTGCATGTTTACTTTCAGTGAATGGTGCATGAAAACACCCAAGTTTAATTGAAAACTTACCCCTTTCAATTTTCAGCCATTCAAATAATAATCTGCCTTCCCATTTTTGCAATCAAAGTGGATAACCTCGCAGTTATTCACATTATTACTGCTTCTGCCATGCATTTGCCCACTCACTCAGCCTGCCCAAATCACACTGCAACATCTCTATATTCTCTTCATAACTCACCCTTCTACACACATTTGTGCCATCTACAAATATTTAGATATTACATTCAGTTCCCTCACCTAAATCATTAACATATATTGTGAATAGCTGGCGCCCAGTACCAAGCCTGTCATATCTCACTAATGATTGCCTGCCATTCAGAAAATGACCCATTTATACCTATTCTTTGTTTCCTGTCTGCTATGAATTTTCTACCATCTCAATACATTACCCCAAAACACATCCGTTTTAATTTTACACATTAATTTCTTATGTGGGACTTTGTTGAAAGCCTTCTGAAAGTCCAAATAAAGCACATCCATTGGCTCCTCCTGATTAACTTCATTAGTTACATCCTTGAAGAATTCCAGTAAATACGTCAAGCATGATTTCCCTTTTGTAAATCCTCTGAGAATAGATTATCAGGCCCTGGGGATTTATTTATCAGCATTTAATCCCATTTTCTCCATTGCCATTTCTCTACTAATACAGATTTGCTTCAGTTCCTCCTTTTGTCTGAGCCTTGTGTTTCCCATCATTTCCAGTATGTTACTTGTGTTCTCCTTTGTGAAGATAGAAGCAAAGTATGAATTTATTTCATCAACCATTTCTTTGTTCCCAATTATAAATTCGCCAGGATTTATGTTAGATTTTACCAATTTTTTTCTGTTTACATACCTATAGAAACTGTTACTGTCAGTTCTTGTGTTCCCCGCAAACTTACTGTCATGCTCTATTTCCCCTTCTTTATCAATCCCTTAGTTCTTCTTTTCTGACTTCTAAACTGCTCCCAATTCTCAGTTCTATTGTTTTTTTTCTTGCCAATTTGTATGCCTCTGTTTGCAACTAATACTATATCTAACTTCCCTCATAAGCCATGGTTTAGCCACTGTTTTCTCTGTACTCTTCCAGCAGATAGGAATAAATAATGTTTGTACCTCACTCATTCACTCTTTGAGTGTTTGCTATTGCCTATCCACTGTCATTCCTTTCTGTAACATTTTCCAATCCATCGAAGTCAACCTCACACCATTGGAATTTCCCTTATTAAGATTCAGTACCCTAGCTTAAGAAACAACTACCTCACTCTCCCTCTTGATGAATTCTTAATAGTGACCAGTATGAATTCATTGTTCAGGATTTCTAGAATCACTTACAGTCATGTTCAGCTTTCACTGCTCATTAGCTGTAATGTTTGAAGAGAACTTCTGAGATATAACAAAATGAGAAGCTTTTTTGGGGCACTTTGTCAGGACTTTACCAACACTTTAACAACATCCTTCCCAGAGTTCTTTCCCGGAAAACATGTACAGCTCCATGGAAATTGTGTTTAATTAGTCAGGTATCTGTTCTCGTGTCTCCAGGCACGCTACTCATTAAATAGCCCCAGAAATGTGGGATAAAACCAAACTTTCCAACAGTCATGTCTCATTAACACTTAGCTCCTGTTTTCATCCTTTCCCCAAACTAATCTGATTTCTTTTAGCTTCAAGCTATCTGTTGCCTCTTTTGAGTAGATTAAAGGACCTTGTTTGAAGGTAGTTTCGGAATGGGATGCAAACATACTGGGGATGAAATATTTCTTGGACAGTTACATAAAAATTGCAATGGTACACACTTTCTTTTGCAATGAACTAATTGCCATTGGGACAGGTTGTATAGTTAGGTGGGTTGGCAATATTCATTAAGTACAATGTAGAAGGGTGTTTTGTTGGGAACCTTCTTGTGGGCTCTCTCAGTTAACTACTTTTGCTTTGGTAGAATATCAGTAAAAACTGAAGGTATGTGTGTAAACTAATTTTCTGCAGTTGTAATACATCTGATTGAAAGAACACATGAAGAAATCTTGGTAAGACCCTTCATAAGCTTTACAACTACCATTTTTGCCCAGTATAGAGAATGCACATTAATACATTTGAGTTGCAACTCTGATGATGTATAAGACCAATAGTCTGGAATGTAGGAGAAAAATGAGGGAAATAGCATGGTGTTTTTCTATTACCTTGAAGATCAAGGCTAAAGTAGTATAAACCAAGATATTTTATCTGAGCTACAGTTATATACAAGGTGAAATTGGACAGATGAAAATTTGAGAGTTGCATTTAATTGATGGCAGCTCACTTTAACTGCAACTAATCTTCTTTTCAGGGAAACCATTTAAAAATGGGACTCCAGTTTACTCATTTTGCATTTTTACCAAAGTTTCACTGCACTCCTCCTAATTTTCAGTCCAAGGAAACAGTTTAGTCAGAAGAGCAATAATTATTTTTATATGGTGATGCTGTTGCTTAACTATTTCACTGAAGAATGGAGCAAGCTGAAAATATTACACTGTGCATTATCAGCTGTGTGTAAAGACCACTGACTTAAACCTGTTCTGATGAATATTTACATCTTGCAGATCCCAAAACACCCAATGTTCAAGTAACAAGATTGACCTTGGTCTGTGTGACTGCACCTGAGCCCATTTTCATGGATCTAACAGGTAAAATTTTTATTTAAGCTATGGTATTTCTCCTCCACTGAGTGTGACAGTGAGAGCCGTTGTTTTTAATATTGACATAAACAATATCAATTCATAACAAAGCAGCATGTTGTATATCCCTTATCTGTACTTCATTGGCCTTTGTGTAATGTTAATGTTAGAGATGTTCTTTAAATTATAGGTTAATCCTTGTGTTCATTCTTTTGAGTCATTGCAATTATAATTATAACCTGAACATTAAAAGGACGTCTTGAATTTCCCGATGACTCAAGGTACTTTTGAAATTTGTAGCTCAGGAAAGTCACACACTCCAATTTAATGCCTGGATGACTGGGTTGCAAAAACAACAAAAATCCAAGAAGACAGCTAAACATGTTTGCCTATCAAATCAAATATTCTTCATTCAAAGGATTATGAATCTTTGGAATTCTCTACCCCAGAGGATTGTGGTTGCTCCAGCTTTTAATGTATTTAAGGCTGGGATAAATAGATTTTTTAGTCTTTTAGGGACCCAAGAGATTATGGTGCATCGGCAAGCAAGTGCAGTCAACGTTGAAGATCAGTCGTGATCGCATTGAATGACGGAATGAAAAGAATTCTCATCAGCTCCCTCTTAAAAGATTGCCTCTTATCCTGAGACTATGTGCCCAAATTCTGAATTTCCCAGTGGAGTAAACAATCTCTTGGTGTCTACTCTTCAAGCTCCTTCAAAATGTTGCATGTCTCAATTAAAGACCATCAATCAAAACCCTTCTTTCTCACATGACTCTCTGAACCACATGTTTAATTCTGCGATTTGTTTGATCCTGTGCCAACTGGGGCATGGTTCAGGTAACAATGCAAGGATTATCACCTTTGAGGTTCTGTGCTTTAATTTGAACCTTATGTCCTCAAACGTGCTCGGCAGAACACAATTCCTAGTTTGTTGTTTGTTCCTATGTGAACCGTGACTGATGGATCTGTATCCTGAAAATCTGTTTGGCTCCATCCACAAAGAGATGTTCTTCACCCTGCTCTAGGGAACCCAGCAGGCAATACAACCATCAGAACTTTTGGTGTGGTTGCAGCGAACATAATCTATTCCCCTAACTATACTGTTGCCTATCGCCACCATATTCCTTTTCATTCTTCCTAATGGAATGGCAGACTGCAGCATGGTGTCATGGGCAGTTTGTTTTTTTCATACTGAAGTCCTTGTTTACACCTACACAAGCAGCAAGTACCTTACCTCTGTTGGTCAATGATAAGGGCTAAGACTCTTCATTCATTGTGTGCTGAAACCCCACAACAGCCTGACTTGCAGTCATTCCCAACCATTGAACAAATTTAAAGTTCCACTTAATCTAAGGGGTGAGACAGTCTGTTGAAGTAAAGTGTTCAGGTGACTCTCTGCCTCACTAATGCCCCCTGATATCTGCAACTTAAATCCAACCCAGCAAAAGTCACTCAAAATGCAGAAATTTACTGCAGATAAAGTTGTCTTTTTACATGTTGCAGTCATGACACACCATCATGACTTCCATGATCTGGCAGCACCTGTGAAGAAAAAATCAGAATTTACGTTTCGAGTCCTGTGACCCTCCGTCAGAACTAAGGAAGGGTCACCAGACCCGAAATGATAACTCTGCTTTTTTCTTCACGGAAGCTGCCAGTCCTGCTGAGCTTTTCCAGCAACTTCTGTTTTTGTTCCTGATTTACAGCACCTGCAATTCTTTCGGTTTTTATCATCCCTTCCATCTCTTTGTAACCTCATTTATTCAATTGGTCAATTAGTTATGAATTTAGTTTGCTAAAGTTATAGCAGGTTACAGTCTCCAATCCTGTAGACAAAGGTACACTCAACAACTACTGCAGGGCAGAAAAAGGTTGGAACAGCAGCTCCTCTTTCCGCCTCTGAACGGAAATTCATGACTTAGCACTCCATTCACAAGTATTTTATTTCTCCGTCACTCTGTACTTCCTCACTTGTGTGATAATAAAACCTGTCTACTTTTATAGAGAGCACGAGGCTCACACCCAAGCTGCAACTGCTAAATCTGTTTTCTGCGACAATAATTAGCATCTATTTAAGCAACCACTTTAAACTGTTTGATAGATAACCATCACTGCCACCAATTCAGTTTCTTAACAGCTTGCCCTTTCCAAGTTCTAAATTGGAGCCTGAATGTTAATCTAAATTACCGCTTGAGAAATACTTACCAGAGGGACCTCCACAAAGCAATTTCCTGATTTAGCACTCATTCAAAAACCTCTCTGTCCTTGGATCACTTTGTGCTCCTCCATTCTTCCAAACATCTAAAGTGTTGTATTTAAATTGATTACTGGATGTTCTCATTGGGAAATAGGCTGTTACTGTAAGGAAATTCCATACTTCAAGCATGGGACAATTCAAAAGCTTGAGCACAAAATCTAGATTGAAGCTGCAGTGCATTGTTATTCAAATGAGCCTTTAAATTGACCCTCATCCAGCCCCTTGAAGGATTTAAAAATCACCTGATATTAATTCTTCATTTCCGAAGAAGGGTCTAGGCCCGAAACGTCAGCTTTCCTGCTCCTCTGATGCTGCTTGGCCTGCTGTGTTCATCTAGCTGTACACCTTGTTATCTCAGATTCTCCAGCATCTGCAGTTCCTACTATCACTGAAACAGATTGTCTGATCATTACCACATTACTGGCTGTGTGGAAGTCAGTTGTTGTCTGTCCAGCAACAGTGATCACACTTCAGAAGTAATTAATAAAGGACTTTGCGCTGTCCTCATGGTTGTGCATAACACCATTTAAATAAAAGTTCTGTCATTTTTTTACAATCTCTGACTTGGAACTTTCTTAGTGGCTAGCAAAATTAACAAGAGCTCATGAGTTGAAAGAAAGATCATGTAATCTGTGCATGGAACTGGAACTGTCAGATCAAATGGCAATGAAATGAATCTAGAGGTACAATGAATTTATGTTTCATTGGATTTGGCAGCTGATGTGGCTGTGAATGATGGTTTCCAGTAATTGCTTATTTTCTTGTTTAGTATCCGACAAGAGCAAGTGCAAAGCTGAAGGAGATCATTATAAAAAAACTCATCCGAGTTGTTAGAAATTCAACTTTATCTAAACTGTCTTCTCGCAATGATGATTTCAGAGAATGTACTGTTTTCCATAGGTAATCAATCACTAGTTGATCATTTTAAAATGGATTTGTGGCAAATCAATTGTTATTTTACATAATCTGGAAATAGGTGTGCAAAGTATCTCTGCTTCTGATTTACATTGATGCAATAGAGTAGGGACAGCACTAAATCCTGTTAATGCTCGTGTGTGGACTCATTGCAAATCAAAATGTATTCTTGCCTTGTTTTGATAGAGTTAGGCTTGTCCATAGTTGTGGCTGTTGACTATCTCTCACAGCACTGCTCCAAGCACGGGGCTCAAAGTTGCATGGTGTTGTACTTGACCAAGTTCAGAAAGTTTTCAGACAGACAAACGTTGATTTAGGGGAATGGTGAATAGTCAGAGCCCAGTATATTTGTAGATTAGCCAGAAAACTGTGCAAATAAACAGCAGATTAGTCAGTGTTTGCGAAGAAAAAAGATAAATATGCGTTTCTACTAAAAGAGTCAATAATTGGGAAAAAAAGTCTGGTTCTCAAATGTTCTTTATGGAAGGAAATCTGCTATACTTACCTGGTCTGGTTTACTTGTGACTCCAGAGGCAGAGCAATGTGGTTGATTCTAAACTGCCCTCTAGGTAATTAAGATCAGGTAATAAATACTGGTCTAGCAAGTGACACCCACATCCCATGAATGAATTTATTCAAAATGTAACTGAGGGAAGAGATCATAAGTATTACTATGAGTATTTTTAATCAGAAAATGTGCATTGTTGTTACAGAATAAAATTGTATTACTATATATTTATTTTAAATTAAGCAAAGTGTGAAAGAGAGTACAGTGAGATAGAGTCTCAAACTGTTTTGGCTTACTTTCTTGTCCCTCTGAATAATACAGTTTAAAACTGGGGAGAACAAGAATCAAGTGTGGATTGAGTGAGAATGACCAATGAATGTTGAAATTCCTTTATTTGACTTTAAAACTGGAGACTTTTGTAGACTAAAAATGGATTTCTAAAGTTCAAATGCTGACCTAAAACAGCTACCTGGAAAAGTTGAGCCAACCAATCAGTAAACAAAGTTTGGTCTGAGCTGAAATTAACATTGTTATGAAAGGGCACTGAAACTTCACCCTGTATCTCATGGTTGAATTACAGCTTTCTGGAGGTTAAACATTACATATGTACAAACAGATGGAATAGCAGCAGAAATAGGCAAATAACCACTTCAAGCCTGCTTGGCTATTCAACAAGATCATGGCTGATCTGTTGTATTTCAAATTCCATATTCCCATCTACCCTCAATAACTTTTGATTTCCTTGTCTAATAAAATTCTACCTACTCTGTCTTAAAAAAATTAATGGCACCATCTCCGCCTCCTTCTGAGACAGACTGTCACACAATCCTCTGAAAGGAATAAATTCTCCTGAATGCTGCCCTAAAAGACCATCCTATAATTTTAAAACAGTGCCCCTAATAACCCTGGACTGATCCATAAGTGGAAACATCCTTTCCACAGCCAGTATATTTCAGCAAGGTCAGCTTTCATGCTCATTCAGTTACCCTTATTTAAGTTTAATATAATAGTCTTAGACCCAATCCTGTCCCTTTCAAACTGAATGTAAAATTTAATCATAGTGTGGTTGCTGCAGCCTAGGGATGCCATTACTCAGAGGCCAATGATTAATTCTGTCACATTATTTGTAAAGAAAGTATCATTTTTTTCTGTATTTTCAATTTTGGACTAAAATAGGCTAGGTTAAGACCAAGTAGACTTATTGCTGCACTTTTGAAAACAAATCACTGAAGCTCCTTGTGTGCAGTGTTCACTTTGCTGCTTTATTCAAACAATGGGGGAAGGATATCTATAGGTGGAATGGCACCAGGATGTGTGTCCAGAGTGGGATTTGGTTGATAACAGGTAGTGATAAGTTTTGTGCAATTGTGACCAATCCTGGATGCCAAAGATTATCTGCTCGGCAACAGCTCTTTGATTGGTTACTAGATAGTTGTACAGCTTGTGGGTGTGAATGATACAGAGAAGAACCTTCAGACTACTGGAATAACAGGTTGTGTGTGTCCCTCTCTGCAGTAAAAATATCTGAAACATTTTTTACGCAGAGGGTGATTCACATGTGGAATGAATTTCCTGAGGATGTGGTGGATGTAGGTACAGTTACAACATTTAAAAGACACTTAGATAAGTACATGAATAGGAAAGGTTTGGAGGGATATGGGCCAGGAGCAGGCAGGTGCATCTAGTTTAGTTTGGGATTATGTTTGGCATGGATTGGTTGGACTGAAGGGTCTGTTTCTGTGCTGTATGACTCTACGAAGAAAACCATTTATTTTCTCTGCCCATTGCTGTTGCAATTAAGCAGTAACTAAGAGACTTTGTAGTTACTGTACCAATTATCCTGTGCCTTCTGAGAAGAAGTGTAAGAACTTGGAGAAAAGAGATTGAACAATAGAAAGTCCTAGTATGCAAAAGGAATGAACAGTGGGGATTGGTGCAATTGAACTGTGGTACCCATTTTTTTTCTCCACCCATAAAACCAATTTTTAAATTTTTCTATGTCTGTCTATATGGTTCAAGTTTTATCTAGTAATGTCATATGTTAATCATTCATAGGTGTTTACTTGTGATTAAAATTTATTTTTCGTAATGAATAGTAGCTCTTGTTAAATGCAGGAACCTGGTTGGTATTTTCTGTGAATTTGATTCCAATAGGCATAAAAATCAGGAACTTTGTGAATTTCAATTAAAGCATTAATTTTGTGGTGACCCCAGGTATGGTGGTGCTTGTGATTCAATGCACTTTCCCAAATGGTCACAACATTAGGCAATACCAAATCTGGTGTAGCCTGCTCTCTGGTCTGTTCCACAATGCACTGATCTAAAAAACTATCTTGAATGCATTCTATGAACTCATTATCCAGGTGACTACTGCCAATCTCCTTTTCCCAGTTTATATCTGAAGTTACCCATGATTACTGCTGTTCCTCTATCACAAGTACCCGATACCTTGTGTTATATATTGTTCCCTATTGTGGTTTTTATTAGGGGCCTGTAGACCAATCCCATTAATGAGTTCTTTCCTCCCAATTTTTCTTATCTCCACCTGAACTGATTCTACCTCCTGATCTACTGAACCAAGGTCATCTCTAACTATTGTAATAATGTCATGCACTCCCCCTCCATTTTACCTAGTTTTCTGTTCTTCTTGAATGCCAAACGTCTCTCAATATTCAGGACTCAATCCTCATTATCTTGCAGCCCCATGTCTACATAATGTCTGTCATATTTATCTATTTCAATGTATTCTATCAATTCATTTACTCCGTAATGAATGCTACATCCATTAATATGCAGTCTTGTCTTTTTGTTACCATTGTAACATCTAGTCTTGACTGCTGGTGGATTCCTAAGAATTTTTTCTCTCTATCCCTTCCTACCATTCTGTGACCGTCATTTCCCGTATTACTATTGTCCTCTCTTACCTTGTCACTATACTGTGATATGCCACATCAATCCACATTGCGATGAAAGGTTGTCTGCTGAGCTTGGGAAAATAATAAGCAGTCTCAGTGATACATGAATGGACATTTATCAACAATTGCTTCTGAGCAGCAGAGACATGGAAAAATGGATTTATGAGCAAGAACTGGAAGAATCTCTCTCTCAATCTCAACCTCAAGCCTTACAAAGAAGCAAGAGCATTGAAAATGCATTGAAGCACCTCAGAGTGGAGCATGATGCCTCGAGAATAATTTTATATCTATTGAAGTTTCTGTAACTTCTAATCTGAAACGTTTTTGTCCTTGGTGCTGTGTTCCTGTTGTGGAATGTGTTTGAAAATATTAAGTCTATAATGATCATAATGAGTAGAATATGCGTGTTGAATTACATTACAAATATACATTATATATATACATTATAAAAATTTAAATTGAAATGTATTTTTACAAATTTATGAATAAAATATATTTTTAGAAGAAAAGAGATTCTCTCAACTTAAAGCTCAAAAATTGCTCACTGCAAAAGCAACTTGAAACAGCAATCCTTCACTGAATTGTCAAGGATATCTGTAAGCTTCACCCCTCAGGAGCAAATACAACAACAGCTCAACCACTGGGACTCAGTCTCACTCTTGCAACTCAAATACTCCCAAAAACTTTTCCTTCCTATCTGTACCAGTTACTCCTCCTCACTTCCCTTTACCTGCGTGAGCGTGTTGTCATATTTTCTTTTGAGTAATAAACCTCCACTTTCTCTCACTTGAGAAAACTTTGGAATTTGACATCCTTAATTTTTGCTCTGGTTAACAAAATTTATTTGAAATGTGATAGCTATATGCTAAAAAGGAAAACAAAATTATGATATTTATTGAAACTGACTGAAAGGAGATTGAAAAAAAAAACAGATGAGCCATGACCCCATCTCATCTGGTTGCAACACAGGTGAAATAAAAATTGTATTTTTGCAGTACAAGAAAATATCTTCACTAGAGAGAGAAAATTGAAGGGAAGAACAATTAATAAAAATAATGGCAAAGAAACTAATCATAAGATTCAGCTTTTTAATGTGCTAAAAGTGGGGCAATCTGACAAATTGAGTAGATATATGTACAGGGAATCAAAACTGGTTTGAAACTGATCTTGCTTGCCTTTCTATAGAATTTAGACAGTGATTCTGGGTTCCCAGAATAATGGAAGCTCTGAAACAATATAATGGACTGGGTCACCCTGCTGGCCATTTCCTGTGTGTCCCATGTTTAAAACATACTTCATAAACTCAATCTGCACAGGTCCAATAAATGCATGTACTGATACTCTCAACAAAACAAGTGTTCAGCAACAAAAACAATCCCATTGTTGAGGTGCTTTTGATTTACTTCTTTTGTACTGACAAAGTTTGTGCAAATGCAGTGCTTTGGTTTTGGAGGCTTTGTGGTTAACTGCTGCATGTATTTGGAAAGATCAGATGATCTGCTGTCCCATCTCTGCTCGACGTAGCGATCATAGTGCTTTTGGGTCTGCTACATGATCAGGAAATAGTGAAGAGGCTCCACAGGCAGGAAAATCTGTGAGAATTACATCCAGCATGAACTTTTTGAAAGCTTCCACCTAACCTGGGAGCAGCACCTGTAGTGACAGAATGTTCATGACTTCCACCAGAACTGTGTTACATAACCTAGAAACTTGCATGCAACTCCATCCTTCCAGACAATAGCTGCAACATATCTAGAATCTCCCAGTTTACCATCCTTCAACGAATTTGGGAGGTGACTGAGGTCATCTGTACCATAAGCTATATCTACCTCAGCAGAGAGAAGCAGGATGAAAGGACATTTGTTTGTCAGGCTACTGGAATCCCAATGGTGTAGATCATCATCAACAATACATACATGATTCTACAGTCCTCCTTGTACACCAGCAGAGGTACAGGACCTCAAGGGCTACCACTTAATTAATTAACCACGTGTTCTGCAGCCATTCATAGTACAGTTTATTGGTGAATGCCCACTATCCTTGCAGAAGCCAAAATGTTGACAGTCCCAGTGTTTTGATGTCTTTACTGATGTGTTTTCTACCAGAAAATGACTGTTTGGGAGAAAAGTCAAATGACTCACATTCACCATCCAACTATAAGATTCTTGAAACTTAAGGATAGCTATTGGCAAACCAGAATATAGAAAGTGTATGAACCACAACGATGGCTGTCTTTATTCAAAGCGTTTTTCCATGCCTCAACTGCAGCTGTATCTAATGGTGTTATTCTTAATGGCAGCTTTAAATGAACACTATATATATAAAATAGAAATTGTCTTTCAAAATACTACAACACAATATGATGACGTAAAATAAAATATAGAGACAGCGTGAAACAGATTCCTGGATTGAAGCAAAGTTTCTGATGTGTGGATCACTTAAGGAAGTCATTCAGTTTGTGCTTGAGTTGGTGTCCTGTTTCATGGTGGTTTGCTGTTTGCCCCCAGGAATCCAGCGGTCACCTTGGGAGAAAAAACAGTAGGAAGCAGGCAGGAGGCAACCTGGACCTCTTCAGGCAGGCTGAGAAAAATCCTCTGCTCAAACTCCAGTTTCCATAGGACAAATTCTCTTGATTGTGACTCTCCATAATAGCACACTTCTGAGGCACACACAGCAACAAATCCCCTTTGTTAAAATCCCACAACAAACATCAGCAACAAACTTCTGCACGTTGGTGATTGTGGAACATTGTGTTCCAGTGATATGCCTGCCATAGCTTAATAGCTACAAGTATGTGGAGATAGCAAGAAATGAGATTGGCATCATGTGTGGCCGAGGTGGAATATCGGAATGTTTAGTGCGAATGCTGATTGCCAGAGAATGCTGCTGGATGAATGACGAGAATGTGACAGTGTGAGACGTGATGGTGAGGTAGGTATGGGATGCCATGTGCTGATACATTCACTGACCTTGATGATCTGCGTGAAATCATGAAACATCTTCTGAAACTGCTTCCATGTTGTTGGTGGCAGATATCAAAAGTTGACCTCACTGGCCATCTGTTCTTATACCCTTTGAAAGATTGTCCGTGAAGGCATTCTGGGCACTCCATAGTCCCTGACAGAAACATGGTATTCATCATCGTATTCACCTTCTTGACCAATACCTCCATGACCAGACCAGTGAACTGCAGGGACTTGTGTTTTCCCCGGCCCTCCATTTCCCTCCCTTTGCAGCACTTACAGCCAGCAGCAGACTCCTTTGGTTCAGTGCAATTTCCATTGAAGAGGGACTGACTGCCTTTAAGTGTTGGAGGCTAGCTGCAGTGCACACATGCTGCTAGCCCCTTATTATGTGTGCACCTAGCTGGTAGGATAAGTTGTGCTGCACCACGCATGCAAATCATAGAGTTGAGGAGGTCCTGTCTCAACAGGAATAGGTATATAGCAGATCATGGTACAAAACCCTTTACTTTAAAATAGCCCTCATCAAAATTTTCTCCCTTAAGGTTTAGAAATGTAATTGTACAAATTTGGAATACTTTGTATCATAGAATCCCTACAGTGTGGAAACAGGCTCTTTGGCCTAACAAGTTCACATCGCTCCTCAGAGCATCCCACCCAGACCCATCACCCGAAAACGCACCTAATCTACACATCCCTGGATACTACGGGCAATTTGGCCAATCCACCTAGCCTGCACATCTTTGGACTTTGGGAGGAAACCGGAGCGCCCAGAGGAAACCCATGCAGACACGGGGAGAATGTGCAAACTCTACACAGACATTTGCCCAATTGCGGAATGTCTGATATATGAACTCTTAGATCAATTTTAATGTGTAAAGAAGAGTTGTACCATGATGCACATGTTGAATTTAATCTACAGTTTAAGCATTAGGGAATTTGGTTTGTTTCATGCTTCAGATTAACATCCACTGCAATTGCCTCCCAGTATTTTCATGTAAATTAGTAGAGACTCAGGATAAAGCTGAAGTAATAGTCAAATCATTCAAGGGAAAATGTATCTCACGTTCTATACAAGATATATACATGACTTTTCTATTGCTTTTTCTGGGCTGTTCTGTTTTTCACATTGTCTGATGTGATAATGGCTCTTATTAAAAGAGGATTAAAGAATAAGTATAAAAAATGTTCTGCTACAATTATATACAGAGTGGGTGATGCCACACTTTCAGTACTGTTTTGTTTGGCCTCCTTGTCCAAGGTCAGATATACTTTCCCTTGAGGGAATGCAATGAAAATTCACCAGATTGATTCCTGGGATGGCATGATCATCCTCTAAGGAAAGATTAAACATACTTGGGCCTATGTTCTCTGCAGGTTAGAAGAAGGAGAAGCAATCTCATTCAAATGTCGAAAATTCTTACAGGGATGGATGGAGTAGATGCAGGAAGGATGTCTCCACTAGCATTTTGAAGAGAGGGACTGGTTGTTGGGGGATAGGACTGGTGGTGGTTTTGGGGGTGGGTTTGGTGTGGGAAAGGAGGGGCTGTGATGAAGTAGTGTAGAACCAGGAGACACAGCCTCAGAGTAAGGGGCAGGCAATTTTGGACTGACATGAGGAGAAATATCTTCAGTCCGAGGCTGGACAATCCTTGGAATCCTCTGTCCCAGAGAGCAATGGAGGTTCAATTGCTATGTTCGAGACTGTGATTGATAAGCTTCTACATATTGAATGCACCAAGGAGCACAGGGATGATGCAGGAAAATGGTATTGAAATATAAGATCACCGACAATCTTAACAAATGGGAGAGTAGGCTCAAAGGGCTGAATGGTCTATCCCTGGTCCTATTTCTTACATTGCTAATGGCAAGTGGATTTTCTAATTTCCAAATAATTATCAGGTGAATTACCCATGGCAGAGTCCTGCCCAAGTTCTCTAAATTCCAATCCCTAAAAAGTATACTGACAAAATATTCCAGGTTAACATGTTCATATAATTGATTATCCAAACCAAGGTACATTCAGTGAGTAATTTTTCTGATGTTTGTCTTAGTTAAGAAATCGCATTTTAAATGGTCAGGGTTGACCAGCTAACTGACATAGTACATTCAAACAAGGTCCCAAAGAAAGAAGTGCAGAAGTGTAATCCATTGTGTCATATAGTGTCTCCTATTTATACATTTAGTGAATCTGGTATATACTTTGTCATTTTAGTGATCTATTTAGGAAGTATGTCATTGTCTAAAATGAGGTTGGTGCTGTCAAGGGAGATGCTTGCATTTAATCTCTCTGAAAATGAAAAGCTTCCATTGTACAGTTCAAAGAATCAATTGTTGGAAATAAAAACATGTCTTCCTGCACTCAAATCTAACTGATTCAATATAATTGTTTTTGTTTTATTAACTGAATACATAACTGTTTTAATATTTATCCTGTTCAGTGTTGAACTCAGCCAAATCAAGCTGTCAGGTTTTATTTTGGCTTTTGTCAAAAATTAACTGAATATAATGTCAGCTCTATTAAATGTTCTGCACTAAAATGGATTAAGCTTTGAACTGCCTCTTAAATGTTTTTATTTCTCTGTGCATTGACAAAATATTTATTTTCAACCTATTGCTACCTGAGGTCTTAAAAATCTTTGCATGACTGTTGCCTGCTTTGTTGGAAGATACTTTCTCTATTTTTGTCAATAGCTGTCATTTCGAGTTACTGATTTCCCTTCTCCTGCTTTCTAAACATTTATTCCTATATCTCTGCATTTTTTCTCTATCTTTTGTCCTTTTCTGTTTAAGGTATTATTTATTTTCTTGCCCTAAAATCACTAGTTTCTCCATTTTGCATCTCTAGCTCAGCGATGGGAAGCAGTAGAGAGGAGGAAATGAAGAACTTTTTGGCAAAAGCCAAACTGAATTCAGGGAGGTGAGAGAGATGAGGTTGGGAAGGAGTGAGGTCTAAAGCAGAAGGCCAGGGTTCAGTGGATAAGGCACATGCCACAATAGAGACTAGAAGGTTAAAAAGCAGGTTAATACAAAAGCAAAATATTATGGTTACTGGAAATCTGAAATAAAAATGAAAAATGCTGGAAATGCTCAGCAGGTTTGAGATGGAGAAACAGAGTTAACTTTTCAGACTGGTGAATTTGTTAAAAGTAGTTGACCTGAAATTTTAACTCTGCTTCTAACTTCACAGACACTCCTGTGTATTTTCAGTATTTTTCATTTTTATTTAAGAACTGATTAATAGCTGACAGAGGAGGCGAGAGGTTAGCAAACAGCTTAGCAAATGGATGGACACAGTGCTGCCTAGCTTTAAAAGGACTGGAAAAGAAATGTTCTTGTAAATATACATTACAGTTTAATACCAACTCATCGATGTGGCACTTATGTTTCGTGGAAAAGCACAGCATGACCTGCAATAATGCATATTATACGGATGTGTGTGAGGGAGAGATAAATGAACTGATTATCACAATATAGACAGTGCCACAGAATTATGGCTCTCAACACCACAGCTCTTTTCAAAAGGAAACCATACTGGTTCAATGTTGTTTGTGTGCAGGTTTCATTTCTCTTGAAATTTAATAAAACTTTGGAAGCAAGATAATTCCTTATATGAAAACATCCATTTATTTATCTATGTTTTTCACTCCTTCCAATTTAGAATTATTATAATCAAACATGTCTAATTTTGTTTATCCATTCAACTTTTTTGTCACCATAAAGCTTAAAATAATAAATACCAGGTTAGCATTGGAAAAGGAATGTGTGAGCAGGTGTAAGCCACTTAACCCCACAAGCCTGTTCTATCATTGAATGAGATCATGACTGTTGAGGTTTTGTGTTTACTTATACAAATTTACCAGCCACACACCAGGATTGATAAATGGACATGGACTTTGGTTATTTGAAGATCAGATACAGGATTGCTCAGCAACTACTGTTATAGGAAAGTACAGCTACATTGATCACAAAATAGGCTGCAAGCTATACTGACAAAGGTGCATTTTCTATATCTTCATTATTTCCTCATTTGCATGGCCCCTTTTAAAGTAGTATCACAAGAGTGGCTAATCTATGATCTAACTCCATATCCCTTGTTTTATCCCTCATTCTTAGATAGCTCTGATTGACAAGCACCTATCAACCTCAGTTTGAAGATTAAAAAATTACCTAGTATTGATTACTCGTTGAAGTTGAGGGTTCCAATCTTTGACTACCTTTCAAGTAAATAAGTATTTCCAACTTTCACATCCAAAAGATCTGGCTCTGATGTTTAAGTGATGAAATCACATCCTTGATTCTCTAAAGACTGAATAGAGTTCTCTTGATCTAACCTGTCTGTTCAACTTAGTATCTTGAAAGTTTTACTTAAATCACTTATTAACTTCATAAACTGTGGTGAATGAAAACCTGTTTGTTTAATCTTCCCTCATACTTTAACCCTGGAGTTCAGCTATCATAGAAGTATAGAATCCCCACAGTATAGAAACAGGACATTCAGCCCACACCGACCCTCTGAAGACTATCCCACTTAGACTCATTCCCCCTACCCTATCCCTGTTACCCTGCATTTCCAATGGCTAATGCACCTAACCTACACATCCCTGGACACTATGGGCAATTTAGCATGGCTAATCCACCTAACCCACACATTTCTGGACTGTGGGAGGAAACCAGAGCACATGGAGGAAACCTACACAGACACAGGGAGATCGTGCAAACTGCACATTGACACTAACCCGAGTTTGGAATCAAACCTGGGTCCCTGGCACTGTGAGGCAGCAGTGCTAATCACTGAGCCACCCTACCGCCCATTTTGGTAAATATATGCTGCATTCCTTCCAAAGGTAATAGATCTGAGATGGTGGTATAGTGGTAATATGACTGAACTGGTAATCCAGGATAATGCTCTGGGGATATGGTTTCAATTCTAACCATGGCAGCTAGTCGATTTTAGATTCAATTAATTAGTCTAGAATATAAAGCTAGTCTTTATAATGGTGACTTTATGACAATCTTGCTGGTTTACTAATGTCCTTTAGGGAGGGAAATCTGCCATACTTACCTGTCTGGCCTACATGTGACTCCAGACCTACACTGAAATGCTGTAGTTAGGGCTTGGCAATAAGTTATGGCCTTGCCAGTGACACCCACTTGATCTGATCAGAGTTGAAGCTTAGCTTCTATCCTCTGGCATTCTACTCATTGAGTTTATTGATTTTCATACCTTTTTGACCATAGGCCACCTTAGTGGGACAAAAGACCACCTATATATCCTACACCACCCCGACTTCTGCCACTACAATACATTTCAATGACAAGAATGGTTTGGCTTTTGATAAACATCAATGAGTAGCTCCAACATGGAGAGGCTCAGTCATAGAGTCATAGAGATATACAGCAACTTTGCTGCAACTTGTCCATGCTGACCAGATATCCTAAATTGATCTAGTCCCATTTGCCATCATTTGGCCCATATCCCTCTAAACCATTCCCATTCATGTACCCATCCAGATACCTTCTAGATGCTAAAGCTGTACCTCCATCACTTCCTCTGGCATCTCGCTCTGTACATGCACCACCCTCTGTGTGAAAAGGTTGCCTCTTAGGTCCCTTTTAAATCTTTCTCCTCTCACCTTTAACCTATGCCCCTCTAGTTTTGGACTCCCCCCATCCCAGGGAAAAGGCCTTGTCTATTTACCCTATCCGTGCCCCTCATGATTTTATAGATCTCTATAAGGTCACCCGTCAGCCTCCGACACTGCGGGGAAAACAGCCCCAACCTATTCAGGCTCTCCCCATAGCTCAAACCCTCCAACTTCTTTAAGAGCAACTATTCATCTCCTGAAGAAAAGGTGCATTTAATCAATTAACACAGAAATGACAAAAGGCATTCATTTCTTCAATCATTTGTATCAATTCCAAGAGAATTGTCCTGAAAACGTTTGTTAGCACCTCAATACCAGTTCATGCAAATTTCCTGAAATTCCCTGTGAAGGATTAGGCAGTGTGGGTCTACATCTATCAATTCAGGTGCAATGTGGCTCAAAGGCACCCAATATGTCCTTAAGTGAGAGTTTGTGTTTTTAAGAATTTAATAGCAATTTTCACATTTCAAAAATTAACTTTTCCTACATTCTTAACAATGGTGCTGTCACTATAAATGTAGCAGTGACTTTTCATTCCCCACCCCAACTCCATACATCCAGAAGGCACATGGTAGACATGTTATGGCAAGCTTCACATATCAGTGGTTCCTCTTTTTTTGTTTTCAGCCTGATGTGTTGAAGATTCCATCTCATGGTCGTGCATTTTTACAGTAAGATGAAGCTTTGCTTATAAACCTGTTTTGTTGTTGCTTGCACATATTGCAACTCATTCCACCAGCATAGTGACCATCTGGTTGGGTAGCATCGTTTGAGTGATGAAGATAAGGAGTTGGTCTGTTCTATATCGTAAGGCCATGCCTGAGGCCATATCAGTGACTCGAATGTAAACGTACCCGTGGACCATTAGGAGGCCCCTTGCAGACAACCTTTTATGAACCAATGCTTCAGATAGGATGAGTAACAGAGAGCGTTGAAATGAAAACAGAAAATGAGAGATGGCAGGAACTGCAGATGCTGGAGAATCTGAGATAACAAGGTGTAGAGCTGGATGAACACAGCAGGCCAAGCAGCATCAGAGGAGCAGGAAGGCTGATGTTTCGGGCCTAGAAGGCCTCATAACAACTGACCCTAATGGTGTTCCTCATGTCTGATTCCAGTCCCATGTTACCACATGCCGTTCCCAAAATAACTAATGACTCAGTGAATATCCCAGAATTACCAGCAATTCTAGCACCCATACCATCTTTAAAAACCCACTGTGCTCCCAGACAAATACTGTGCGTATGTAACTTCTGACATTTGCACAGACAAGGCAGACAGTGGGAAATTGGCTTCC
Organism: Rhincodon typus; assembly: GCF_021869965.1. Taxonomy (NCBI): domain Eukaryota; kingdom Metazoa; phylum Chordata; class Chondrichthyes; order Orectolobiformes; family Rhincodontidae; genus Rhincodon; species Rhincodon typus. The sequence goes on from NC_063352.1 coordinate 33,499,402, forward strand.
TGCAGTGTAGGCCCGGAGATCTGGGGTTCTGCTGAATGGTTGGTTGAGAGAGGGCCTTCGTCTTCCTCTTCCTCTTCCTCTTCCTCTGGGAACAGCAGTGCCGGCCATGGCATAAAACCATTTCAGCTTGGTCCAAAGTTGCCAGTCAGGGCAGTGCAGTCTCAGCTGTCTAGTGGAATGTCCTAGTTCTAGTTGCTGGTATATCTTGAGGTGCAGCACTGAACTGCAGAAGCATCCTGTACGTGTATGTACCATGAAGGTGCTGACTGGCTGGAATATGTTGAATGCCAATGGCTATGCATTTGGCAGGTGCCCATGGAGCATGCCCTGAGATATTAGAACCTTGTATTCACTGTGGAGTTCATTCAGAGCAAGTGAAGAGCTGAATGTGCAACCCACTAAGGTTTTCTTGTCGAGTTTGCTCGATTTTGAGCTTATTCGATGATTGGAAGCTGAATATTAATGAGGTTGGTTGTCCCATCCACAGAGTGGTTAACAAACAACAATTGCCCTTAACTGGCATCTCGCTGATGCCTGGTGAGAAATTCATGCTTGTTGTGAAAAGCATAAAAGATGGAGCGACATGCTGCCAACATCAAGATGGACCTTTCCAGATGGACCTTCTTGTCCAATTCTGCCACAAATCTCAACATAACCCATATCACTATTTTGCATGCAATCTCCAGCATCCACAGTATTGTGCTTTTACTGTAACGGAGGAGATTGAGCTGATAAAGTAAGACAAGATTGATTTCATAAAATGACAATGAAGTAATGAAACAATTGATGTTGTTTATTTTAGTTTTAAGAAAGCACTTGACAAAGTACTGCATAAAGGGCTGGTTAATATAATTGTGACTCATGGAAAAGGGTCAATGTCAGTTTAGACAAAATATTGAGTTAAAGGATAGAAAACAGCAAGTCGTGGTAAATAGTCATTTTTCAGATTGGAGGAAGGTAGACAGTGTTGTTCCCCAAGAGAATGTTGATATATTTTGATGCAATGGTGATGTATATTAGTGACTTGGATATTGGAATATAGAGTAATGTTTCAACATAGTTAATGATACCAAATCTGGAGGAGTGGCAAAGAGTAATGATGATACAAATTCATTGCAAAAGCCATAGATGGGCGAGCATAATGGACAGACTAGTAATTTAATACATAGAAATATGAGGCGGTGTATTTTGGCAGAAGGGACTGGGAAAGGCAACACAGAATTAATGGCAAAATTCAAAGAGATTTGCAGGGACAGAGGGACCTGGAGGTGCATCAATCTATGACCGTGGCTGGAAGTATTGAGAGAGTGATCAGCAAAGCAGATATGATTGTGGGCTTCTCAGAGGTACTAGCCTGGATAGTCCCTCCTGAAGCAGATACACAGAGCCAGAAAATTCTATGTTTTCAGCAAGTGCTTCAGGAAAATGTTACTCAATCTTCTTTGTTAGGGCAATTGTCAAATGGAGTTTGATCCATATCTCCGGATGTTATTTGAAGGTGGCTCCAGAGGTGGCTGAATAATAAGTCAGATTATTTGAAAGGCCGGCCTTGGTTCTCTGGAACCTTCTCCCAGTATTTTCTTAAACATTAGGCTGTTGCTGTCTAGACATGAACTCTCACAATCCTTCACACAACCCATCCACTCCCTGTGCCCTTATATGTCAACTGATGTCGACTCATGATCTCTCATCCACCCATGGCCCCTTATGGCTTCATGTTAACTTAGTGCCAACTCGTGCACCCCAATCACCACTCTTTTCCTTTAAACCTTCCATGCCAACTCATCGAGTACCCATCAGGAACTTAGGATCCAAACTGAGATGAGATTAAATAAAGTTCTGAATATCTATTACAGACTATTCAAAAATCACTTATTCATGTAAGCTCATTCAAAACCCCTCAAGTAATTAATCCATAATAAAATAAAACATTTGTATTCATAACCCCACATCAAAAACAGCTAATCCGTTAATGATGTCTTTGAGTGGTCATTCCCTCCCTAGTAAAAACAAAAGGCTGTGGAAAGCAATCAAGCAGTTATAGTGCTATAAGGATCGCAATTAAGGTTATGTCACCAAACAACAACTAAAAAAGCTAAATGGATATTTCTCAACTCAGACACAGGCTGGAAGCATTGCTTTTTCAATGTTTAAAGGGTTTGCCACTTAAATAATATACCAGTTGATAGTGTTGCTTTTCACACTGGAGACCTGTGACCAGTGGTGTGCTGCAAGGATTGGTGCTGGGTCCACTGCTTTTTGTCATTTATATAAATGATTTGGATGTGAATATAGGACGTATGGCTAGTGAGTTTGCAGATGACACCAAAAGAGGAGATGTAGTGGACAGTGAAGAAGGTTGCCTCAGAGTACAATGGAACCTTAATCAGAAGGACCGATGGGCCAAGGAGTGACAGATGGTGTTTAATTTAGATAAATGTGAGGTGCTACATTTTGGTAAGGCGAATCAGGGCAGGACTTGTACACTTAATGATAGGGTCCTGGGGAGTGTTTCCAAGCAAAGAGACCTTGTAATGCAAGTTTATAGTTCCTTGAAAGTGGAGTCGCAGATAGACAGGGTAGTGAAAAAGTTGTTTAGTACTCTTGCTGCTATTGGTCAGTGCATTGACTATAAGAGTTGGGAGGTCAGGTTGTGGCTGTGCAGGACATTGGTTAGGCCACTTTTGGAATACTGCATTCAATTCTGGTCTCCCTGCTTTAGGAAAGATGTTGTGAAACTTGAAAAGGTTCAGAAAAGTTTTACAAGGATATTGTGAGAGTCTTGGGTTTGAGCTATAGGGAGAGGCTGAATAGGCTGGGGCTACATTCCCTGGAGTGTCAGAGGCTGAGGGGCAACCTCATAAAGGTTTATAAAATCATGAGGGGCATGAATAGGGTGAATAGTCAAGGTCTTTTCCCCAGGGTAGGGGAATACAAAACTAGAGGGCATAGGTTTAAGATGAGAGGGGAAAGATTTATAAGAGACCTAAGGGCAACTTTTTCACATAGATGGTGGTGCATGTATGGAATGAGCTGCCAGATGAAGTGGCGGAGGCTGGTACAATTACAATATTTGAATGGCATCTGGATGGGCATATGAATAGGAAGGGTTGAGAGTGATTTGGGCCAAAAACTTGGAAATGGGACTAGATTAACTTGGGATATCTAGTCGGCATGGACGAGTTGGATTGAAGGGTCTGTTTCCATGCTGTAAATCTCTATGACTCTATGACTGTACTCACAAAAATTTACAGCTTCTGTAAAGATTTGCATTGCCCACACTCTGGGATATGGTCAATGCTCCTGCAAAAACGTGGTCTGTTTGAACTTTTGTGTTGAGCTCATATGGCCCTGTGAACTTTGAATTTCCCACACAGTGGTATCATATCCCCCACTGCTGGTGAAAATGGGATCTATAAGGAACAGGAGCAGAATGTCCAGGTTTGGAGTCTATCATTTCGGAGTTTGCACAACTCCAGTCCAATAAACCCTAAAACAAGTAAACAAAGTCTTTCCAGAAGCTCTAGCTAGGCCACAACTGGAGTATTGAATCCGCTTCTGGTCACCACACTTTCAGAATGATGTGAGGATTTTTGAGAGGGAATGGAGAAGATTTACCTGAACAGTTGCAAAGACATGAGGATTTTAACTCCAAGGTTCGTTTGAAGAAATTGGGCTTGTTCTCCTTGGAGCAAATAAAATTGAAAGGAGATTTCATGAAAGTGTGCAGGATAATGACAATTTTGGACAACACAGACAAAGCAAAGCTGTTCCCATAAGCTGCTGGTGCAAGGATAGTTTTAAACCTTTAGGTTAAGAAATACAGAGGTTAAAATACGATAATCTTTTTTATTACAGGGAGGGCTAATGATTGCAACTTGCTGCCATGAGAGTGATGGAAATAAAGATAAGCAATAATTTCAACAGAAAATTGGATGGGGACTTGAAGCAAATAAACTTACACAGTTACAAGGACACAGCAGGGAAATGGGACTGACTGTTTTCTTCTATTGAGAGCTAGTACGGACTGAATTAGCTAAGTGCTGTTCTCGTGTCTCCTAAACACTCTATATATGTATATATATTCCATTGGTCTCTGATTGACTTCTGTGCCTGTTCATAATCAGTGTATCCAAACCTTCAATTCTCTCTTCACCTCTACGGTTCCTAGCTTTTCCCCATCTTTATCTTTCACTAAAGTGATTTCTGGCCAGTTAAAGTGCTATGAATTCCCCAGACACTGAGAAGTTGTGGAGCTCAGTTCTATACCCTGTGTGTATGTTTTAAAACACTTGCATCCCTCCTGACACTTCTGTTGTAGTAGATTTTTTTCTCCAAGCTACAAATTTACATTGGATTACTGCAAGTCTTTCATTGCGGCAATGTCAGTGAAATTAAGTGCATATTTGCTTGGATATATAATATTCAAACATTTTGGTACTATTGTGAAAATCATTCACTCTTCAAACATTTGTTGTATTCTTAAAGGCAATAACAAATTAGTTTGTGGAAAATGGATGCACTGAAATTTCCACAAATAATTTATTTAGAATGTACAAACCAGAAGTTCGAATTTGAGAACTTCATTTCTGGTAATGTTATTCAACTGTTTGCACCCAAAAGGGAATATAGTCCTATAATTTTCTCACATAAATATTTGTCTTATTATAAATTGTTGGTCATGATTTCAGTGCCATATCCTGATTTATATTCACTCAATTATGTGTATGCCTTTTGCATTTATTTTCTTCTTTTCCCATGAAATACTTGGGATGATTTTGTAATTCACTGTTTTAGTGAGGAGGAGCACTCTCACAGGGTGCCATGTTTGGGGAAACACTGCAACACTAGCTAAGTCCTGTGTTCCCAAACAGTGAGCCTTTTCTGCTGGGAGTGCACAATTGTTTTCATTATTTTCATTTGAAATACTTTGGCAACAGATGGAGAGCGAGTTAATACAGCATTCTTATAAACTGCTGTTCTAGATTGAGTTTGTGTTATACCAGTTCCACAACCCCACAGCTCCCTGATCTTAGCATGTTCTTTAAATGACTACTGATTTGGTGAAAAGAAAAATAAATTTATTGCAACAATTAATTGAAAAATTTATGCATTTCTCCCTCTGAATAGTTTACTGTACTTCTAAATTGGTGTGAACTAAAGTAACTATTAATTATCAGTTTCAGGATGTTAAAAATGTAAAGCTTCCCAGAATGTAAATGACCATGCAGTTTTCTGTCTCTGATTATGCTGACGAAAGTCCTCCCAGTGGATCTATTGAGCAGTTATGCACCTCAAAAATGATACGTAAGATTTGTATGAAGGTATTTACGATGCTTGCCTTGGATAGATATATGAACTATAACATTATGTAGAATTAGATGGAGCATATGGAAACAAGACATTTGACCCAACCAATCCATTCTGGTATTTCATTTGAGACTCCTCCTGTTCTTCCTCCTCTGATTATACCAGTATAACCCTTCATTTGTTTCTCTCTCAAATGCATATCCACCCTTGCAATAAGTGCATCTGCGTCTTCAGTTCTGAAGAAGGCTTACTGGACTTGAAATATTAACTCTGTTTTATCTTGTCAGATGCTGCCAAAACTGTTGAGTTTTTCCAGCAATTTCTGTTTTTACAATGCATCTGCACTATTAATCTCAGTTGTGGTAGCGAGTTCCACATTCCCACCGCTCTCTCAATTAAGGAGTTTCTTCTGAATTCTCGCTGACTTCTTGGTGATTCTTACATCATTGGCTTTTTGTTTTACTCTTCTACAAAATGGAAACTCTGCCCTAAATTTGGGAGATGTACACTGCACAGGGCTGTGCTGTTCATAATCTGTATCAATGACTTAGATGTGTAGATCAAATATAATATTTCTGGTTAGCTGATGATACAAAATTGGGTGCAAAAATGAATTGATACAGTAATGCAAAGTGACTTCATGGGAGTTGGACAGCCTAAGTGAGTGGGCAAGAACATAGGTGATGGAATATAATGTGGAAAAATGGGAAAAACAGAATTGCAGAACATTTCTCAAATGGTCAGAGATTGGAAAGAGTTGATGTCAAAGTGGACCTGGATGTTCTTGTTCATGAGTCAGTGAAACCAAATATCCAGGTATATTAAGCAGTTTGGAAGACACAGGTACACTAACATTTATCACGGGACGATTTGCATACAGGGAGTAAAGATGTTTTGTCACAATTGCACACAGCCTTAGTGGCACCTGGGGTATTGTATGCAGATTTGATTCCCTTACCTAAGGAAGGATACAGTATATTTGCCATATAAGAGTGCAATGAGATCAATTTCTGCAATAGCAGAATTGTCTAATTAGGAGACAATAAGGAGACTGGGCCTGTGTTTTCTAGGGTTTAGAACAATGAGCGGTAATCTCATTGAGATACAATTTATTTTACAGGGCTTGATAGAGTAGAGGCAAGAAGGATATTTCTCTGGGTTTGGGGGAGGGCTCTAGAACTAGGAGACATGGTCTCAGTATATGGGACAAACATTTAGGACTAAGATGACGGTGGCTCAGAGTGTGGTGAATGTTTGGAATTGTCCACCACAGAAGGCTATAGAGGCTTAGTCACTGAGCATATTCAAACCAGAGATTAGAAGTTTTCAATAAATACTAAAGAATTCATCAACTGTGATCTAATTGAATGGTGGAGCAACATTGAAGAGTTGAATGTCTTACTTTTGTTCCTATTCCATGCATTTTAATATTGTGAGTTCAGGAAAACCAGGAAGAATGAGTCTCCTGAATGCTAAGCAGCAGTTGACTTGTCTGAATCCTTGTAGAGATGAATAATTTTAAAAATGCTGTCCATTAAGTGGACACTCTGTTGCCCCTAAACTGATCCATAACTATACTCCGATTCCAATGATCAGTTTCCATTTTCCTTTCCCTGTCCAGTAATTTCTAATCTAGAACTGACTTTTACTGTGAGGGTTACACCAGAAATCCCACCCAGGGTTCTAATTGATGAACAACAGAATCAGTAGTTTCTCTGCTGCAGATGCAGATCCACTGCCTTTATTTCCTGCTATCTCTCGTATAGATTATTTCAGACTCATTTGGGTTTGTGTGGTGCAGTGTTAGCTTTGGAAACTATATACTTCAATTTTACAGTGGCTTGCTATGAAATATTCCATTATCAAAGTTCAATTTTACTATAGAACAAATGACATGGACCCTGCATCCAGGTAGAAATGTTAACTAGCTATCCTTTAGACTTTCAACTCTATTCTAGCTTGGAATTAAATAGACAATTTACAGTAACAGTCTCTGAGCAAAGTTAGCACAGATGCTTTTGTCATTTTACAAAGGCGTGAATATCTTGCACCTTCTCAGTAAGTCTCGTGACTTGGGTTCTTCTTGTTTCCATAACTTGTTATGATGTAAAAGCTTGTTGCGCATAGAATTCAGAGTAGATCATATGATCCCTTACATCTCTGCATTTTACCTTAAATTAAAGGGACTATGTCAAACTGCACAACTACCTTAGAAATTTCATATTTGTGAGAACTGCCTTTAAGGGTGCCTTTAAGTCAGATTCTAAAGACAGGCTGGAAAATTTTTGGAAAAAGAATCTTGTTTCACAGGGTTGAGGGGTACAAGAAAATATTGGAAGAGACAGAGAGAGATCCTGGGTGGATGTCCTAATCATAGTACATGGATTAGTGTCTGATCGCACCAGGGTTTGGGCAGGCAGCATTATTTGGAGTCCAAGGGTGACTGAGCTGGCAGACCGATCATGGGGGTGTGTTTGCTGAGTAGCTTGTTACACCTGATGGAAATATTCCTGCTCCTTCTGATACACAAGTTGAGCCATAAAGATGTCTGGCACATGCAGCCCTTCTAACCTCATTTAAACTACCAAATTTCCCAAGGTTTAAAGAAATCTGATTGGACACAGTTAAAAATAGCATAACTGTTAAGGTAGCCTCATTATAATATTTAAATAACCAACTCACTTCCCATGAACAGATTGGTTACTCACCCCACATCTCATCACCATTAAAAGTATAAATTAAAGTTTGAGCTGTATTAAGTTCCTTTTTAAAGTTTCTTGCATTTTAACCATGATCTGAACATACCTATTCAGCCACCTTAATGGACTGTGGCAAATTCTTTGATAATTTTAAAGACCTTCACTAGGTTATCCGACAGACTTGGCTTTTCAAGAGAATGAAGATGTAGCCTGTACATCCTTTCCTGAAACATATAACGTTACATTTCTGGTAGCATTCTTTTAATTTTTTCCTACCCTTTTCAGTACATCTTATACCCTTTCTCTTATACAATGGTCAGAATTGTGTACAGTGCCCAAACTGAGGTCTACCAAGTATTAAGCATAAATTTTCAATTCTATCCCACTATAAAGCCCTGGTACTTTGTTTCTTTTACAACCTTATTTGCCTGCATCACTAAATACATGATTTGTTTGCATTTTTTTCTCCACAATCCTTTTCTCTTCCATCTCTTTCAGGTTTGTATTTTCTAACTAATAAGATTATTAAGAGACCTCCTTGTTTTCTTACCAGTGTCTAACATCTCACCCTTATCTGAGTTGAAATTCATTTGCCAGGGACTTGAGAGGGTAGCACATATTTCTGTCCATCTTGTACTCAGCCTGCGCATAAACTCTTGATTTCAGTCACATCAGTCTGGACAAATGGAAGCTAAATGCCTTATCAGCAGATGGTGAGAAACAAAAAGAACCAATTATATGACCGCTTTCCATGTTTATTATTATTTCCTTATAATGTGCATTGTCCTGTTTAATATTGACTATTTCCCCCATTAAAAGGAATAAATTATGAGCTGGTCTGTCATACAATTTGTTTTGCAGGTGACCTGGCAGCTCTAAAGAAGAAGACCCTTGTGTTGAAGGAAGGTGCAGAATACAGATTGAAAATTAACTTTAAAGTAAGAGATGTTTTAATGACATCCTGTGCATTATGCTATATTGAACTGGTTTACAGTGTATTTAACGCCTTCCTCTCATAGAATTACAATTACAGTACAGCAATGTAATGATGGCTCTGTACTAGTCATTTGAACATTGATTACTTTACTGCATTAATATTGTTTCCTGGTATTTTAATCCTTAGAGTATTTGGTCTTTATTTTATGTATGGCCTTTATTATTTCATTCAATTTTGTGTCACTTGGTGCTGAATATCAACCTATTTGTACTTGTGCTTGATGCTTACTGATCACTCCAGCAAAAGATTAATGTCTTTGAAATTGGCTTTCTACATGGAATAAAACGGACTGATTCATTGTTGCCTTTATTGTGTTATTTCTGAAAACTGATTTCATGTCAATGGTTCTGACATTACTTCAGAGCTTGAATATTTTGGATAAGAACATTATCTCAACAGTACATATATTCTATAAAACCTTGGGAGTACATTTCTATGAAAAGTATGTTTTTGCATTTGATACATTTAACAAATTCATATACCTAGTCAACTCATTCTTTCCTCCATTATTCACTATGTTATTTTATGTTTGTACTAATGCATGTTTGTCCATATGATGTATAATGTAAAAGTTGTTAGTTTTCTTGAGAAGTTCTCTTTATACTGTGATTTCTATGTTAGATTTCATGAAAGCAACATTACTAATTCTTTGACAAAGGCTACAATCCCAGATATGCTTTGCTTAAGGACCATGTTCTGGCATACCAAACATTTTACAGCAATGGTTTTTAAACTCCTTTGTGAATGGGTGGCACATGTTTTGTATCCATCTTGGACTTAGCGTGCACAATTTCAGCCAAATCACTCTAGGCGAATGGAAGCAAAATAGCTTACCACAGGATGTGAGTGGTGACACATGGAGGTGCAAGTCTATGGAGAATTCAAAGAGAGATCGGTTGATATTGAACCACAGCCATATTATGAACGTAACTGTATAACTGCATTGAGCTTAAGACATTGTTGTAAATTGTAATCAGTTTTAATGCACTGATAATGTTGAAACTTAAGATTCAAATGAATTATTGATTTATCTTTTAGGTTAACAGAGAAATTGTTTCAGGCTTAAAGTATGTCCATTTTACATGCAAGGGCCGTTTGCAGGGTGAGTTGCATGATATGGTATGAAATTATAATATCTTAAATTGTTAGTCTAAAACTTATGAAGTCATACATATCTTTCTTCCAAGGTAGGGGGGAGATAGACCAGTTTGCCTATGCCATATATTCATGTACTGTACTTGGAACTGCTTCTGTATTGAGATTTGGGCTATTACAGGTTCAAATTTTACCTTGGTATTTCTGCCACCCAGAGAAGAAATAGAGTTTTTCACTGTTCTTGATAGGTTTATTGCACTGTCATGCCTACTTTTTGTTTTACATGAAGTAGTTAGGATGCTTTTCACAGGATTAATGGGAGTGCAACATAGTTTTCCCATCACAAGCTCAGACCCTTCAGTGAATGATCTCAGGATAGATACTTCCCGTAACAAATTGGTGGTTCTTGTTAACCATGATTAATATTAAGAGCAAGTGCTTATTCTTCGCTTATTGATGATATTTTTCATGGGCAATAACTCGCTTGGAACAAAAACACCTTATGTTTCCATACAGTGATTTTATTTGCATACATTATAATTCTAGCCTCTGCAAGTGATGTGGAAGTAATTCACATCCAGTTACTTGAAAATTATATTCACTAAAAAAAAGCCCTGAAGGCAGCCATGTAACTCATTATAACTTTCCTGTACCATTGTTAGTCAGAAATGCTTTCAGTCAAGTAGTTACAGCAGCATGTTCTGAAGGGATTGTTACTAAGGGATTGTTTGATTTGGTTAAGTGGTTGCAAGTTTTACTTTCTAAATCTTTTAATTGTTCTCATTCTTTATTCCAAACAGCGAGTAAGGACACCTATATGGTTGGCAGCTATGGCCCTAGAGCAGATGAGTACGAGTTTATAAGTCCAATTGAAGAAGCACCCAAAGGAATAATGGTGAGGGGCATGTACACCATGAAGTCCCATATCACAGATGATGACAAAAGTGACCACCTGCACTGGGAGTGGAAGCTCAATATAAAGAAAGATTGGAAGGACTAGGACCTGCTCACTTTGAAATCAGTAACCAGTAGTCAGCAGGATTACTGTCCTTTGGTACCAAAGTTACTTTAAGGCTTTTTAATTACTGTTCCTAATTGTGTACATCATTATATGTGCAAAAGTAACTATTTGTCTGCAAAACCTGTTGTTTTTAGTACAAGTGCTTTAGGTAGTTATGTGTGTTCTGGTGTTTATAATGGTGAAAAGAAGATTTATATCAAAACAATGACTATTCAAAATTGGTTACGTGCAAACACGGATATGAGAAAGATTAACTTGTTCTGAGCGGCTAAAGATATGTTATGTAATAACATTCAAAACATCAGTAGTGAAATTATGAATAATGCATTCTGCTTCATCATAAAATATTAGCAGATGTAAACTTGAAATAAAAACAAAAGTGCTGGAAGTGCGTAGCAAGTTAATTGGCATCTAAAAAAGAAAGGCATTTCAAAATGTAACAATTCATCAGAACTGCAGATAACTGCTCTGAATTTTCTTTTTTTTTCCACAATGGGTTGAATTTTATTTCCATGGTGAAAAACCATCTGAAAAGTAGTTAAAAAGTAATATTTTAATCATTAAATGGCAAAAACAAATATCTGATCAATTTGCAATACAAACAAATTAAACAATCAAATTGAATAGTCACTTTGCAACTATACAATTAACACCTTTACTATTAACTACAATGATTACACTTTAAAAGTACTTCAGTGTCTGTGAAGCACATTGGGGTGCCCCGAGGTTGTGAAAGGCACTATGTAAATGCTTCTACTGTCTTTTAATTTTTTTGAGGCTTTCACATCGAAGCTGTATTTTATCACGTAATATCCCTAGTTCTGAATACAGACTTATTTGCTAATGTCAAACATTCTTCATATCTAGAAACTTTCCAATTTTTTTCTATCAAAATGTGTTTTTTTTCTCTGTGCGCACAAATAACTTTTGCTTAAGGTACAAAATTGGAGAAACTGAAATGTTATTGCCTTGTTGTGATATCTTTTATCTTTATTTTGCCTTCCACAAAATCCAATTCATTCAGGTAGCTCTTTTGTGATTATTGTGGTTAAGGCAGCATGTTAAATAGTATGAAAATGTATGTTAAAGCGCAGAGGAGTATAACACAATGGAGCTAATGCAATTCACATTCCAGCTTTTGCTGTTGTGTCTCTCTCTGAGAATCAAGTATGTAACTTACAAATTCATCTCCCTATTGACCTCTTTAATTTCAGAGCTCTTTGTGACATTACAGCAAGGTTCTGAAAATATTATAAGATTCGAATCTGAAAATGAAAGGACCCTTGTTAACTGCAGTCAAGGTTTCATTGTGTTATCAACCTGTTTTACCCAGTTACATACATTCTGTCTTCTTGTGGATTTATTATCTTTTCTGTGACCTGTATCTAAAGGGATGATGCTTCAAATAAAGTTTGGGCATGAACAGGACTCAAAGTTGATCCTTTTGCTGTTTTGTTTGATCACAATGAATGGCACATTTGCAACTAAACAAAAAATCTTTGGCAAAGGCTAATCTTAAGAAATCTTCTGTAGTTTTTAGCTTGGCAAAGTGTGTTCGACAGATGTGATTCAACTTTTGTCCATTTTGTCCTATTGTAATGAATTGTAATGTAACATTTTAAATTTCATGGTAAATTATCACTTTTGGCACCTGACAGAAAACTGCATTGGAGGGTAAGCTGGCCTTCTCTTTTATACACTGTTTCATTTGTTTCCATTGGCTTCATCTGACTGTTTTATCTGATAAATGCATACAGGATGAAACCTTGGCCAGAATGGACATGATGAGAATGGACATGATGATTGGGGGTGGTCAAATTAGGACGGGAATACTCTCCTACTGATTCCTGGCAGCAGGAAATCTGGCCCTAGTCAGTTTGTAGATTGGGAAAGCTTGATATGGGAACCCTGCCTACTGAGAGTGGAATGTCAATTAGGCTCACAAAAGATAAATTCAAAGGCAATTATTGGTGAGTCCATTGTAATTCACTGGTGGGACAGGAATTTACCAGGACTCGTACATGTCTCCTGTGGCTCTCAAAGGCTGTCCTGTAAGTGTCAGGTTTCCCTTGATCATGTAGTGTGAGTCTCTTGTTGACAGGTGCAGCAAAGTGGAGTGGGCATAAATGCAATTCAACTCATTGCTTCTGAAGCCTCCCCCTCTCCTGCCTTTCATGGCATCAACTGGTTTCTCACTACATCCTACAAAACTGGCATCATTAATGACTTACGCCGTACCGTGGACAACTTGCCAGTACCAAGATATCCCTCAATGGACTATCAGGCCTTGTGACATCTTTAAAAGCCTGTTTCACTCTTGAACAAGTACGGTCAGTCTGAAGCTGTCCTGTGCAGATCCTGATATTTGCCCTGGACATGGCAGACAAGGAAAGATTGGCACCCTGCTTTGTGAGGTGGGACCTGGAGGTTCTGGTGGTGCAGAGGCAGGATGTCCTGTAACCCCAGAACCAGCAGAGGAGATCACAAAGCTAAGCCATGTGAGCCTGGTCTGATGTTGCCACCTGGGCCAGTGCAGGCAAAGCTGTATGGAGGAATGCACAGCAATGCAGGAAGAACACTAATGACCTTCCCCAATCCACCAGTGCAAGTGCCACCATCTTCTTTGCAATACCTCACACTCACTCTAACTCCATTATCCTGCCCACCTCCTGTTACCACTCTCATTATTAGCCATAACATCTTGCCTCACTCACTGTCACTCACCTCAACCCCTGACACCACTGACCTTGCATGCTCTCTGCCCTGCCCATTCACTTGTTTGGGACATCTCCTCTACCTACACCTGCCTCTCTCTCATTCCAGGAGGAAAACATGCCACAACAGAGCAGAAAGACTCAAGGTGGATTGTGGGCTGCCCAATATTCAGCTCCTCACTCCTTATGTGGACAGCATCCTGACTCTAATTGCCCTGAGCAGCTTACTGACCATGTACAAGCCCCTGTACTGGTATCAAAAGCTGCTCTTGACATATTATTCTGTCTGAAGGCTTGTCTGAGTCTTGGTCCTGACCATGACTTCCTGGCTTTGTGTCTGTGCTAAACAGCCTGACACGAGAGCTATAGTGTGGGTCTGGTTTCTCCAGCTGAGATGCAAGGCAAGGATGCTGCAAGGACATTGGGGAGGTGATGACCTAGTCGTATTATTGCTGGACTGTTTATCCAGAGATCCCAGATAACATTCTGGGGACCCAGGTTTGAATCCTGCCACGGCAGATGGTGGAATTTGAATTCAATAAATATCTGGAATTAAGAGTCTAATGATGACCGTGAATCCATTGCCAATTGTTGGAAAAACCCATCTGGTTCACTAATGTCCTTTAGGGAAGGAAAGTGCCATCCTTACCTAGTCTGACTCCAGACCCACAGCGATGTGTTTGAGTCTTAACTGCCCTCTGGGCAATTAGGGATGGGCAATAAATGCTGCCTGGCCAGTGACACCCTCATCCCGTGAATGAATAAAGGAAAAAAAGCCATCCAGGTAGGCTCAGAGTGAGGCCTATGACAGCGAGCAAAGAGCCTGGAGATGCAGCCGGGTCCCATCCCTGCGCACAGTGTGTCCCTGAGTGCATAGTGTCCTTGCAGCTACATTACAATGGTAGCTGGTGGGGAAGGTGCAGCATTGATGTGCAAGAGCATCCTGGAAGTGTCAAAGTACCACAAAGGGACTTGGAGGCTGCTACATTGCAGATGCCAATGTCGCTGGTTGTTCACAGCGTGTGGTCAGTTCCATGAAGTATGGCTAGAAATGTTGATGCTATGTGTCCAATATGGAGGTTCTTTGGATGATCAAGTGGTGAGCTTTAATTGGCAGGTACCTGCTCCCAACTTTCATGCCAAGATTTCCCAGCCTGTAATTTGCTCATGGCAGATGGTATGATAGAAAACTGCACATTAATAATGTGAAATGTGCAGTTAATAAGGCTGTCAATGAGAAATAATCCCTCTCAATTTGTAACTTGCTGCTGCCTAGCAAGAGTCTTGATGCCCTAGATCTTAGTTAAAAGATGCAGCAATGTGTCCCCAACATCAGAATAGGCCTCATTTGCTGTCTCACTCAGTCCTGCCACATTTCCCGCCATAGCTCACATCAATCAGGCTTCTGTAGGATTCTGTCCCTGGTTGTACTGATCACTGGTAAATTTGTGCTATGTTCTGAGGTTGGATAATTTAGACAATGTATGTGAGCTCCAGTGCAAGTTTATCATCACATGCAGTGGGGAATGAAACTGAAATATTATGTATTTACCGATTCTGATACATGTGTGGATGGTATATCAGCTGCTGTTCTATCATAGAATGAGCTGGAAGCATGGCAAAAGTATGAACATGCTAAGCACAAGTGCTAAGGTCTCTATTTTGCAGATTTGAATTTGATTCTCTCATAGTAGAGGCATAAACTGTGTAAATGGATACCTAATGCAGTCAGCAAAACTGGGAAATGTAATCAACAGGAAGGAGGATTGGAACAAATCTCAGGTAGCAGAGGGAGACCGGTAAAAAGGGCAAACACATGGAGAATGAAATTTAATGCAGAAAACTGTGAAGTGACATATTTTAGGAGGAAGAATGAGAAGAGGCAACAAAAACTAACAGCTATTCTTTGAGGGATGGTGTGTAGGAGCAGACAGACCTAGAGCTTGGCATACATGAATCTCATAGGTGGCAGGAGAATTGATAAAGCCGTATAGAATAGCATAAAGGACCCCTAGCATTATAAGTAGCAGCAAAGGGCCTGATTTTCACATAGATGTGGGAAGTTGCAGTAGGGAAACTTCCAGACTAGGTAAACCCATCTCATTTATAAAGCGCCTGCCAACCTTGCTTTTGTTCCAGGGAGGCAGACTTTTGTGAATTGGTGTTTTGGTGACTGTCAGACTCGCAAACTCTCATTCTTCCATTACTTCTCCTCCTCTTGTTCCCTGTGCTCCTCATACCCACTCATAGACTCTCATACCTTACACATATAATGCTGTTAGGGAGGGAGTTCCAGGATTTTGACCCAATGGCAGTGATGGGATGATGATATGTTTCCAAGTCAGGAATGTGAGTAACCTGGAGGGGTATTTGCAGGTGGTGGTGTTACCATATATCATGTGGAATCTTGGCAGTTTTGTATAATCTAATATTTATGCATGGCTGAATATTTTAGCACAAATCTCATCTTTCACTTCAATTCGTAGGCCACGAGAGAGAGAGAGACCCATCTCTCCTGGGTCTGAGAGATAACTGTAATAATCAATGAAATACTTTTTTTCACTTATTCTTTAATGGGATGTGGGCACCACTAGTAAGATCAACAATTAATGCCCATCCCTAACTGTCGTTGAGCTGAGTGATTTGCTGGATCATCTCAGAGGGGAGTTGTATGCTAATTCCCTTCCTTAAAAGAGCAGTTATGAACTAGATGGGTTTTGTGGTCATCATTATGGAAACTAGCTTTCAATTTCACATTGTATGAATTGAATTTAAATTCCACCACCTGCTGTGGTGGGATTTGAAACTATATGCCCAGAGCATTAGTCTGGGCCTCCAGATCACTAGCCCAGTGAGATTGCCACAATGTTACCATTTTTTCAATTATTAAATGTTGGCTTGTGGCGGTTTTAAATGGATAAATGTTTCACCAGCTAAGTGAGACATTGTTTACAGAATGAAGAAAGGATTGCCTGAAGCTGCTGGTAATCTTAGTTGAGGTACTTTTTCATTGTCTGGTATCCCTTGTTTTTGAGGAAAATCTGTTATACTGTCAGGAGCAAAAACAGAAGTTGCTGGAAAAGCTCAGCAGGTCTAGCAGCATCTGTGAAGGAAAGTCAGAGTTAACATTTCCGGTCCAGTAAGCCTTCCTCAGAACTGTTCTTGAGTTCTGAGGAAGGGTCACTGGACCTGAAATGTTAATTCTGATTTTTCTTCACAGATGCTGCCAGACCTGCTGAGCTATTCCAGCAACTTCTGTTTTTGTTCCTGATTTACAGAATCTGCAGCTCTTTCAGTTTTTATTCTGTTGTACTGTCAGTTTAACTATTGTAATGAAAAAGAGGCGTTAGCAATCAGTGGTGTGAAGAAAATCCAATATATAATTTTACTATATCCATTTTCTTTGAAATGGACATCTGTCTTAATTTTGGCACACAATGGTTTACATTTATTTGCCACACGCTGTGAGCTATGTTGGCTGTCAAAGGTTAAGTGCTTCATTTCCATTTGCTAAGCTGCAAAGTTTGCTTTATGATGTTACATTATATGGGAGCATCATTTTCATATCACTAAATTTCAGTGGAGTAAATTTTTTAAAATGTCAATGATGGTCACTGCATTAGAATCTTTACTTTTGTAGGTGAAAAAAGAATCCATAATCTTACTGAAATAAACCTCTTGAAAGCAGGGGAGGCAATGACCTAGTGTTATTATCACTGGACTGTTAATCCAGAGACCTGGATAACATTCTGGGGACCCGGGTTCAAATCCTGCCATGGCAGATGGTGGAATTTGAATTCAACAAAATATCTGGAATTAAAAATCTAAAGATGACCATGAATCCATTGTCAATTGTTGGGGGAAAACCCATCTGGTTCATTAATGTCCTTTCGGGAACGAAACTGCCATACTTGCCTGGTCTGGCCTACATGTGATCCCAGATCCACAGCAATGTGGTTGACTCTCAACTGCCCGATGGGCAATAAATGCTGCCTAGCCAGTGACACGCTCATCCTGTTAATGAATAATAAAAAAAAGCTGAGCTACAACTGCACCATATTTGAATGCCATTCTCTCACTTTACAAGTCAATAATTTTAAGAATATTTTAATAGGTAATGACAAATATTTTTGTGCAGAACTAACTGTAATAGGTTGCCTGTTTGGGATGTGAATTCTATCAAAAATTTTATTTACAAAGCTCTGTTTACAAATTGAATGACAGTTTAACAATTTACAACATTATAACAATGTAGCTGGTCAGTAAGTGAATAAATAATTCTTCCAGGTTTTAAAACTAAAAATAAGTCACATTAAACTAAACACATTACGGAGTAAAACTTAAAACGACTAAAATAATAAACTATGATTGAATAACTTAAACTAATATGCTGTTTGATTTGCTTCTTTATGCTTGTTTGAACATTCAGTCTGGTCAGTGATAGTGATAATCATTATGAATTTTAACAAACTGTAATTGTTTAACTATCATTTTAGTAACATCATTCCTGATTTGGTTCAACATTTGGCAATATCACTAAGAAATGTTACTATGACTCCAATGACTGCAGCGTCAACAAATAGAGTGGACATATTGAATTTATTAATAATTGCCTCATGAAACATTACAACTGTTGAAGAGTTAAAGTTTCCCATGGTTTGTTTGCTGTATGTTGAAATGTACAAACAATCCAAATCAAAACACTTGCACATATGGATAAAGTTTTTAGATTCTCACACCTGCATGAAGGTCTAATTACACACCGGATACAACTTCATCACAGTGACTCACTCATAAAGTTAACAAAATCAAACATTGTTTAATTTAAACCCATGAAGCAATCTTTGAAATGTGAACAGATGAATTAGGGTAAAGAGTGGTCTGCTCTAGCCTGCTTCAACATTCAGTAAGATTATGGTTGATCTGACTACTCCACACTCCCACCCACCTCCGAAAACATTTCACTCCCATTGTAACCAAGAATCTATCTGCCTCTGCCTGAAACATATGCAAAAGTTCTGCTTCCATCACCTTCTGAGGCAGAACGTTCCAAACCCTCAAAATCCTCTATGAGAAAAAGAATTCTTGTCTTGAATAGGCAATGCCTTCTTTTTAAACTGTGGCCTGAGTTCTAGATTCCCAAAAAGAGGGAACATCCTTTCCATACCCACTTTGTCAAGCCCCCTTATATAAATATAGATATTATATTCACTCAAGTTGCCTCTTAGACTTCTCAACTCCAGTGGATATAAACCTAGCTTGTCTGACTTTTTCTGATAAAACAACATTTCTATTGTAGTCTAGTAACCCTCCTCTGAACTGCTTCCAAATATTTACATCCTTTCTTAAAATAAAAGACCAAAACTGCACATGGTATTCCGGACGTTGTCTCATCAACGTCTTGTATAACTGACAATGCCAGTGTTGAACTGGGGTGGGGAAAGTCGGAAGTCACGCAACACCTGGTTATAGTCTAACAGGTTTATTTAAAATCACAAGCTTTCAAAGCACTGCTCCTTTGTCAGGTGATGCCCACCTGATGAAGAAGCAGCGCTCCAAAATCTTGTGATTTTAAATAAACCTGTTGGACTATAACCTGGTGTCGAGTGATTTCTGACTTTGTATAACTGAAGCATAACATCCCTATTTTAATATTCAATTCTCCTTGCAATAAATGACAACATTCTATTAGCTTTCCTAATTACTTGGTGTATCTGCAGACTAACCTTTTGCGATTCTTGAAGTAGGGATTCTTGCATCCCTATACATCGCAGAGTTCTGCAATTTCTCACTACTTAAGATTCTATTCTACCTGCCAAAATTAACAACTTCACATTCACCCACATTATACTCAGTTTTCTAGACCTTTGTCTACTCGCTTAACCTATCTGTATTCTTTTGCAACTCCTTTTAGTCCTCTTCATAACTTACTTTCTTATTTATATTTCTATTAGCTAGATAATCTTCTATCCATGCCAATATTTTATCCCTTACATCATAAGCTTTTATTTTCCTGCAGTAATCGTTGATACCAGACCCTATTGAATGCCTTCTGGAAATATTAATACACAGATGAAATCTCATTAATCTACAGCACATGTTACTTCTTCAAAGAACTCCAATAACTCAGAGATGGCACGGTGGCTCAGTGGTTGGTATGCTGCCTCACAATGCTAGGGTTCTGGGTTCGATCCCACCCTTGGGCGACTGTGTGGAGTTTGCGCATTCTGGCTGTGTCTGTGTGGGTTTCCTCCATTGCTCTGGTTTCCTCACACAGTCCAAAGATGTGCAGGTTAGGTGGATTGGCCATGGGAAATGCAGGGTAACAGGGATAGAGTAGGGGGTGCGTCCGGGTGGGGTAATCTTCGGAAGGTGAGTGTGGACTCAATGGGCCGAATGGCCTGCTTCCACACTGTAGGGATTCTTTGAGAACCCCAGCACTGATTTCCAAAAAAACACTGAATCAGAGGATGGCAGAAATGTCACAGAGAGGAATTCTGGGAAATGGCACTGCAGTCACTACGACTGGGGAGTGGTTTGTAACTGGGCACGCTCAGTGATCAATGCAAGGAATGGCAGTGCGGTCACCATGACTGGTCTGTATATTGCAGAGGAAGTGGTGTCAAGGAGTGGTTAAACCTGAAACACTACATTAGTATAGTCATTAGTATAGTCAGACAACAGGGTGCGGAGCTGGATGAACACAGCAGGCCAAGCAGCATCATAGGAGCAAAAAGGCTGACGTTTCGGGTCTAGACCCTCCTTCAGAAATGGGGGAGGGGAAGGGGGTTCTGAAATAAATAGGGAGAGAGGGGGAGGCGGATAGAAGATGGATAGAGGAGAAGATAGGTGGAGATGAAACAGACAGGTCAGAGAGGCAGGGATGGAGCCAGTAAAGGTGAGTGTAGGTGGGGAGGTAGGGAGGAGATAAGTCAGTCCAGGGAGGACGGACAGGTCAAGGGGGCGGGATGAGGCTAGTAGGTAGG
>NC_063352.1:33520623-33627376 GCF_021869965.1 Rhincodon typus
CCCCTCCCTAACTCCCCACCTACACTCACCTTTACTGACTCCATCCCCGCCTCTTCGACCTGTCTGTTTCCTCTCCACCTATCTTCTCCTCTATCCGTCTTCTATCCGCCTCCCCCTCTCTCCCTATTTATTTCAGAACCCCCTTCCCCTCCCCCATTTCTGATGAAGGGTCTAGGCCCGAAACATCAGCCTTTTTGCTCCTATGATGCTGCTTGGCCTGCTGTGTTCATCCAGCTCTGCACCTTGTTGTCTCGGATTCTCCAGCATCTGCAGTTCCTACTATCTCTGATTCAACATTAGTATAGTGGTTTGACCTGAAACGTCAGCTTCCCTGCTCCTCTGATGCTGCCTGGCCTGCTGTGTTCATCCAGCTCTGCATTGTGTTACATTAATATAGTATTTCCCCCGCCACCCTCAAATCCTCTGAATAAAGAAACAGGCATGGTGAGGAGGACAGACAAGGTAAGATTCTTATCACTTTTTTAAGTGTACAAGGGCAGAGATGGCAGTTAGGGCAGTGGTATGCCAGATGGGGGAGATCAGGGAGCAGTCTATGTCCCTGACAACTACATCTGCAGGAAGTGTGACCAGATGCAGCTGCTCACAGACTGCGTGGTTCAATTCGAGAAGCAGCTGGGCACACTGCGGTGCATACAGAGCGCAGAGAAAGTGATAGACACCATCTTCAGGGAGGTGATCACACCACAGGTCCAGACAGGTAGATGGATGACTGCCAGGAGAGGCAGGCAGGTAGTCTCCTGTGGATATTTCCCTCTCAAACAGGTATACCGTTTTGGATACTGTTGGAGGGGATAGCCTCTCAGGAGATGGTACATGCAGCAGCCTGGACTGTGGCACTACATCTGGTTCTGCTGTAGAGTACGGTACGGCAAAGTCCAGGTGAGCGATAGTAGTAGGTGACTCGATAATCAGGGGCACAGACTGGCATTTCTGTGGCTGTAAATAAGACTCTCGGTCGGTGTGTTGCCTCACTGGTGCCAGGGTCCTGGATGTCTCTGAGTGGGTACTGGACATGTTGGGAACGGGAGGGAAAACAGACAGAAGTCATTGTCCACATTGGCACAAATGACATAGGTAGGCAGAAGGAAAAGGTCCTGTGAGTACAATTCAGGGAGTTAGGTAGGGAGCTAAAACACAGGACTACCTATGCCACGAGCTAGTGAGGCTAGGAACAGAGAGAGAGTACAGTTGAACTCACGGCTATAGAGCTGGTGAAGGAGGGAGGGCTTTAGATAAATGGATCATTGGGATGTCTTCTGGGGAAGGTGGGACCTGTACAAGAAAGACAGGTTGCACCTGAACTGGAGGGGCACCAATATCCTGGGTGGGAGATTTGCTAGAGCTCTTCAGGCGGGTTTAAACTAGTGTGGCAAGGGAATGGGAACCAGAACAACAGGCCAGTAAATGCAGGGACTGGGGACAAAGAAGAGATAGAGATATGCATAGCACAGAGTAAGAGCAGGCACAGGCAGGTCTTGGGGCTCAGAGAGACTGAAGGTCTGGAGTCCATTTACTTCAATGCAAGAAGTATAACAGGTAAGACAGATGAACTAAGAGCATGGATTACTGCATGGGTTATGATGTCATTGCCATTACAGAGACATGGTTAAAGGAGGGACAAGACTGGCACCTTAACATTCCAGGATCTCGCTGTTTTAGACAGGACAGAAAGGGAAACAAAAGGGGTGGGGGGACTTGCGCTGCTGATTAGGGATCATATCACAGCTGTGTTAGGGAGGACACATGGGAGGGATCTTGCAGTGAGGCATTATGGGTGGAGCTCGGGAGCAGGAAGGGTGAAATCACAATGCTGGGAGTTTTCTATAGACCTCCCAACCGCCCACGGGAGACAGAGGAGCAGATACGTAGTCAGATAATGGAAAGACGTGAAAAAGCAGTGTAGTTCTGGTGGGTGACTTCAACTTTACTCTTATTAACTGGGATTCCCTTTGAGCCAAGGGCTCGGATGGACAGCAATTTGTTAGATGTGTCCAGGAGGGCTTTTTGAGACAGTATGTTGACAATCCAACCAGAGAGGAGGCCATACTAGACTTGGTACGAGGGAATGAGCCAGGACAGGTGATCAATGTTTCAGTAGGAGAGCATTTTGGGCTTAGTGATCATAACTCCATAAGATTTTGAGTAGTCTTGAACAAGGACTAGAATGGTCCTCAGGTGAGGCTGTTTAATTCGGCAAGGGCCAATTATATCCAAAATGGACAGGAACTGGGGAATGTGGATTGGGAGCAGTTATTTGAGGGCAAATCTATGCCTGGCATGTGGGAGGCTTTTAAAGACCAGTTGATTAAAGTGCAGGACGTGCATGTCCCTGCAAAACTGAGAGAATGGCAGGATTCAGGAGCCATGGATGACAAGGGAAATTGTAAGCTTAGTCAAAATGAAAAAGGAAGCATATGATAGGCCTAAGCAACTACAAATTGACGAAGCCCTTGAGGAGTATAGAGGAATTAGGAAGGAACTTGAAGGCAGAATTAGGAAGACTAAAAGGGGCCATGAAATATCTTTAGCAAACAGGGTCAAGAAGAATCCCAAGGCTTTTTATGCATATGTTACAAGAAAGAGGGTAGCAAGGAAAAGAATAGGCCCACTCAAGGACAAAGGAGGGAAGTTATGCGTGGAGCCCAGCAAGTGGGAGAGATTCTTAATGAGTACTTTGTTTGGTATTCATCGAGGAGAAGGGCATGACTGATGTTGAGGTCAGGGATGAGTGTGTGAATACTCTAGAGAATGTCAATATATTAAAAGGAGGAAGTTTTGGGTATCCTAACTTGCATTAAGGTAGACAAGTCCCCAGGGCCAGATGGGATCTATCCCAGGTTGTTGCGAGAGGCAAGGGAAGAAATAGCTGGGGCATTAGCAGATATCTTCACATCCTCTTTGATCACAGGCAAGGTTCCAGAGGACTGGAGATTAGCCAATGTTGCTCCCTTGTTTAATAAAGGAAGCAGGGACAATCTAGGAAATTATAGGCCGGTGAGCCTGAAGTCTGTGGTTGGGAAGGTCTTGGAGAAGATACTGAGGGACAAGATATATACACATTTGGAAGAAAGTGGACTAGTTAGTGACAGGCAACATGGTTTTGTATGGGGAAGGTCATGTCTAACCAACTTGATTGAATTTTTTGAAGAAGTATCAAAGATAATTGATAATGGAAGGGCTATGGATATAGTTTATATGGGCTTTAGTAAGGCATTTGATAAAGTCCCACGTGGCAGATTGGTACAAAAACTAAAATCATATGGGATTCGGGATAGGCTGGCTAGATGGACACAGCTCTGGCTTAATCATAGAAGACAGAGGGTAGCGGTGGAAGGGCGTTTTTCGGAATGGCGACCGGTAACTCGCGGTGTTCCACAGGGATCATTCTTAGGTCCTCTGTTGTTTGTAGTATATATAAATCATCTGGAGGAAAATGCAGGTGGTCTGATTAGTAAATTTGCAGATGACAGGAAGATTGGTGGAATTGCTGATAGTGCCGACGATTATGAAAGGATACAACAGGATATAGATAGATTGGTAACTTGGGCACAGAAATGACAGATGGAGTTTAGTCCAGACAAATGCGAGGTGATGCATTTTGGAGGATCAAATTTAGGTGTGAATTATACTGTAAATGGCAGAACCCTAAGGAACATTAACATGATGGATCTGGGTGTGCAGGTCCACAGTTCCCTAAAAGTGGTAACACAGGTGGCCAAGGTGATTAAAAAGGCATATGGCATGCTTATCCCTTCATCGGCCGGGGCTTGGAGTACAAGAGTTGGTAAACCATGTTGCAGCTATATAAAACCCTTATTAGGCCGCATTTGGAGTATTGTGTGCAGTTTTGGTCGCCACATTACCAGAAGGACATGGAAGCTTTGGAGAAAGTGCAGAGAAGGTTCACCAGGATGTTGCCTGGTCTTGAGGGCATTGGCTATGAGGAAAGGCTTGAAAGACTAGGATTGTTTTACCTGGAAAGACAGCGGCTGAGAGAAGACCTGATAGAGGTCTACAAAATTATGAGGGGCATAGAAAGGGTGCATAGACAGAGGCTTTTTCCCTGCGTTGAAGTTTCAATTACAAGGGGACACAGGTTCAGGGTGAGAGGGGGAAAGTTTAAGGGAGATGTACGAGAGACATTTTTCACACAGTAAGTGGTAGGAGCCTGGAATGCACTGCCAGAGGAGGTGATGGAAGCAGACACATTGATGGCATTTAAGAGGCAACTGGATCATTGCATGAATAGGGAGGGAACAGAGGGATATGGACTGAACAAGGGCAGAATGTTTGTTTTTTAGTTTAGTTGGAGCAAAATGATCGGCACAGGCTTGGAGGGCCAAAGGGCCTGTTCCCGTGCTGCACTTCTCTTTTGTTCTTTTGTTCTTAATTCTGTAACATGATTTCCTTTTGACTAAATCATCTTAAATCTGCAGATTACCTTGATGTTTTCTAATTCTTCTGCCATAATGTTTTAAATAGTAGTTCTAATATATTCCCTATGATGAATATTAAGCTAGTTGTATTTTCCTGTTTTCTCTCTCTCTCTCTGACTCCCTCTCTTTGACTAAATGTGTTACAATCGCTATTTTCCATTCCAACTAAGCTTTCCTAAATTCTCAGCAATTTTGAGAAATTAAAACCAGCACATCAACTAATCTCACCAGCCACCTCCAGTGAGATGCCACCAGCAGACACATATTCCCTTCCCCTCCCTTGTTCACCTTCCACAGGGATCATTCCCTCCAGGACACCCTGGTCCACTCTTCCTTCACTCCCAACACCCCCCACAGCCCCACGGCACCTTCCCCTGCAACTGCCAAAGATGTAACACCTGCCCATTTACCTTCTCCCTTCCCAGTAACCAAGGGCCCAAACATACCATCCAGATGAAACAACACTTCACCTGCACTTCCCACAATCTAGTCTACTGCATTTGCTGCTCACAATGTGATCTCCTCTACTCTGGGGAAACAAAACGTAGGCTGGGTGACCAGCTCACAGAACATCTAAGTGCTACCAAATAATCATTCTTTAAAGATTAGCCATTGCTTCTCTACTCTCAAATCTTTTAATATATTTCTCCAATCCATCATAGCCAACTTCCTCTCCATAACCTTGTAATTGCCTATATTTTTGAATTTGAGACCCTAGTTTCAGATTGAATTACATCTTTTCAAGCTTAATGGAAAATTGTATCATCTTCTGGTCTACTCTCGAAAGGTTCTTTTGCAACAAAATTATTAATTAAGCTTTTCTTGCTGTATAATACTAGATCTTAAATAGTCTGTGTTCCAGTTGGTTGCTCAATATATTGCTCCAGCAAATGATCTCATATACATTCCAGGAATTCATCCTTCACAACATTGGTGTCCATTCGATTTACTCATCTATATGTAGATTGAAATCATCCATTTTTACTACATCCTTCTTGCTACATGCATCTTAAATTTCCTGATTTATACCATGCTTGATGTTACCACTATTTATTGGAGGCCTCTAAACCACTATTACCATTTTTGCTACCCTTTGTTTCAAAGCTCCACACAAAAAGATTCTACATCATACTCTTCTGATCAGAGACCCTCTCCCATGAATATACAGATCCCATCCTTTAGGTACATATTCATTTGTTCAATCTTCATATTTCTATACTCTAGTATGTGGCAATGGGAACAAGTCTGAGATTACTTGCTTTTAGGTCCTGCTTTTTAGTTTGTGCCTAGCTCACTACATTCTACTCTTGGGACTTTCAATTTTCTGACCTGCTATCTATCTTTGCACAATTATATAATCATTTTATTTAAATATGATAGGCCCTCAACTTAGGACTTTTCTTTCTCATTGGAATGTGTCAATTCTGTATTTTTTGGTATCCCCCTAAGTATCTGGCACTGCATTTCTATTGACCTGTTCATGAACATAATTAGCTCCCTCTGCTTTCATGACCTTATAACTGCGCTGTCTAAGATCAAAACACTAGTCTTGGATCCACTCTTCCGTCTCTCAAACTGAATATATTTCAACTATATTATGATCACGACTACCTAAGGATGCCTTCACTATGAGGTTATTATTTAATTGCACAATGCAAAGTCTAGTACTTCCTGCTCTCTGGTTGGCTCCATAATGTGATGTTCTAAGAAAATATCCTTAAAACATTCCAATGAATTCCTCATTTTGGACAACCTGCCCCATCTGATTTTTCCAGTCTATATTCTGATTAAAATTCTCCATTATTACTGGCCAACCTTTCTGACAAGCTCTCATTCCTCAATAAAAATAAAAATATTACAAATGCTGGAGATCTGAATTAAAAGTAGCAATTAGTAGAGAAAGGGAGCAGGTCTGGCAACATCGCTGGAAAGAGAAACAGAGTTAATGTGCACTTTACAACCTTTAGGAGTTAACACTGAGTGCAACAACTCCAGGCCATGAACTTTATCCTCCATTTTGATCACAGCTAATCAATTTTCTGCATTTCATATCTACTTTTCATCTATATTTTTGGTCAGCTACAATTAGCAGCCTATTTGGCTTTTGCTCTGGGAACTTTCCATCTGTTGCGCTTGGTCCTCCTTCCCATTTTTTTTTTCAACAGCATAAAAGCTATCACTTTTCCAGCCACTTCTTTCAAAGAAGAGTCACATTTGGCTCAAAATATTAAGTTTCTCTGTCCACAGATGGTCTGTTATTTCTTCCATAGTACTCCATTCTACCATGTGGCTACTGTTGTTGGGCTGTACACCACTCCCTCAAGTGACATCTTGCCTTTATTATTTCTCGTCTCTACCTAAACTGCTTCTACATTCTGATTTCTAAACTTGAATTGTCCCTCTCTATGTGCTATAACCATCATCAATTAACAAAGCCACCTAAAACATTTTCCAGCTTCCTTTAGGTCCTAAGTGTCATTTACCCTTCAACATTCAGCTTCCAATTTATGTCACCCTGCAGTCATATCTCCATGATGATTACCATTGACTTGTTTTGTCCTGATGCTATTTGCTTTCAGATACAGAGCCTTTAGTTTTGTCATTTTATTATTTTTGTACCCTCTATCCAAATTATGCTGATTTATTCCTAGATTTGTATGATCTACCTCTTCTGTCACAAGCTATCACTTTCCATGTTGCATGTTTATATTGCTCATAATACATGAAGTCAAATGATTAGGGACTACAAACAACAAGTGCTGATCTGATCAGAATTATTGGCAATTACATATGGTAAATGACAAACCAGTCCACTTGTAACTGATGTTTAAGTAATTTAAAATAGTGACTAAGTTATGATGAATGTAATGAAATACTAACACGTTATAAACTCAGGAGGACAATGTCTTATTAATGGAATTATTTCAGCAGTATAATCACGACCCAGCTCAGATGACTTTTCATCACTACGATTTTGTCATTATTCTGAGCTGTGATCCTATACTGTAAAGAATCAACGTATTGAAACTCCACAGGTCAATGGTAATCCATCAGTAGGTCGTTCTGTTATACGTACAAACCAGTAATAATATTCCACGAGGTGTTGTCAGGCAGGCGTCACACTGGCCTTGGCTTTATCAGCGCTGTTTCCAGGCAGTGTGCAGTCCTTCTGAACAACGTGATGAAGTGCTGTGTCCTAATGTTAGTCCTCGCCTTCGTTTCTACTGTGAAGGCTGGGGAAACGGAGGTAGAGGAAGAGACAAAGCAAGATGCCGAAGAAGCCTTTTCAGATGAGATTACTGAAGACCAGGACGTTTTAGTGCTGAACAAGCACAACTTCCAGAGAGCACTAAAAGAGAACAAATATCTCCTGGTGGAATTTTGTAAGTGGGCAAGTTCATTTGTTTGCTTGAAAGTCAAAACAAAAAGAGACCTTTCTTTTCAAGTCACGTACTTGCAAATATCAGTACAAGGTTGTACAACAAAACGGGACAGCTCGTACTTCCAAACTTTACTTATTTTAGTCAACCTGACATGCTCTGATGTGTGATAATACATTGCAGCAGCAGGTCGATCTTAAATGCAGACCTTCTGGACACTATCACAGTGCCACAGCGCCTCACTTCCGAACTTCATATTTAATTGTACATTTAGTCAATTATTCAAAGCAAAATTTTCACTATTTGAAAATAATTGTGTCGGAACCAATATATCATTGATTAATTATAAATGGAATCTAATACTTTTACTTTATCTCTACATAATTATAATTGGAATCATTTGCACCCTTGAGGACGAGGCCCAAGTTTCCAGAGTTCCTAGGAGTTATCATTAATTGCTTAAATAATATTCTTAAATAATAAAAACTGCAATAATATACTGTACATGTTCTAGCAGCTTCTGAAAGATTCTGTCTTGTTATTATGGTATAAAAGTAAGAACCTGAGCTATCATAACTGCAATTTAGTGCTACCTGCTGTGATTGCAACCCATTACATTTAGCAGCAGAAACATCTGTGGTGATCCTACAGAATCTCATTATGCTTTAGAAACCCTTCATACTAACTGGCTAGCATGAATCCACAATGCAGAAAGCAAAACTAAGCAACTCATATTCCGCTTGGGAACCCTGCAGCCCAATGGTATCAATGTGGATTTCACAAGTTTCAAAATCTCCCCTCCCCTTACCGCATCCCAAAACCAGTCCAGCTCGTCCCTGCCTCCCTAACCTGTTCTTCCTCCCACCTATCCCCTCCTCCCACCTCAAGCCGCACCTCCATCTCCTACCGACCAACCTCATCCTGCCCCCTTGACCTGTCCGTCCTCCCTGGACTGACCTATCCCCTTCCTAACTCCCTACCTACACTCACCTTTACTGGCTCCATCCCCGCCTCTTCGACCTGTTTGTTTCCTCTCCACCTATCCTCTCCTCTATCCCTCTTCTATCCGCCTCCCACTCTCTCCCTATTTATTTCAAAACCCCCTTCCCCTCCCCCTTTTCTGATGAAGGGTCTAGGCCCGAAACGTCAGCCTCTCTGCTCCTATGATGCTGCTTGGCCTGCTGTGTTCATCCAGCCCTGCACCTTGTTGTCTCGGATTCTCCAGCATCTGCAGTTCCTACTATCTCTAAAACTAACATGCAATCCGGTTTTAATTACAAACACTAGAAATTCAGCAAAAGGGTTCACAGCTGTTGTTTCTCACATTGTTACAATTGGCCTGCCAGCAAAAGTAATGCATACAGTAATTCTGAGCAAACAAAAAGTATTATTCTCAAGCCAAGCTACATTATTTTTAAAGAAAAGATATTAATTGGGTTATGATTTATGTTTCATTTTTACTGTAGGAATAAATGTTTTACATTGTTGTATTTGCCCTCTTTGTTTTCTATGGTAGAGCATTCAACTGAAAAAAAAGTTACAAACCGTTTTTGAAGGCTGAGAGTTTATTGGCTGATGTGTAACATTTTAGTTAATTGTTTATCTTGCGGTAAATATTTCTACATCTCCTCCCAAAAGATGCCCCTTGGTGTGGACACTGTAAAAGTTTGGCACCAGAATATGCCAGTGCTGCGGGACAGCTGAAGAATGAATCTTCTGAATTTAAACTTGCCAAGGTTGACGTCATCGAAGAGAAGGAACTTGGTTCAGAATTTGGAATCAATAGCTATCCAACATTAAAGTTTTTTAAGGAGAGTGACAGAAAAGCTCCCATTGATTACACTGGTAATATCATATACTTACTGATATACTTACTGGATTCAGATCTGATGAACAACAAGAATGCTAAATGTAAAGATAGTTATGGGTAAGGGGAGTATCACCACAGATAAAGTGAACCAAGGGTGTGCACTGAACAATTTTTTTTAATTTTACCCTTAGTCCATTTGCTCAATGATTGGAATCACAATTTCTATGGTTACATTAATTGTTTTTAGTAGTGGGTGATAATATATACTACAATTTACAGGAAGAACTACCCTGAATCTTGCATGACACCATTTCTTTGACGTGGAATATGTGAACCTTTGAGTGCCCGTTTTGTTTTGGAAGAGGTGACCTCTTTCGTGTTTTCTTGACTTAGTTATTATCGGTTTGAATTAACTCTACCACAGCTGGTCACTTAAACATGCTCAACCCCCTTTTAAGACTCTCAGTGGAGATCTCCCTTCATTGTGACTAACCAGTCTTCTTTTATTTGGTACTCATCCATACATCCTAATCATCTAACATCTTCCAACGCTTCCATGATAATCTATACGATTGCGTTAAGAGAGGGTGCATTTCCTTTAGTTGAAGCAAAAATGATTGCTACAGCCATGGATATTCTCCCTGGAATATCATTGGCACTTTACAAATATAAGGTAGAGTAGACCAGGAACAGCATCCTAGATAAACTATTATTTATTTTATAGTATGGGAAGTTCAGGAAACTGACGTGTTTGGGGTTGTCAGTCCTATCCTCAGAAGAGCACTTCTGTTTCATTTCAGAGACATGAATCATTTTTATTGATAATACATTCATTCAGTTTGCACGGCTCTTTAGAACAGCCATTCATTTGTCAATTTCTATCTCTTTACCTATCAACTTTCCCATCAGCGAAAGATTTTCTAAATCATAAGTCTTTATGATGTGACTAAGAAATTTCAATTGTCCTTCCCCGATTTTGGTGTTCTTTCTTTCATCTAAGCCTTTGCTAGCAGCTGTTCATTTGTAGTGCAACTTTTCCAAGAAATCAAATCTCAACATGTCACTTTATCCATCCCCATTAAAAACTAACCTATCAAAAGGTTGATTTCTTGCAAATTATTTTTTCAGAAACTGATTTCTACTCAGAATAATCAGTAAAAGAAGTCATTTTATTTAAGAAGCTTAAAATACCACATAAGAGCAAATGTTGACCTTAGATATATGCACCGATAATTTTGGATTACTTGCATCACAAGACATATTAATGTTCAGTTGATGCTTTATCTTCTTCCAGGGAAAAGAGATGCCAAAGGCATTATCAGCTGGCTAAAAAGAAGAACTGGTCCTAGTTATACATTCCTGGACAGTATAGCTGAAGTTGAAAAGTACATTGGCTCAGCTGAGGTTGTCATTGTTGGCTTTTTCAAGGTAATTGTTTCATTTGCACAGAAATCTTGCACAATAAATGTATAGTTATTCAGACTTGTTCCTTTTACATTGTTATTCATATGCTGGAATATTTTACAGAACTGACTTTACATTTCTTTATTGAGGACCTTGAAAATGATGATGTGAAAACATTTACAGAGACAGCAAATGATATGGTCGAAATACCATTTGCTATCACCAATGATGCAGAGGCTTTGGAAAAATACGGCATATCAAAGAATACCATAACATTGTTCAAAAAGGTAAGTCACACATACTTTGTCTAATACAACTGTTCTATTTGGAAAAACGATTAGCATTTAACAAACACATCCTTGATTCAAAGGTAGAGTGCCTATTTATCAGTCACATCCCAAATTAAACGAATTATACAGTCAGTTAATAAACAAAGTCTTTCCCAGTTTATTAACTTCTCCCCACCTAATTGCACAATCTCTGAAGAGTACCCCCTAGTTTTTTGGTCAGTGCACAAAATATTTAGTAAAGTTTTTGAAGTGCAATAACAAGGATGTAAGCAATCCAAATTGCGAAATTTTGTTTTGTTTTCAGTCATGCTTCTAAATTACTTTTGAAAAGAGCCATAACTCCAAAATTTATAGATTAAAATCACATGGAGGAGTCCTGAGCAAAACGTAATACTGACTTAAACTGACTTTATTCAGAAGCAGATGTAAGTCACTGAGTAGAGGGAAATAAGTTCTGACCTGTTGCCCATCACAGTGGATTGTGTGATCTCAGTCTTGGCTGCAGAGGAGTGACTTGTGCAGGAAGGTTACTGGATGAATATTGTCAACAAAGATGATTCATGTCTCTGAAATGAAACAGGAATGGTCTTCTGAGGACAGGACTGACAACCTCAAACTGAATACGTTTCCATAAAGGGAGGGAGATTTTGCATTGGCCACATTCAAAATAAAATTAACATGATTCTCTACCTAACTTTGTAGAGAATTTCTCTTCTGCAGGGCAACATGGAATTCAACAATGCCCCTTTTGCAGCAATCAATAAAGTAATTCAGTCTTCAGTCACACAGTTTAAATCTTCTTAAGGCTCTTGTTCCTGCACTGATCACCAATGTATTGTAACTTTAGTATTCTATAAATGTCAGAAATTGTATCAAGTTTGGAAAGAGAGAGGAAGTGACTAGGGAAAAAGGAGAGAATTATTTTTAATGCTAGTTTCAGTTGAAATAAAAATGCCTATTAAAACAATGCATCTTAACTGTTAAATTAAAATATAAAAAAGTAAGTTGTGTAAAACTCTATCTTATCATTTATGTGCTTTTGATTGTGGACTGAAATGAGACAAGTTGCTATAAAAATTAAGGATTGCTGAACTTTTTCAAAGCAAGTTACCTGACGTTCACTGTAAGTACTGGTCACACTGCTGTTTGTTCAAGCAGTGGGGGCAGTCTAGTTGCAGATTAGCTATAGCCAAGGGATTCATACGAATGGAGATTCAGTCAACAGCAACTAGCAAATTGGCCTGTGGACTACAGACTAGTTGTTGATGATAAAGATCTTCTGCCTGACAACAATGATATGATTGGCTCCCTGATAGTTGAACAGCTTGTGGGTGTGAATATTTCATGAGAAGCCATTGGAGCTCGGAAAAGGAACGAGCTGTCCTCTGCTCTGCATTAAAAAAACCTCACACCACAGCAGGCCATTTTACATTCCTCATCAGTTGCTATAAGCTGTGGCTCTTAAACAATAAGTTGTAAGCTTTATTAAGTACAAACTGGTTGCCCAGCACCTCCTGCAAGCAAGTGAAAGAACCTGGAGAACAAAGAGCAAGGAGTAGCAGCATTTGACACACCAAATGATCAATCCAGCAAGCCCTGTGGACAGGGACCATTGAATCATCTTTGCAGTCTTCCCTTCCATTCTTAGCACCCATTTTTTTTTGTTTTTCTGGCAGTATGTGTAGAGGGAATTTTAGAAATGGGTTACAGTTTTAATCGTTGGAGTGTATATGCTGGCAGTTCATGATTGTTTGCCTGTAGCTATAATCTATTTAATTATAATAAATACTAATCATTGTTAAGTTCAGAAACCAGGACCACATTTTCTGTCAAACTTGTTTCTAGAGGACAGGTAAATTGGGCAATTTTGTGCACTTTTATATAACCTTTAAATTTTGTGATAATGTGGCAACAGCAGCATTTGATTTCCTGTGTGTTACCCAGTAAGACATAACAATTGATAATTATTGGATGCATTTGTACATTGAAGGAAGAAATATAGAAAACATGAAAAAATACAGTGTGTCTAATTAGATTTCTTTAAAAAATATGAATTTTGAAGGCATACAAGCAAAATAGACGTGAAGAGAGGATGAGATAAAAACTGAGGAGTAAGGAAACAAATTGGTGCTGATAGTGTTTGTGTCTGTTGAAGATTATGAGTGGAGTTGGGAGGAGTGGAGGGAGGACCAAGGGTAAAATGAGTGATAGAGAAATAAGGAGAAGGGCAGAACATGTGGCTGACTTGATTATGTCATTCAACTGGGAAGAGAGACACATGGGAAGAGCAATAAAGGCTGAAGTGTAGCTCCAACAACACCCAAGAACCTTGCCAACATCCGGGAAAAAGCAGGCCATTTGACCGAAAAGCCATCCACCACCTTCATCCTTCACCTTCCACCGCTGAACAAAGCAGCATCAATGTGTACCATCCATAAGAGGCACTGCAAAATCTCAGCCAATCTTCCTTCACAGCACCTCCCAAACTTGTGACATTTACCAACTAAAAGGAAAAGGGCAGCAGATGCTTTGGAATGCCACCACCTGAATGTTGCCACATACCGTTCTGACTTGGAACTATGTCACTGCTCCTTCACTATTGCTGGGTCAAAATCCTGGAAACGTAGAAAGATACAAAATTGGAGCAAGAGTGGGCCATTCAGCCCTTTAAGCATGCTTCACCATTCAATATGATCATGGTTGATCATCTAATTCAGTTCAATATTACTGCTTTCTCTTGAAACCCTTTCACCCTTTAGCATGAAGAATTATATCTAACTCCTTCTTAGAAACATCAATGTTCAGACATTCTGATAAGGAGACCAAAACTGCACAGTCCAGGTGGGCTGTCACCAAGGCCCTGCATAATTGCAGTAAGATGCTTCTGCTCCTGTATTTGGATCATCTCGCTGTGAAGACCAACATACCATTTGCCACCTTCACTACCTGCTGTAACTGCATACTTCCTTTCAGTGAATGGTACACAAGGATTCTTAAGTCTCAGTGCACCTTCCTCTTTCCCAATCTATTACAATTCAGACAATGACCTGCTTTCCTGTTTTTTTTGCTATTAAAATGGATAACATCACATTTAATTGCAATGCACTTCACCTGTCCACCTGCTCAATTTGTCCAAGTCACACTGGAGCATCGCTGCATTCTCTTCACAGTTTCCCTTTTCACCAAGCTTTATGTTATTTGGAGATGTTACCTTAATTTCCCTCATCTAAATTGTTAATATGTATTGTGAATAGCTGGGGTCCAAGCACTGATCCCTGTAATCACAATCTGCCATTCAGAAAAAGACCCGTTTATTCCTACTCCTTATTTCCTGTCTGTTAACATTTCTCTACCCATGTCAATACACTAGCTCCAATCCATCCCTAACAGCACTTTCTCCAAGGTGATTATGGTTGGACAACAAATGACAGTCTACACGTGTGTCATGAATGAATATAAATAATATCTCATCATTTGACTGGTTGGCAAATTTTACTTGATAATTGCTTCTGTGAAGTGCCTTGGGGCATTTTACAATGTTAAAGGTGCAGTATAAATGTGAATTGTTGTCTAAATCCAATGACGCATTCTGATTGAATTTAACTTTAGCCTGAATTTCACTTGGCAAGCTCACAGGATATCACTTTGCCAATGCATGCCATATTTATTTAAATATTCTGAAATAAAGCATGGCTGTATTTGAAAAAAAAGGTAAAGAACTGCGGATGCTGGAAATCTGAAACAAAAACAGAAATTGTTGGAAAACTCAGCGGCTCTGGCAGCATCTGTGGAGAGAAAGCAGAGTTAATGTTTCGGACCCAGTGACTCTTCTTCAGGCCACCTTGAAGTTCTGCTTCTGTCTCCGACAGATTTCTGTTCCAATCTTTTTTCTTGTCCACTGTCAAAACTTTCATTGTTGCTGTGGGCTCCATCTCCAACTATCATTTACTCCTTTCCCCTCCCTGTACCCTTCTCTAGCCTTTTACCAATGTTTTCCAGCTACAGTCAGTCCTGTAGAAGGGTCACTGGATCCTAAATCTTAACTCTGCTTTGTCTCCACTGATGCTGCCAGACCTGCTGAGTTTTTCTAGTAATTTCAGATTTTGTTCATGGCTGTGTTTGATTGGACACATAATAACCTCAACCGCTGCTTTTTTCAAAACTAGCTGTTGAAATTGCACCCGAAAAAGAAAACGATGGTTTGATATTTGTTGCTCTTCTGATCCCACTTATGATGTTGTGGTCTAAGTTATTTAACCTGGTCTGGCACACTTGACTTTATCCTGGCTGTGTGTTTACCTTCAAGCTGTGGCACCGTTTTGTGGATGCACTTGGGACCTAATGTGATGTGATCTAGAAACAGTGGAGGTCTGAAGATACTGAGATTTCTGTTAACCAAAAGTATTGAGGATAAGGCAGACATATCTAATTAGGTCACAGATTAGCTGTTGAATAACAGAACAGGATCAATGGCTTGAGAGTTCAACTCCCGTTCCCACTCTATGCTCCTATTTTTGAGACTGTGCTGATTACTGAAAGTGTTTGTTATTTGCTGATGTTCCAATGTGGGTGAAGAGCCTACATACCAAATTGTGTAGAAATACAACTTCCAGAAAATTAAGTAACTGTTTTTTGTGTATGAGATTGTATTACATCAATAGTGAATTCTATGACTGATTCAGACTTTTAACATGTTACTCCTGTAGTTTGATGATCGACGAGCTGATTTTGAAATTGAAGCTGAAACTGGTTTGACCAAGGAGAATCTGAATAAATTTATCAGAGTTAATGAAATGCACCTTGTAACTGAATTCACCAAAGAGGTATGTTGTATAAAGCTTTAGTCACTTTGTTTCTGAAATAAAGGATAATATTCAGAGCAAATACTGCAGATGCTGGAAATCTGAAATAAAAGTGAAAATGCTGAAAATCTCCAGCAGAACGAACAAGGTCTATATAGAGAAGAAGACTAATAACATTTCACTTCTTTGGAACTCATTGGTTCTAAATGTTCCTGATTTACAATTCAAGTCTGCCAATTACATCAAATTAGAAAAAAATAAGCGACTCAGGCGGACAATAACAGCAGCCAACCTGAGCTATCACATTAGAGTGGCCTCTCTGCTGGTTTTGGGTGTATAGAGGAGGGTGAGGTGTTGGGTTGACTCACTCTTCCCCAAATTTAGCCCAACGAAAGCCAATATCCAGCCCTAGCCTTTGAACCCGCCACCACAGAATCCTTCCTCATCTACCTTGACTGCTACTCAAGATTTCAGGGTTACTAATCAGTCAGCAGCCTTTACTTCTGAGGCAGTGCAGCTGCTCACAATGACCTCTTGGAGGCTTCAGGTAGGGAAGAACACCGCTGTCCCAGGAAATGATGTACCTGGTGACCACTTAGGGGGCTATATAGGTACATGATGTGTCACGATTTCCTATTGATGGTAGTGTGGGCCATCCTGTACATTATGACATGGAGCACAAAACTTTGAATATAACATTAGAAAGTCTTAGCCATGGTGCTTAATGTGCAAAGTGTTGAATCTGCAGAAGGCGATAGATTCCTGTTAGACATCAGTAGAGGCAGAGACAGAGATAACATTGCAGGTTGGTGAGCATTCATCAGAATAGGGAAAAAGTTAAAAATATGATAGATTTTAATCAGATGAAAAGATGGTGAAATAACAGAAGAGCAGGCCTGTGATAAAATGGAAGCAATAATGATTATTTACCAAAACAGCTGGTGGTCCAAAGTCAAAAGGAATAGTAATTGTTCTGTCACAAACTGAAAACCAAATTTACTGAATGACTCCCAAATGAAAAAAATGGTCAACAAGATTCCACTTTATGGAAGCCAATGTAAAATAAATAGGAGTTAACAAGCAAATGAAGTTCAAATAAAAAGGTATATTTCATTTCAAATAATTGATACAACAAAATATGCCAATACAACCATAAGTACTCCCATCATTCCTTACAGACTTGTGGCACCACTTGCACTTTCAAAATTCTCTAGCATAGCCCAGAACATAAGAACTCATCATTTCTCATTCAGTAGATTTGGCCATGAGCCCTTTTCACTGGCAACCATATTCTATTTATGATCACTGGGGATGATCATCACCTGAATAGCTCATCCCTGCAGAACCTCCACCTCGATAATCTTAATGTTACTGATCACCCCACAGACTCCTTTACTCCACCATGTTAATAAATCCCACAAAATGGATTGGTTGGATCTGGCAAATCTGAAGTGATAGTAGTAAATTCATAATCTCTGCCTAACTGCATTTTTGACTTTCTGTCCTATTCAAATATAACAATAACAACAATAAAAACACATGCGCATGCGTGTGCGCACGCACACACACAGACACACACACACACACACACACATCATCTTGAAAAAGGTTCCTATTTGTTTCTTCATTTGTCTGCAGATTTCTGTTATGTCTGCAGAGTTTCCTGCCTAACTTCCCTTGTGTTGGTACTGCTTCCAGGTCAAGGAAAATCAGGTCACATGGATTTTTTTATTATCAAAGAAAATTAAAGTTTATCTTTTTACAATTGATGTAAACTAAACTCACTTTCAAATATTCTTAAAAACAATTACAGATTCCGCAATCATTTTTAATGAAATCATTTACTATCCTGCTTCTGTGTTAAAGGACATTACTAAACAAGTGAGGAAACAAAAGATAGGTCTGGAGAAGCTGCAAATGGTAGAATACTGAAAAGCAGTTCTGTGAAAGATAGAAAAGAATAAAACAGAAACATGTAAAGAAATGGAAAAAAATTATCAGCATTTGCAGTTTAAAATTATTGAACTCAATGTTAAATTTGGATGGCTTCAAAATGCCTACCAAAATATCAGGAGATTCAATACCGACCCTTTTGCCTCTTCTCTTAACATCCAAGGTTCCAAACAGGTGAAACTATGATTTCCTTGTACTCTTCCAATTTAGCACTCACTGTACCCAATGAAACCTGCTGTATGTTGGAGAGATCAAGTCAGATTGCATAATTGCTTTGGTATAAAGATGACATTGAATGTCTGATTGTCCACCATTTTAATTCTCCACATTGCACTCACTCTGACCTCTCTCTGTTTTCAGCTTACTGTGGTCTTCCACTTAATCTCAATGCAAGCTTGAGGAATAATATTTCATCTTTTGATTAGTCAATGTGTTTTTGCTTTTTTGTAAGATTTAGCACTATGAAGAATTGGGGAAGGTGATGTTTTAATGTGCATCTTTGAATTGATAGAATGAATATTGAAGGATCTTTCGTAACACATGCTTTTCTATTAATATTGATTGTCTTTTCACTAGAAAAAAACTTGATACTGCATTCTACAGTTAATATTTTATCAAGCTGTCATTCACAATGTTTAAATTACAGAATAACGCTAAAATATTTGATGCTAAAATTGACAACCACATCCTGTTGTTCATCAACAAAACAATTACGGAGCATAACCAACTCCTGAAGAACTTTAGAGATGCTGCAGCTTCCTTCAGAGGCAAGGTATAGAACCCTATCATTCAAACCCCACAACTATTTCCCAATAAACCGTTTACAAATGTTTAAATTGAAATGTTTCCCCTCATCTTCATTCTGAAATATTTATAACTCCATGAAGCTTTTACTGGTTTTAAGTTCAAGCCATTTCAAAGATACATTTAAATCTGAGGATCTGCTAACTGTGTTCATGCACATGGGATAGGGGTGGGGGTGTCTACGTCGGGCATGGGGATCTTTCTGACTGATGTGTTCATATGGTTGGATGATGTTAATCTTGCTTATTGCATGTGATAGAGTTTCGATCACCCAGAATGTCAAACACTAACACTTACCACTAACTTCTATTTAGTTCAAGCTATCAACATTTCTTAGTTTGCTAAACTAGAGAATGACAAAAAAGATAAAGGTGAAAGTAAGAAGGGCAATTGTTTCCTCATGCCGTGATTCTGAAGAAAATTCCTGCTACCAATCAGTCCTTTAAAGGTTAGTCTCCATGCCAAACATTTATTTTCTCTTTTTCTCAGATCCTTTTTGTTTCTATTGAAATGAATGGTGACATTGAACATGTGCTGGGGTACTTCTCTGTGAAGAAAGACGATGCACCAACAATACGATTAATTAACATCAACAGTATTAAGAAATACAAGTTTCCATTTGATGAAATTACCACAGAAAATGTGAAAGCCTTCTGTCAGGATAGTCTTGATGGAAAACTTGAGGTACTCCCTACATTATTAGATTTCTATTTAATATTTCACTTTTGACAGAAATTGAAAGATTAAGTATTTCTACCCAGAACATTGCAAGATGTTAACTTCCATATCTTTGATATGGATAATTTGAAGACTTTGTTCATAAGTTACATTTCAGTTC
Source organism: Rhincodon typus (assembly GCF_021869965.1). Classification (NCBI taxonomy): domain Eukaryota; kingdom Metazoa; phylum Chordata; class Chondrichthyes; order Orectolobiformes; family Rhincodontidae; genus Rhincodon; species Rhincodon typus. The sequence goes on from NC_063352.1 coordinate 33,540,362, forward strand.
AGTCAAATCAAATTTCAGCAGTAAACTATTACATCTACAGCAGTAAGTTGATGAAATTAGAGCAGGCTTCAGAAGCTAAATTAGTCAGTCATTTACTAAAATTGGTTGTCATCAGTTTAAAATCTATTCCCTCTTTATCTTTTGTATTGAAAGTTTCCTTAATCATTTTAGCCTTACCTAAAGAGTGAAGACATTCCAGAGGACTGGGACAAAAATCCTGTGAAAGTTCTGGTTGGAAAGAACTTTGAAAAAGTTGCTTTTGATGAGACTAAGAACGTGCTTGTTGAGTTCTGTAAGTACTGCATTTGCAGATATATTTTTGGACCATCAATTCTATCTACTTGAAATGTAGAATTGTTTTTGCATATAGAATATCACGAGATGTTCCCTAAATTCATTCAAAATAATTGCTTTTCCAAACAAAGAATGCATTCTTTTATTGGAACTTGTATTTTGCTTGAATATAGCATTACAATTGCTACATGTATTTAGCGTAATCTAAACAAACATAGTGGTAAAAATATGTATTAAAGCTTGTTAAATATTGCCTCACAAAGGCATTCCTATTTTTAGCACTGTTGCGCATCCTTAATTTTTCCTTGAAGGGGTAGGCTGCAGCTCGAATTTCATTGGTTGGTCTAGATGAGAAATATGACAGAATTTCATGTTCAGTTTGAAAGGAGAAGTGGGCGTCCATTACAAATGTTTTAAACCTAAATGTAGGTAACTCTGAGGGTATGTAGGCAGAGCTGGATAAGCTGAACGATTTGGGATACTAGCTTAAAAGGTAGGTCACTAGAGTTGCAGTGACAGACATTTAAGGTGATAATTAATATGTCAGCAATGATTTATCCCTGTCAGAAAGAAAGGCTCTCACAGAAGGATGCATCATCCATACTTTATTAGAAAGTTATGAATGTGTTAAATTGAAACACCTTACAAACTTGTAAAGTTAAATGATAGGTTAGAGGATTGAACAAACTTTAAGAAGTATCAAAGAATGAAGTAACAAAAAAAGTAAGAAATAAATGCTCAGCAGTTCAGAACTTAAATATTGTTAAAAGGAGACCAGAAGTTGAAGTTTTTTGTCTTCCACTCATCAGAACTAGGACACAAGAAACAGATGAACAAAAAGGACATCACTCAATACATAATGAGAAGAGGGTGTTAATTTGTTGTGTCAGTTACTCGCTGGCTGGACTATCATTCCAAGTTAGTCAGGGGGCAGGGGCCTGGTGAGTCCAGGGGTTTATCAGGGGCCTGTGATAGAAAGATTGGGTAATCAATTATGGGGTTCGGAGGCAGCATTCTGGAATGCATGGGTGATAATCATGAAGGGACTCAACTCAATATGTTAGGGTGGAAACAATAGCACATTGGAGGATTCAGGTTACGGCAGGAGGGAGGTTTCATCACCACCCAGGCTTTGATGGGGGCACAGTGCAGCATGGTAATTGACATGGCTAAGGTGTGGGGCTGAAGAGCTGGGTATAAAGTCGGGAGATGTTGTGCAATAACAGAGGCATGGCTCAAGGAAGTAAAGGCCTGGGTTTTAAATATTACTAGGTATGATGTGTTCAGAAAAGACAAGGTAGGAATAAAAGGAGGATTGGAGGCATCATTGCAGCAGTGGAGAAAGCGGACATTTGGAGACTTCAAGAACAGAATTGATTTGGTTTGAGCTAAGAAATAAACAGGGTGCAGTCACATTTGTCAGTGTAATCTATAGGCCACACATTAATGGAAAGGATGTAGAGGAACAAATCTACAGGGAAATTACAGAGATGTGCATACATCAACAGAATAGTTATAATGGGGGTCTTCAAATGCCCAAATTTAGACTGGAATAGTGGTCATGTTAAGGGCACAGATGGTCAAGCATTCCCACATTAAGTTCAGGAGAATTTCTTACAGCAGAATGTGCTTGGTCCAACAGGAAAGAAGATACTGCCAGACTTGGTCCTTTGGAATGAGGTGGGCCAAGTAGATCAAATGTCAATGGGATCACGTTAATAAGACAGAAATCATTGTATCATTAGATTTTAGAATGATGGAAGAAGTGATAATGGTCAATCCACAGTAACTAACCTAAGGTCAGTTAGCTCAGTTGGCTGGATGACTGATTAGCGATGCAAAGTCATACCAACAACATGGGCTCAATTCCTGTACTAGTTGATGTTACCATGAAAGGACTCTCATCTTCAACCTCCTCCCCACAGTTGAGATGTGACGACCCTCAGGTTAAACAACCACCAATAACGAGTAGGATGTTAAAGGGTATGCTGGAGTAAAGAGTGTATGGGTGTATACTTGCATAAGTCATTAAAGGTGGCTGGACAGGCAGGGAGAGCTTTTAATGAAGCATGCAGCAATCTAGGCTTCAGTACAAGGTGCTTAAAGTACATGAGAAAAGAGATTAGGTTGAATTTATATGATACACTAGTTAGATCTCAGCTGGAGTATTGTGTTCTGGGTACATATTTTAGGAAGGGAAGAAATGTAGAGCAGTGTGCAGTAGAGCTTTTCAAGAATGATTCCAGGAATGAAAAACTTCAGCTATGACGATAGATTGGAAAAGTAAGGATTATTTTCCTTGGACAGAGAAAAGCCAAGAGAAGATTTAATCGACGTTTTCAAAACCATGATGGGCCCAGACAGAGAGGGTAGGAAGAAATTGTTCCCATTCATGAAAGGATCAAGAACAAGAGGGCACACATTTAAAGTGTTTTGCCAACAAAGAAAATGAAAGGTGATACAAAAAAACCTTTTCAGACAGCATGTAGTTAGGAGATGGAATACAATGCCTGGGAGTGTGGTGGAAGCCAGTTCGATTGAGACATTCAAGAGGGCGATAGATGATCCCTTAAATAGGAAAGTATTCAGGGTTACGGGAAAAAGGCAGATGGGCGATAAGTCAAAACGTTCAGAAAGCCTGTGCAGACATGATAGGCTGAATGAATTGCTGCTCCATAACAACAATTTCATTCTGTGACTAAATAAAAAAATTGGGTGGGAACATGTGGAATTTCAAAACTGATGGATTTGCTAGGTAGAGAGTACTGAAGATAACAAATGCAGGAGATCACTGCAGGTCAGACAGCATCCCTTGGAGAGACAGCAAGCTAACGTTTCGAGTCTAAATGACTCTTCATCAGAGCTGAAGTGAAGTGTGAAGGGGTCAGCACTAATGCTATAGTTGGGGCAGGGGATTGTAGGGATGGTGGGCTGTAGAATGCAGGTGGAGAAAAAATGTTGCACCTTACTTTGTGAAGCACCGTTTTGGTTGCTTTCCATCCCTATCTGAATTTCAAATTGCACTGGAAGTGTACAATGGCTGGCCCCACACCTTAAATGGGTGGAATAAGTAGATTTATTCTGCCTGAGCACACAGTCTCTATTTGTGAGCAATGTGATGCTCTTGAAGGCATAACTGTATCAATCAGGCACTTTCAGAGTACAGTTTGAAATATTTGTAATCATGGATGCTCCTCTGATGCTGTTTGGCCTGCTGTGTTCATCCAGCTCTACACCTTTTTATCCCAAAATCAAATTGGTTGCTCAAGGGCTGGAGCTGATTTCCTCTCACCTTGACCTGTAAGTATTTGCGAGCATGTGACACTCTCACATTAAACAATGACAAGAGGTTGTGTAGTGCTGGGAATTAGGAAAAGACGAGTACTACCTGAGATAGTGTTCTAACATGGGACTAAGGATGATTAGCCTGTGTAGCTTTGAATCTTCTAGCTGCAGTTAAAATGAGAATCAATCAATCAGGTGATAATGGAAAGAAGCAATACATTTACAATTGTGTGATTCTATTTGCAATTAAAGGTAATTAGTGCTACCATTGCCCTCAAACTTTTCTTTATTATTTCCTTCCCGCTACGTGTACTATGAAGGGCTGTTTATAGCTGGCAGCAATTGACTCGATGCAGAGCTGGGCTTTAAATAAAGCACTAGTGGTGGGTATCCCTGAGGTCTCAGCAGCAGGGAGCCCTTCTGCTGCTGGTGAGCACACGATATTGCGAACATAGGTTGTCGAGGCGTGGTGTATACTTAATGAGGTGAACAGTATAAAATTGTGTGCTACAATTCAGCAGAATGTCATGGAGAGAAACACTCCACGAACCTCCCCGAAATTGACTCTTTGCTGAGTTTTGGTGAAATTCAGCCAAGGTTTCCCTTTCCAAGGGCCATTTTTTTCTCCTTCGGAGGAGTGATAGGGAATGGAATTCTCTTACTCAGAAGATAGTGAGGTTCAGGTCTTGACATTTATTTAAGGCTGAGATAGATAAATTCTACATAGGCAAGGAAGGTTAGGGTTATGAGCAGCAAAGTAGAGCTGAGACCACAACCAGACCAGCCTTGATCCTATTGAATGGTGAATTAAGCTTGAAGGACCAGAAGCTGTACTCCCATTCCTTAACACCATGTTCCTTCTGCCAGCTCTTGATTTTTCAACCTTTTTCCATCATATATTTTAGAAACCATAAGTCAGCACACAGTAATACAAAAGGGTTAATTTAGAACAGCATACCATTTTAAACATCCACGCCTTGTACCATTGATGCAATGTGACTGCAGTGTATTCTACCTTCATAATGCACAGGAGGAGCAACTTGCTAAGGCTTCTTCTAAGCTTTCAGCCTCTTCCCAATTAAACAGCAAAGTCTGCAAATGCATGGGATCTCCAACATATCTACGTTCTCCTCTAATTCGCACAACATCCTGATTTGACCATCTATCACTGTATCTTGACTGTCACTGGTTCAAGATTGCAGGAATTCCTGACCTAAGACAATGGGAGTACATCTGTATTTGTTTACCAGCAGTTAAAGATCACCACATTCTCAAAGTCAGTTAGGGATTCACAATAATTGGTCTTGCTAGTGACACCCAGATCCACAATATTGATAAGTACAAATGTGCTTTAGAAAAAGAATAGAAATCCAAAAGATGTTTCTTGTTTTATTCTAGTTAAAATTGGAAATTCCAATTAGTTTTAAATAAATGATTCCATCTTTTCCTATAAAATCTGTCATTTCATCTTGCGCAATGGCCAGAAAAGAAATTCCTTTTTTGGACATTGGCCTTTTCTTCTCCCCATCAACTTTAAGTCTTCTAGCATCTGCTGATGTTGAGTGAGACATTGAATCTCTGTCTTTGTGCTATGAAATTAAGTGGCATTGCAATTTCATTAGCCTGCATCATTAGAGCCTGTTGGCTTAGTTGGGTTATTACTGAGGTATCACCATGATACCAGGAATCGAAAAATTCAGTTTAGAAAGTGATGCACAATTCCACAATTTGCATTGAAAGCAGCCCATCTAATTACAATTGATGTTGACCATCCCATTGATTCTTAAAAGAATGACAGCTTGCATGCAAAACAAATGTAGGGACAACCAAAATATCACAGTTGTGTAACAAAAGCTTTGCTGAAGCATCTCTGATGTATGGATCTGTTGAGACAATAAACTTTGTCCAACAATCTGCCAAAATTCCAGTTATTCTGCACTTTGTCATTGGTTAGGAAATAAAGCTTACTCATCTGTACTCAATGAGGTTGATTTTTATGGCATTTTTCTTGATTTTCTTATGGGACATGGCTATTGCTGTTGAGACCAGCTTTTGTTGCTCATTCTAATTGCCCTTGAACTGATTTCAGAATGTAGTTAAGAGTCAATTAGATTGTGGTGGGCCTAAAGGCCAGACCAGTTGGGACAGTAGGTTTCTTTCCCTAAATGATTTCAGTAAACCAGGTAGATTTTTTATGACATTCAACAATTGCTTTTATGGTTATAGCTACTGAGACTAACTTTATATTCAGATTTTTAATTCATTGACTTTAAATTCTGCCATGGTGCAATTTGACCCTGTGTCCCCAGGGCATTAGCCTGTGGATTATTAGTCCAATGACATTATCTCTTTGTCACCCTGTTCCCAATTGTTCCCATTTTGCAAAATATCCATGTCAACTTATTGGGAGTAATGGATAAAATGAATTGGTGGACTGAAGACCTGAAGGCTGAGTCTGTACAAACCCATGTGTCAAGGATAATGGAGAGAGAAGCAAGAAGCTCCTGTTTGAAATAGCGGGATTTTTTATTTACATTTGGATATATGGGGTGACAAGGATCTGCACATTTGTGGATATTGAATGTTCTGTATGGAAATAAAATTAATTTTCACTGAGTATTCAGGGGTACCAGAACTGTGAAATCATCCAGAGATTCGTTTAAAAGCCACAGAAATAAGATTGGACTGTTTTAACCTTCTTTATGTTTGGTTTCTGCTGGCATGGATTCTCGCTGACCTTATACATGAATTGTCTAGCAAGCTTATTTTCCTCTGTCAGGACAATGCTGCGCTCATTAAGATTCCTAAATGGGAATCCACTACCTCAGCTTTTGGAAGACTCAAGTTCAACTATTAGGCTTGTCTGTAGCAGAGGGCTTCTGTGGCCATTTTCTGGCATTCAACTATTTCCTCATGCAGACAGAGGTGCAAACACTTCACTCTAGCAAGTGAACACAAAATGTAAAGACTTCCTTCACCATGGAAGGTTGTGACAACAGACATAATGGCAGAGATACAATATGTCAACAATTGCTGACCTTTGTTTTGATTCATTCATGGGATGTGGGCATCACTGGCTAGGCTAGCATTTATACCCCATCCTTAATTGCCCAGAGGGTACCACATTGCTGTTGGATCTGGAGTCACATGTAGGCCAGACCAGGTAAGGTTGGTAGTTTCCCTTCCTAAAGGACATAATTGAACCCGATGAGTTTTGACAACAGTTGGCAATGGAATCATGGTCAATATTAGACTCTTAATTCCAGATTTGTTATTGAATCCAAATTCCATCATCCGCTGAGGCAAAATTTGAACCCAGGTCACCAGAACACTCCCTGGCTCTCTGAATTAATAGTCTGACAATGATACCACTAGGCCATTGGCTACCCCATCACCGCTATTTCCAGATTATTATTATTCAGAGATATGCCAGTTACACTTCTCAAATTTAAATTAGTACAGCAGGCAAGAATGATCAACAGTCTGTTTGGCCAAGGGGTTAGCAATTGTTAACCCTGAAATAGCTACAGAGCTGTACCATTTGCTGGAAGAACACATTGTTAAAATGTATGCTGGGCTGACATAACCAATGCTAGTGCTGGTCATTGGTAAGCCTCAAGTATGCCTTTAGCACTAGACAGCATGTTGGACTGGGATGATGCCATGAGGTTACAAACAGAAACACCTGATTGCTCCCACCTCTATACCAGCAGACACCAAACTAAAGGCCGCATGTTGGGCTCCTCCATCGTGTGCCTGCAGATTCATGTCTGCATGTTCGGTTTCATTCTTGTCTCTCATTTAGAAATGTTGATTCCCTTCAACCCTGAAATGAGGCCCTTAAATGGACAATCAATGTGTAATTAAGAACTTAATCCACCTTTCCCGCTTAATAGGCAGCGGCAAAGGTCTACACCCAACTGTAGTCCGGCAGGTTTGATCCTCTGGGAATGCCGGTCAGAGAAAGGTGGAGGGGAAGATGCCTCTTTCCTGGGCAACTTGTGCAAACTAAACTCCCCCACCCCCATCCCAACAAGTGTGCCTTCCTGCATCTATCCTTCTCCCATTCCTGTCCAATATGCCTCTCCCCCAATCTACTTCAGTAGCCCTGCCAACCCCTCCCCAGTGCGATACTGGACTTACCTGGGCTTGATGGCATTCCAAGGTTCCTCTTTATCCAGTGCCTCCTGCAGTGCCAACATTGATCACTTCTGGTTCCTTCTGGCCCCCAATTGGTCAGCAACTCGCTGATGCAGGACTTGCTTCTAGAAACAGACTGAGATTCCTCTTCATATGAATTAAATAGCTATTGCCTGAAAAAGGAAAAGTGGGTGGAGGCGTCCAAGAGGAGGCCAAACTGATGATGGGTGTGGGGAATCACCCTCCATGTATAATTCCAGCCCATGGTGACTGAATACTAATAACCATTATTGAAGAATGGTCACTAATTAACACACTTTGTCACACAGATCTCCTTCCTATATGATAGGCCTCACTCTTTCGTACAACATGATCAGTCCAGTATGATGAAGAGATCACAGTTGTTGACAATTGGTGCTGTAATTTTGTCTTACAGATGCTCCCTGGTGTGGCCATTGTAAAGAATTGGCTCCTATCTGGGACCAACTGGGTGAGAAGTACAAGGATCATGAAAATGTTTTAATTGCTAAAATGGATGCCACTGTTAATGAGGTTGAATCTGTTAAAGTGCAAGGATTTCCGACGATAAAATATTTCCCTGCTGGATCAGGAAGAAAGGTCTGTTCATGTTCACATTCTAAAGACAACTGGGGCAACTATTTTGACTGCCTTCTGCCTGTCATCAACACATTATGGCAATGTGGGCAATATGTATGTGTGTCCAACCATTCACATCAATGGTTGAACAATCTCGCCCAGAGATTACTTTGATTTTAAAGGTCCAATAATGAGAAAGAATGGGAAATTATTCCTTATATATGACAAATCATTTTTGTTAGTTATTTCTTTAATAAAATTACTGTGGCAAAAACAAAATCATCTGCACTGCTGAAACAATGCATGAGTAAAAAATAGTCTCAGGAAGTAATTAACTAATTCAAAGTATTAAACATTGATAAAATGGCAACTCAACCCAGAGAATCTCCTGGAAATACACGCTGGAACCAATATTTCAAGGGAGGTTATGACAGCTTCTTAGAAGATAAATTAAGATAAACCGATTTCTTAATTTTCTGTCTCTGGAAATATTGGCACCTGGTTTCCATAGAAAAAGCTGCAGAGAAAACTTTTATCAAGGAACAAAGAACAAATTTTAACGTGCAGAATTTGTTGATATCTCCCTGAGACTGTGATGGGTTTTGATGAGTGTTCAGATTGTAGGAAATCTCTCTTTTTGCATCCCCCCAAGAGCAATTTGTTTGTTTTTGCACCTGCACCTTGGAAGGTGGTCCTGCATTTTTAAGCAGTTTGTCTAGTCTCGGTCCAATTTTCAAATGTTCCAACCAGCTGAAAGTTTTGGAAATTATATATTAAAAAATAATGGGGTTCAACCCCATAACAAGAATTAGTAATTAACAGCTAATCTTTTTCCATGGAGTAGGAATGGGACAGTTGCCAAAAATATTGAGAATGATTGATTGATCTGCTCCTGCCAATAAGGCCTTTCACCAGTCTAATTGTTAGCCATCTGAAATACCTACCTAAGTCAGGTAGAAGCCCTTTTAAACTGAAAAACATCAATATGATCTTGATTGCTGTTGTCATATGCGAATCGGAGGAGTATGCATAATGAATACTTTGGCAAGTATCAGCTGACAGTTAGTTGGTTAAAAGCCAGCAGACATGTTTAATTTATTGTTGTAGCGCCAAGAGAAGCAGGCGTCTACCTTCATAAAGCCCCTGCACTCACGAGAATAGATGCCCTATCCCACATCACCATTTACTGACCTGGAGGTTGAACTAGATTGTCAAATGTCACAGTAAGCCCGAGGGGTCAGTTGCTAACGGTCTTCAAAATGGACTAGGCCTCCCATTGGAATTATCAAATAGGCTGTGATGGAGCTCTGCCCACTCATAATGTGAATATCACTCTGGGAATAAATGTATCCAGTAGCACAATCAACTTGACTTTGCAATGATCTGTGTGTATCAGATGGCGATAGGATTGGTCTCTTACTGCAGACTTTAGTACAAAGGAATCAATTTGTCGACTAAGATTATTTCGTATTTTCACTAAATACTGTATTAAATCCTAAAATGCTACATGGTCATCTCTTTTTATATTTTAGTATTTTGTAATAAATTCCAAAAATTGCCTGTTACCTATTTTGCAGATGATTGACTATGAAGGAGCAAGGGATCTGGAAACATTTTCAAAATTTTTGGACAATGGTGGCAAATTACCTCAAGAAGATGAAACAGATAATAATGATGAACTGGTCAGTATATTCTATATTCAATCAGCAGTGATTTTCTTGAGGCCTATTTTCTCTCCTCAAATACACATTGTGCAAATGATTAATATTTTCTTCTAATATTGTAGGATATTGATGATATTCTTAATGGGAAGACCAACAAAACAACAGTGCACCATAAAACAGGCGAGGATGCTACCGGTGACGCTAAGAAGGATGAATTGTAGTTTCTGTCCTTCAAGATTCAATTGTATACCTTGATACGTAGCTAGGTGCAAAACTGTATCATGGCCTTGATAATACCAAAGGTTTCACCAAGATCGATCATTTCAAGTTGGGAAACTATTATTCTAATAAATTGGTTGTTCATAGCACAATACATTGTAACATAACAAAAGAATTGGAAAAAAGGATTTTTTTTACCATTAACATGAAGTAAAGTCTTTTCTAAGTAATAAACAATTTACTCTCTAAGACCGTAGAATTGGTTTTGATGTTCATGTGTTTGAATGCACTGCACCTACTGGGCTGGTTGAATAGAAGAAAATTGGATGGGAAGAATGTATGATGACCTAACTGGCTCTCCTCAAATTTTAGCTATTGGGATGTGATTTTAAATGTGATTTGTTATGGGCACTCCAGACCATTAGCTTTTTCTTTCTGTCTACACCCAGGCAATCTTTACATCATCACCTAACTGATTGATTATCATAGTAGCTGCGGATACAGGAATGAAGCTACTTGGCCTTAGCCCATACCGTGTTAGAACACTGTCTCAATGAGTGCTAACCTTTTCCAAGTGCCCAGCGTCATTGTCAAATATGAGAGCACAAGATGTTTAAAAGGTTCAAATAGTTGATAATGTTCACTCCATTGGACAATAGGAAGAGTAGAGGAATAAAAACAAACAGAAAAGCTGCATTTGCTTCTTGGAATAAATAGCGACTCCTTGTCATTTGAGCAATAACTTTACAGTCAATGAATGATGACCTCATACAGTTATTATGAACCCAGCCAGTATTATTAGACAAGTTAAATCACAGTCTGAAATCTAGCTTAATAGATCAGATTTGGTTTTGGTTTTATTTGACAAGGTGATCTTTCACTGAAACATGAGCACATAATGATGCAGATTTGATTTTAACAATAAAACAGAAGTTTATTCCGCAAAAGAAACGAAGATCAAATAGAATAAACCAAGCTACATGCATTTAACACAATTTGAAAGATTTTGAAATCCACTGTAAAATGTATCTCATTTATCCAAGCACCATTATTTTATAGTGCTCAAATGCCAGAGAGAATCTCTTTCTTTATCACACCTGTGGGTTTGACTTGATTTTTTCATTCAGTTTGAAGTTTCAGGAGTTTGATGGTCTCTTTCTTGATTCATTGCACAACGGAGCTTAGATTTTCTCAACTTCAAGTAACCCCTTCACGGTACCAAAAAAACATTCCTGATCTGGAACTTTCCAACTAAAACCCTTACACTGAGGTAGCTTATTTCCTAACTGTTCTGAACTGTCTCCCTTCTTCAGGAAAAACTGTGTTCTTATATCTAACTCCAACCAGGAATTCAGCAAAACTGAAACCAAGCTATGCGTCTTTTACCTAAGCAAAGCAAAAAAATGCTCATTCTTCTAAACTGAAAGCTAGATAATGTTTCTCAATGCTTACTCCATCCAATCGTAAAACCATGCAAACCAATTCCCATCCACACCAGAAACTATCTCTCTCATACTGGTGCAACAAAAAAAAGGCTCCAGGGATATTGACAAGCATTAAAGGTCCTCAGAACACAGACCAAAATCCACATGCTGCTAACTCAAAACCCAAGTGATAAAATAAATGGTATTAAAATGTATATAGATCACACATTTTGCATCACACAGCTTACATCTATTGGAAATTGGGATCAATAAGTCATGAGGAAGGGTCACTTGGCCTGAAATGTTAACTCTGATTTTTCTTTCACGGATGCTGCCAGACCTGCTGAGCTTTTCGAGCTACTTCTGTTTTTATTCCTGATTTACAGCATACGCGGTTCTTTTGGTTTTTATCAATAATTCCTGTCTGATTTGTTACAACTAATGCTGCACTGCTGTATTAAGCTGAAGTTGATATTCCTCTGGCTCATTGTCATCATCTTCAACTTTGGAAGACTGCTGCTACTCTCCCAGCTCTTCAGCACCCATCAGATCCACTCTTTGCTTGTTCTAGTTGTGCAGAAGCACAGCATACTAGGATTGAGTAGCACACTCTGTCTGGACTGGACTGCAGACCAATCGAAGAATTAGACACTCATCATCGGAAGGCATATTGTCTTCTCTTGCATTCTATCTACACTAAGTCTCAGTCAGGGGTTCATATAGCAGAGCCAACAGCCATGATTGCACAAAGTAGTCCTTGTCACCCAGCAACCATCCTTGCAGGACTTCCAATCCTTGAAATGAAGCAGGAGCTGCAAGTTCTCAAGGATATAGGCTTCACGGTGTCTTCCATTGTATTTGGTGCAGACCTCTAAGATGTGGTGGGGATAATCAGAGATGACATGTACATGCTGGGAATCCAGTTATTTTGGCAAAGCCTACAGCCCAAGTTGCAGCACTGACATTAATACTATGCTAGCAGGCTGAAACATGTGTTCTGGCACAGATTGCATTGGTAACAGCTTGATACATCTATGGGTTGACACTTGAGACATCCTGCACAGTTCCCCAGTGGATCCTTGGAAGCAGAAGTTGTACAAAAAATCAGTCACCATGGGATATCCAGTGCTTCAGATCCCAGGTCCCCCTCCAGCAGATGACACAGTTCTGTGATGATGTTCCAGGATATCCTCAGCCTGCAGTGACAATGCTTCTCGTTCATTTGGAGGAAATGGCATTGAGGACAATAGACTCTCGGACACCTGTACTTCCTGCACATCCTGAGAAGTCCAATAACTGTGATCTCCTCATATGGAGGTTGTTTGGCAGTTGCTGCTGGTCCTGGTTTGCTAGTGCATCTGTTCCTCCTCAATGTCTTGGCACCATTCTTGTACAGTGACAACAGTGAGGATAACCCCATCTGCAACACAGTGTGGAGCTGGAGGAACACAGCAGGTCAGGCAGCATCAGAGGAGCAGGAAAGTTGACATTTCGGGCCTGGACCCTTCTTCAGAAATGGGGGAGGGGGAAGAGAGCTCTGATATAAATAGAGAGAAGGGGTGGGGTTGGGGAAGTTAGGTGGGATGGTGGTAGGTGAGTGCAGGTGGGCAGTGGTGGGGATTGGTCAGTGAGGTGGGAGGAGTGGATAGGTGGGAGAGAAGATGGACAGGTTGTGTCAGGTTGTGTCAGGTCAAGGAGGTGGAAATGAGAGGGAGGCTTGGCCATGTGATGAGCCCGGGGATGGGTAGATTTTGAAACTGGTAAAGTCCACATTGAGACCATTGGGTTGTAAGCTCCCAAGGCGGAATATGAGGTGCTGCTCCTCCAGTTTCTGGGTGGCGTCATTGTGACACTGGAGGAGGCCCAGGATGGACATGTTGTCCAGGGAGTGGGAGGGGGAGCTGAAATGGTTCACAACTGGAAGGGGTTGTCAATGGTCACGAACAGAGCTCAGGTGCTCTACAAAGCGGTCTCCAAGCCTCCACTTGGTCTCACCGATGTAGAGGAGGCCACATCAGGAGCAGCGGATGCAATAGACCACATTGGCGGATGTGCAGGTGAACCCCTGTCTGATGTGGGAGGTATTTTTGGGTCCGTGGATGGAGGTGAGGGGGCAGGTGTAGGGGCAGGTGTAGCACTTCTTGTAGTTGCAGGGAAAGGTGCCGGGGGTGGTGGGGTTAGTGGGGAGTGTGGAGCGGACGGGGGAGTTGTGGAGGGAGTGGTCCCTATGAAAGGCAGATAAAGGTGGGGAGGGAAATACATATCCACAACCCACCTCCTTGACCTGACACAACCTGTCCATCTTCTCTCCCACCTATCCGCTCCTCCCACCTCACTGACCAATCCCCACGACTCCCTACCTGCACTCATAGATCACCATCCCACCTACCTTCCCCAGCCCCACCCCTCCTATCTCAATTTATATGTGAGCTCCCTTCCCTCTCCCCGTTTCTGAAGAAGGGTCCCGACCCGAAACATCAACTTTCCTGCTCCTCTGATGTTGCCTGGCCTGCTGTGTTCCTCTAGCTCCACACTGTGTTATCCCTGACTCCAGCATCGGCAGTTCTTACTATCTCTAACCCCAGCTGTAGCCTGGCCACACTTCCAATTTATTTCTGTGGGGAACATCGGAAACAATACAGGTCCTAGTAACAGTTTCATGCATTACTTGCTACAGTGGGACACATGGACTCTGAAAGGGAGGACCATGGGATGCCTCTACATGGAGATCTGGCATATTGTAATGCATGCAGCACATGTCATAGGTGCCATATGAATACTGAAGGCTTGTTCTCTCATGCTCCCACATTGTCCTCAAAAGGCAGCCCTACGTATAAAAGCATGTTGTCAAATGCTTACAGTCCAAGGTCTTAAGACATCAGATCTGTGCCCTTGTGCAGCCAATGAAATCTTGGACTGTCTTTGTGAATTTTAGCCCTCACGTGACACTTTTAAGATCACCTCTGATTACTGCTGCTTCACAGAGATGACTATGATCAATTTGTAATGACTAATGTCATGGTCAAAGATTGCAACCAGGATTTGTATTCCACACAAAAACCGAAAGAACTGTGGATGCTCTAAATCAGAAACAAAAACAGAAATTGCTGGAAAAGCTCAGCAGATCTGGCAGCAGCTGTAGAGAGAAATCAGAGTTAACATTTCACATTGAGTGATTTCACATCAAATAGTTTAGGGTGGCACGGTGGCTCAGTAGTCAGCATTGTAGCCTCACAGCACTAGGGACCCAGGTTCAATTACAGCCTCAGGCAACTATCTGTGTAGAGTTTGCACATTCTCCCCGTGTCTGTGTGGGTTTCTTCCAGGTACTCTGGTTTCCTCCCACAGTCCAAAGATGTGCAGGCTAGGTGGCTTGGCCATGCTAAATTGCCCATAGTGTTCAGGGATGTGTGGGTTATAGGGGGATGGGTCTGGGTGGGATGCTCCAAGGGTCAGTGTGGACTTGTTGGGCCGAAGGGCCTGTTTCCACACTGTAGGGATTCTATGACCCTTCCTTGGAATTACTTTTCCAGCAATTTCTGTTTTTGTTTGTATTCCACATTGTTGGTCACAGTACATGTGTCACATGCAGAATTCCATGATTACAAATAGTTTGAACCTGAACTCTGTGTTGGTGTCTAATCAATGCAATTGCCTGTTGAAGGGCTTTAACATCACTCAAAAGTAGAGCCTGCATTCTCAGACAGAAAAATGCCACTTACTCTGCCCTATCCAGTTGTAATGCCAGCTTTTTTTTAATTTCCATGTGTATTTGCAATATGGATGAGGAAGGGAAGCAACACAGGCCACACTTGACAGGATGTGTCACAGAGTGACCCTGTTAATCTAAATGGCCAACCTACCCTCAGACCTTCATATTTCTTTCTTTCTTACACTCTGTGCAACTCCATCAGTTCTGAGCTTCATTACATTCCCACCAAACTCTTGATTTAAGTGTTTATCTCCCCACATTACCCACCGATTCCTTTAACTGCAGCTATGCCAGGCCAACCATCATGAGATGCTGTTTCCCCCTCCCCTTTGAAGTCAGGGTGATGTTGACTATTTCTGACCTCACCCACCTCTATCATCTCCCACCTTTCTATGTTGAATTGCCTGGTCTCACAATCGTTGTCCCTTCTGCAGCTTAGCATGCTGTCTCGAATCCCCACAACTGATTTCCTCAACTTGCTCATAACAATACTGGCCCCAGTAACTTCTTCCTCGTGGCTTTCAGTGACCATGGTCTAGCCCCTTGACTGTTATGATATGGAACCTCTGATGTTGACCTCTGCAAGTTGCAGACTGACCATGTCCAAGCCCCTGGACTGAGATCAGAAGATACCCTAGACTGACTGTTATGCAGAGTCCCTGACTGGCAACAGATCCCTTTGACTGAGGTCTGGTCCTCTTAGATTTTGAGACCTGGCCACTTTCGCAGAGCCTGTTCAGTGTGTTTGCTTTGTATGCAGTTGGTACATCCTATAGGGATGTCACTGAATTAGCACGATGGCATAGAGCAACCTCTCTGCCCATTTGACTGATCGCTGCTGGTAGCCTGGCTTCAAGTCTGCAAGGCAAGGCAAGGAAAGACTAAAGTACAATGAAACTGTAAATTAGGAATGAGGCAGCGTAGCAGAAAAAGGCATGATAAGGTAAGGCAGAAATATAGTGAGCATCTATGTAAGCTCAAACTGAGCGCATGCTAAGAAAGCAAGCTGAGAGCCCTGAGGTGTACCCTGTTCCATGGGATGGATGCTGGCCCCTGCATGTAAAATGGCCTGGCAGCAGATTTACAATGAAAGATGTCGATGAGCTATGAAGCGCAGTATAGAAGTGGTGAACTATTTCATAACTGAGTCAGAGACGTGCCATGAGGATGTGGTGAAGTTGTAATGTGTCCGACCCCTGTAGAGGGGCTGCTGGTGGTTGCCACCAATGGAGTGTGTCCTGAGATGTTGGGGACTGCTGGTCTAGATGGAGGTCCAGAGGAGCAAGCAGTGAGCTGGAGCCCCTCAATCTTTCATATCAAGAATTGTCACTGTCTAGTTTCTCTCCACTGCCTGGTAAAATAACAATCTTCATACAAAAGTACATGAGGGAAGAGTAAGTAATTATAATACGGAAAAGCAGGTAAATAGGCCTACCTGTTCTCACCAACAGCTTTCTCCTGTCACCACTAACATCTTGAGTGGAAAATCAGCACTTTCTTGCTTGATGTCGAAAATCTAATTATTTTGTTCTCACCATATTTTTTCAACTGCGTCACCATTGCCCTGTGTCGTTCTTAGGCTGGAAGATTCCACCCCTGTCTCATTCAAACAAACGTCACTAAGACTACACTTTGAAATATGTGATAATACCTCTTGATACTTGAATTCTCACTGGTAATTGGTATCTATTTTATAATACAATAACTCTTACTTTTTTATCCTTCTAATTTAATTAAATGATATAGCATATAGGAGTGTGGCTTAAGTAAGTTAGATTTCTCACAGTTTAGAGACAGTTGCTAAGCCACCTACCCATTTTTGGGCCAAGATTTCAAGCTTTTTGTTCAGTGGGAATGGAATGTGGGACGTGTTACAATGTGAAAATTATAATAGCCTACATGTATTAGGCTTGCTCGGGGTCTCTACAATGTATCAAGCCAGAGATGAGGCACCCACTAAAAGCTGATTTAGCATTCCAAAGTAATATTTGCTTCAAATCAGGTGAGGCAGCAGTCACAGTGAGAGATCTCAACTGGTCAGAAAAGGGCAAGATAATTTCTTAACATTCCTTGTGGGTCATGAGAAGCAGGAGCACTCTCCCTAGAATTTTCCTAGAATCCCTAGGCTTCCTAAGCTCTGACCTTTACAACTCCTCACCATAATTGCCTTCAGTCACTGCTTCCATTGACTGTAGGGTTTATTCCCATGAGTCTCTGGTTGTGGTGGCATCGTGGTGATGTCACTGGATGAACAATTCAGAACCTCAGGCCAATATTCTGGAGACAAAAACAGAAATTGCTGGAGAAACTCAGCAGGCCTGGCAGCATCTGTGGAAAAAGTCTTCAGAAGTCAGGAGATGGTTTTGAATCTCACCAGAGCAGTTGGTGAAATTTGAATTCACTAAAAATCTAGACTAGAGACCTGACCTAATGGCGGCCATGTAACCATTGTCGACTGGTGTAAAAGCCCATCTGATTCGCTGTAGTCCTGTTGGGAAGGAAATCTGTTGGCCTTATCTGGTCTGGCCTACACGTGACTCCAGACCCACAGCAATGGAGTTAACTTGTAACTACCAGCTGGGCAGTTAGGGATGGACAATCAATGCTGGTCAACAATGTCCACCTCTCATGAATAAATTTTTAAAAATGTCTCTAAAACCTGTTGCCTTCTTTCATCGCTCCCATCTGTAAAACTCTCTCAATTCATCATCTTTGAACTTGATTCAGTAAAGGAGGATAGACAATCAGGAACAATGCGGTAACTGGGATGTGATGAGGGTAGGCAGAGTGAAGAGGCAACAGCTGATCAGAGAATGATAGCAGAGACTTTGGTTTACATCCAGGAAAATCAGATTGTTTCTGTCACATTCTCCATTCAGAAACTGTTTTTAAAAATGTACCTTTTTTGTCGCTTATTATAGTTCTTTTAAGGACTGCAGTTTAGGCTGCAATGGAAACCTGCTTTTCCTAAATGCCACCAGTCCAGTGCTGTCTTGGTCAAGGCAATTCAACAGAAAGGGCAAAAAATATGTGGTAGCCACTTTATTTGTATTTCTCAAGTTTCTAACACCTATTTCCAACATGGACATAAGGCATCATTTGTTGTGCCAATATCAACAAAGCAAGTGACTCTTCCATACATGATGCTTGTTATATTGTTAACTAGAAGCATTCTAGCCCCTTTAGAAATTAATGGCTGATTTCTGATATCTCTATTTATTATATGTATGCTCAGAGATGGATGGGGAGCTGCTCTTTGTAGCCAGAGCCTTTTATTGAACGATAAATGTACAAAGGAGGGATACCATCTTAAAGCATGACATTTTACAAATTGAATATCATGTGAACGACTAGTAATGTCACCAGCTTTCCAAATTGATAGATGCTTCCCTTAATAGTGCATTATTTACACAGAAACAATTTTGAAATTAATTTTTGATTCAGAATCAGGCACTAGACTTAGTTTTAAATGGCCATGTAAAACTGGCTGAAATATTGTATTCTCTCTGATTTGACTTGATCAGATTTAATGGCAGTTGGTTGTGCTACGAGGGCGTTGAATGTCTCCAACACTAACCATTCTGAACTGATATATCAGCATGAGCTCTTGTGGCTTGTTTATATTTTGCCTTTATCAAGAAAACTTCATCAGTTTAACAAGTGCAGTATTAAATTCCAGCATGTGATATGGTCACCCCACAGAAAACAAATACTTGAAATGTGACAAATTCACCTAACAGAAAAAAACAATTCTTTGAATTCCAGGGATATGTAGTATTTGTACTAAACTGTCAATAGACAATAATCTAAGAATTGATTTTACAATAAGATGGCCATCTCTTGGCTATGGGGCCAGTATAGTAAGTGTGGCGAATAAGGAACAAATTTAGAATTGGTTTTGTAGCAGATGTGACCTTGTTTCCATGGCAAGGTCAAACTATAGTGTTTCATCATAGTTTAAGAGGTTGATTGTTGATAGTTTATCAAGCTATTTGTAAAAAAAGAGCTGCACAGCGCACGAGCTATTTGCTTTGGCTATCTTGAGATTTTATGAAAAATTATGTCCCTGCCAGTGGAACATGAAGAGTGATTGAATTTTCAGCTCTGACTTGCTTCCAGCCACAACATGCGAATTTCAGTTTTTGTGATTCTTTTACCAACATTTTTATCTTCGGTCTGGGCTGAGGACAATGCGAAGGATGAAAAGGAAAGAACTGACACCAAAACGCAAAAAGTCAAAAAGCCCAAGATTAAAGAAGATCAAAGTGTCCTTGTGCTGAACAAAGATAATTTTGACAGAGCTTTGAAAGAAAGCAAATTCCTCCTTGTGAACTTCTGTAAGTTTATTCAACTTGAAGCTAAGTAGAACATGCTTGCTGTCTTTAAATGTTCGAAAGAATTAAGAGCATAACTTCTACTTTTAAGTTCGAATATTTATCAGATTGGTTATAGTCATGCTGAAATCCATACTGCTAAGCTCCAAAATTAAATTTAAAGCAGTAATTGTTCTGTTGCGTTTGATTTTCAGCACTTACTGGGCACCTGTTAATCACCTGTTGTAAAACCATGCGACCTATGATTGTCAGGAAATGAAAGAGCTTCAAGGACGTTTGAAATATTTCCACTTCTAACTAACATAATCTGTAAATGCCATTATATGTTTCTTGATGTAATTTGGAAACACAATTTTAAAAAAATCAATTAACATCCTGCTAAGACACGTCTTTATCAATTAGCACCAGATGTAGCATTCCCATCTCAATAAGTATATAAAGCGAGTAAAACATTTCATTAGGTTTACCCAAGCAGCAGAGGAAATTATATTGAAAGGGTTATGTCTCATATTGCTATCAGTTACGTAACTACTTAACTTGAAATTGGCTCACTCGTTATTCCTTGAAATTACTTCTATGCAATTGTATTTGATGCGATTAATTGTAGCGAATTGTCATAGGAACACAAGAAGAAATATCAGTAATTAGGGCCCGCTGGCCTGTTCTGCTATTTATTGAGATAATGGCTAACCTGCAACCTAACTCCAGTTGGTCTCACGTTACTTAATACCTTTGGTTAACAAAAATCTATCAACCACAGATTTAAAATTAACAATTGACTTGGTATCAATTGCAGTTTGTGGGAAAGTGTTCCAAACTTTGAATAATCTTTGCTTATAAAAGTGTTTCCTAACTTTGTTCCTGAAATGTCTGCCTCTAATGTTTAAACTATGTCCCCTGGTTCTAGACTCTCCAACTAATAGAGATTGTTTCTCTCTGTCCAATCCAGCAGTTCCCCGTAACATCCTGAAAACTTTAATCAAATAACTCATTAATCTTTTAAATTCCAGAGGTTACAACCTATTTCTGCAACCTTTCCTTGTAATTTAACTCTTAGAAGCTAGATATCATTCTGCTAAATCTGGACTTCTCTCCTGCTGAGAAGAATATATCCTATCTAAGACTGTGGCATCCAAAACTAATGCATATTCTGACATCTTTGCTCTCATCCAGGTCTTGTGTCATTTGTACTATGTTGTCACCTCTTTGCTTGCATCTTCTGCTTTCCTCTTCGCTGTCTGTACTCAGATGACAACTGGTTAATTGCAGTCTTGAAAATCCAGGCCGACAGTATTTCTGGGGTTATTTATATCTGAGCATCCATTAGAATACACAGCATGTTCATTTTCCATTATAAATGTTTAAGATGAAAAGCTGACAGTAAAAATTCAATCAAAACTGAAGCTCCCTCAGATTGAATCTTTCTCCACAAGCAGTAGTAATCAGTGACTGGTTAGAAATGAATCCAGTTTCAGTTCCTTTATGTAACTGCATTCCTTCTTTACCACAGTAAGGCACAGAGATGATTAAATCTAATTGTCATATATTACGATTTGAAAAAAAAAGCTTTTTTATCACATTAATGTTAATGGGATTCAGAGAATCACAGAATGAACGAACACAAGTCATTTGGCCTTTGAAAGAGTAATCCACTAATTCCTACTCTCTTCCCCTCCTCATTCTTTCCTAATTGAAGTACAAATATTTATTTTAATCTTTTTCAAAAGTATCAATGAACCTCAATACAAGAGGTAGGAGCAAGAGTCGATTAGACAATTTTTTTAGTCTGTTCCACTATTCAGTATGATCACGTTTGCTCTTTGACTTCAACTCTTGCTCACACCCCATATCCCTTGATTTTCTGAAAAACCAAACTTTATCTAGCTCAGCCTTAAATGTAATTGAAGATGAAGCATTTGTATTCCCTACCCTCTGGGGAGATTCATAACCTATTGTTTGAATGAATTTCTCCTTATCTCAGTCTTAAATAATCAACATCTTAACATAAGGCTGTGCCCATGTTCTAGATTCCCTATCATGGGAACACCTGTAGAATCCCTACAGTGTGGAAGCAGGCCATTCAGCCCATCAAGTTCACACCGACCCTCTGAGGAGCATTCCACCTAGACCCACCCCTTACACCATTTCTACATTTCCCACCTAGACACTATGGGCAATTTAACATGGCCAACCCACCTAACCTGGACATCTTTGGACTCTGGGCGGAAACTGGAGCATCCAGAGAAAACCCACGCTGTCACAGGGAGAATGTGCAAACTCCACACAGACAGTCGCCTGGAGGCTGGGATCAAACCTGGGTCCCTGGTGCTGTGAGGCAGCAGTACTAACTACTGAGTCACCATGCCCCACCTTCCAGTGTCTATCCTGTTAAATTCTTTTATCCTTTTATCAGGCTGAAAGTTTCAATGAGGTTATCTCTCATTCTTCTAAACTCCAGAGCATATAGCCTAATTTATTCAGTTTCTCACCACAGGACAACTCTCCTATCCCACAGACCAATCTAGAGGACCTTCTCCATTCTATCTTCAAGGCAATTATATCCTTCCTTAAATACGGAGACCAAGAATGTTCATAGCACATCAAATGTACTCTAATCAAAGCCCTCTAAAATCGTAAGAAACAGTTTTGAAGAAGTCTCATATCTGACTCAAAATATTAAGTTTCTCTCTCCACAGCTGTTGCCTGAGCTGCAGATTATTTCAAATAATTGTTGTTATTATCACAAGACATATTTGTTTCAGTACTCTAAACCCCTTTCAATAAAGGCCAAGAAAGTTATTTACCTTCCTAATTGCTTACCGAATTTTTTTTTCATTTGATCAATGATGGCCAGCATTTATTGCCCATTTACAAGTGCCCTTGAAAAGGCAGTGATGAACTGTTTATATGAAAATTTCAATCCTTAAGATATCAATACGCACCATATTGTTAAGAAGAGGATTCCAGATTTTGACCTAGTGACAGTGAAAGAATTGTAACATATTTCCAAGTTACAATAGTGTGTGGCTTTGAGAGGAACTTTCAGATGGTGGTGTTCACTTGAATCTGTTGTTCTTGTCTTTTTAAGTAGTAGATTGCAGGTTTAGAAGTTGCTGTCGGATGAGTCTTAATGAGATATTGCAGTGCTTCCTATAGGTGGTATATACTGCTGCTCTTGTGAATCAGTGGTGAAGGGGGTGAATGTTGAAGGTGGTGAATGGAGTGCCAGTCAGGGCTGCTTTGTTCTGGTTGTGGCCAAGCTTCTCGATTATTGCTGAAGCTGCAACTATTCAGACAAGTGCTGGAAAATAGGATTAGAATAGATGGATATCTGATGAAAAGTGTGGACATAATGGGCTGAAAGGCCACTTTCCATGCTATAAAACCTCCCTAATACTAAAACAATACCCCTGACATCTCTTGTTGGTAAAGGACAGACACAGAGGAGAGAGGAGGGGAGTTACTCACCTTGGCATTCCTAGCTTCTGGCCCACTCTTGGAGCCGTAATTCAGTTTCTGGACAATGGTACCCCTCATAACTTTAATACTTGCGGTATGCAGTGATGATACTACCATTATGTAACAGGGGAAAGTAGTTAAATTCTCTCTTGTCTGAGGTAGTCATTGCCTGAATATTTCATGGCAGGAATATTGCTTGCCAATTATCAGCCCAAGCTTGGATGTTTTCCAAGTCTCGCTGCATATGGACTCAGAGTGATTCATTATTGAGGAATTGCAAATGGTACTGCATATTGTGCAAGCATCAGCCAATATCCCCACTTCTGATCTTATGATTAAAGGAAGGGCATTGATATAGGTAGTTAGACCTACCCTGAGGAACTTCTGCAGTGATATCTTGGGCTGAGATGATTGACCTGTTTGAAACTTGAAAGAATTCAGAAAAGATTTACAAGGATGTTGCCAGGGTTGGAGGGTTTGAGCTATAGGGAGAGGCTGAAGAGGCTGGGGCTATTTTCCCTGGAATATTGGAGGCTGAGGGGTGATCTTATAGAAATTTATAAAATCATGAAGGGCATGAATAGGATGAATAACCAAGGTTTTTCCCCAGGCATAGGCTTAAGGTGAGAGATGAAAAATTCAAAAGGGGCTAAAGGGGAAACTTTTTCAGTCAGAAGATGGTGCATGTATGGAATGAGCTGCTAGAGGAAGTGGTGGAGGCAGGTACAATTACAACATTTTAAAGGCATCTGGATAGGTACATGAGCAGGAAGGATTTAGAGGGATATGGGCCAAATGCTGGCAAATGGGAATGATTATTTTAGGATATCTGGTTGGCATGGATGTGTTTGACCAAAGGGTCTGTTACCATGCTGTACAGCTCTTTGTCTCTATGAACTTCACAACCACAACTATCTTTCTTCATGTGAGAAATGTCACCATCTAGCAGTGATTTTTACCTGATTGCTATTTTGTTGAGCTTTGCTAGTCTCCTTGATGCCACACTCAGTCAAATGCTGCCCTGATGTCAAGGAGAGTCACTTTTATCTCACTTCTGGAATTCAGTTCTTTTGTCCATGATTGAACCAAGGCTGTAATGAGGTCAGAAGCTGGGTGACTCTGGTGGGACCCAAACTGAAAGTGAGTAGGTTATTCCTTTGAAAGTGACAGCTGGTAGCACTGTCGATGACCCCTTCCATCACGTTGCTGAAGATCAAGGATAGACTGATGGTGTGGTAATTGGATGGACTGGATTTGTCCTGCTTTTTATGGGCAGGACATACCAGGGCAAATTTTCACATTATCTGATCGATGTCAGTATTGTAGCTGTTCGGTAATTGCCTGGCTAGTTTTGAGTACAAATCTTCAGTGCTATGGCTAGAACTTTATCAGGGCCCATAGCCCTTGCAGTACATCAGTAATATCATTACCCATCAGGGTAATGAAACATCTGCAAACTAACGAACCAGCTCGGCGAGCAAACCAACCACAGCATCCACAACCTGAGCTACAAATCTACTCAAGAACCCTTGCAGTATTTAGCTTCTTCATGCATTTCTTGATAGCAAGTGAAATGAATTGAATTGGTTGAATACTGATGTCAGTGATGCTGGAACAGATCAAGATAGATCACCTACTGTGCACTTTTTGCTGAAGATGGATGCAAATGCTTCAGCCTTATCTTTTGCGCTGATGTTCTGGGCTATGCCATAATTAAAGGTGGGCCTATTTGTGGAGCATCCTTCTGTATTTTGTCTAATTGCCCATCACCTCTCATTATTGGATGTGGTAGCCTGCAGAGCTTCGATCTGTTCCATTAGATATTGTGTTGCCCTGCCCTGTCTATCACTTGCTGGTGCTGCAGTTTGGAACTTGAGTTATAACTTCACATTTAGGAATGCCTGCTGCTATTCCTGGCATGGTCTCCTGTAATTTTCATTGAGCGGGAATGGTCCAATGTTTGATGGCAATGGCAGTGAGGATTATGCCAAGCTATGACCTTATAGGTTATGATTGATTTTAGCTCTCCTGCTGATGATGACCCATTTCATCCCATGGACGCTCAATTTTGAGTTGTTTGATCTGGTTGAATTCTATCCCATTTAGCATGATGGTACTGTCAAACAACACGATGGAGGGTATCATCAGTATGAAGATAAGACTTCACCTCCACAAGGACTGTGCAGTAATCTTCCTGCCCATATTGTCATGGATAGTTGCATCTGCAACAAATACATTGACCAGGACAAAATCAGTAGCTTTTTCCCTTGTTTTGGTGCCCTTACCAGCTGCTGCACACTCAGTCTGGCAGCTTTGTCCTTTAGGATTTGTCCAGCTCTATCAATGGTAGTGCTACCAACTACTGTTGGTGATGGATATCGATGATAACATGTTGTATGCTGGCCACCCTCAGTGCTTCTTTCATTTGTCATTCAAGTTTGAGGATCACAGATTCAGGCAGTAAGTTGTTATTGGCAGGAGATTTCCTAACAAGTGTTTGACCTGATGCTGTTAAATCTCACAGGATAGGACTCAATGTTCAGGACTCCGAGGCAACTTTCTCCCAACTGTATACCAATCTACTGCTATCCCTGCTGGGTCTATCCTGCTGGTGGGACAGGAGATACCCAGGGATGGAGATGGGACTGTCTGGGCATTGTCTGTAAAGTATGATTCTGTGATATGACTGTGACTAGTTGCTTGACAGCGCTACCAATTTCAACACAGGTTGCCCGTGTGTTCTTAAGGAAGACTTTTCAGGGTTGACAAGTGTTTTTGAGTCTGGATACATTTCCTTTCTTAGACTTTATAATACAACTGAATGGCTTGCTAAGTCATTTAAAAGTCAATCACATTATTGTGGGTCTGGAATCAGTTGTAGGCAAGGCCAGGTAAGGATGGCCAATTTCCTTACTCAAAGGACATTAGTGAACCAGATGAGATTTATGAAAATCAACAATGGTTACATACCCACCATGGGACTAGCTGTTCCATTCCAGGTTTAGGAGCTGATTAAAGTCTCACCACCTGCCTTGGTAGATATTGAACCCATATTCCCAGAGTATTGGCCTGTGTCTTTGGATTAATAGTCCAGTGACATTACCTCTATGACGCCACTAACTTCCTGATTTCCTTCTGTGAGCACATCCAGTTTCTTTGAATATGGATATTATAAGTTTCTTTTATAAAATGTTCTGCTTTTCTAATCCTATGCACTTCCCCACATTATATTCCATTTGTCACCTTGTTGCTTATTTATTTAATATGACACTATCTCTTTGCTGTCTCTCTGTATCCTCCTCACTTGTTACAATTCTCAGAGTGTGTCCCCTAGTTCTGGACTCTCCAACCAATGGAAATACTTTATCTTTATCTACCTTGTCTGTTCTTATAGATATCTTGAAGACTTCAATCAGATCACCCCTTAACCTGCTAAATTCTAAAGAAAACAGCTTTAATTTGTATAAACTTTCCACATAACTTAACCCTCGAAGTCCATGTATCATTCTTGTAAACCTACATCGTATTCCCTCCTAGGCCAATATATCCTTCTGGATTTGTGGCACCCAGATCTGCTCTCAGTACTATAAAGGTGTCCATCCAGGGTTTTGTATAACTGCAGCACAACTGCTACACACTTATACTCCAGTCCTCTTGATATAAAAGCCAGCATTCCATTCACTTTCTTGAATATTTTCTGCACCTGCTGTGGCAATTTAAAGATCTATGCACCTGAACCTCCCAATTTGGGTATCTCCTGTGTCTATCTTCATACCATCTGAAAGTACCCTGATCTATCCACTTTTGTTTCAAAAAGAATAACTTTACACTTGTTTACATTGAACTCCATCTGCTGCAGTTTTACTCATTCATCTAGTCTATCAATATCCCTCTGTAATTTTATGCTGTTATCTACACTGTCTACAATGGCGCCTAACTTTGTGTATCAGCACATTTAGATATATCACTTTCTATGCCATTATCCAAGCTGTTAATAAATAATGCGAATAATTGAGGCCCAAACACAGATCCTGTGGGGCACCACTGGTCACATTCTACTAATTTGAGTACCTACCCATTATCCCTAGTTTCCGTTGCATGCACTGAACCTATTACCCAGCCATAGTCACTGGCAATATCTCCACTTTTAGCCTTTAGTGAGCCAGCATTGTTCCTGACCACCAACTTTCTCATAATGTGATATAAAATTTCTTCTTATTGATTTTGATAAACCTTGAGAGTTTCCTTTCATAATCCCCTTTAGTAGCTCTTATAAGCTGCTTTGTTTCTGGTTGCTGTTTTTCTTCATCTTTCTCATTCAGCTGGATTGTGCTGCTTTTTGCATTTTTGTAAGCCCTTTCTTTTAGTTTTATGACATCCCTTATCTCTTTAGTCGCCCTTGGCTCTTTTTTTCTGTGAAGTGGAGTTTTTCTCTCTCATGGTTATAAACTGGTTCTGTATTGCGTTAATGTTTCTTCAAACATCCTCCACTGTTCTTAAGTTGTTTTTCCAGTTTACTGTGAACAGTGTTTATCTCATCTCATTAAAATTGGCCTTATCAAAATCTAAAATTCTAGTAGCTGATTCATGCTTTTTGGTTTCAAACACCACATTGAACTCAATCAAGTTATTTTCATTATTTGAGAAAAGGTCTGCACAATTGGATTCCCAAATAAATAAAGGGTGGCATGGTGGCTCAGTGGTTAGTCCTACTGCCTCTCAGTACCAGGATCCCCAGTTCAATTCCACCTTTGGGTGACTGTGTGGAGTTTTTGCATTCTAATTTTTTCCAAAATTTCCTTTATTCTGGAGTCATAGAAAATTGGAAGATGTCAACTAGTGCACTCCCTTTTAAAGGGGGAGGAATAAAACAGAGAACTAGAAGTCAGTTAGTCTGATACCTGTTGTCAGGAAAATGTTAAAATCTATTATAAGGATAGCTTTAGCAATGACTAGAAAATCACAGAATGATCAGAATAAGTAAACATAGTTCTACAAAAGCAAAATCACATCCAGCAATTTATTAGACTTTGATGATGTCACTGGTAGTTTAAATAAAGGGATCCAGTAGATGTAGTGGATTTCCAAAAGGCATTTGACAAGGTGTCATACAAAAATCTAATAATATAAGTACTCAGGCACTGGGAGTAATATGTTGTCACATAATTGTATGAGCTACAGCTAAGAGAGCTCCAGGCATAAATTCAAATTGGAAATTATGATATAGTAACCGTTACTGGAACATGGTTGCAGAATGTTCGAGACTGGGAACTAAATATGCCAGGTTACAACGTTTAGAGGATGAGTAAGAAACATGGCAGAAAGAGCTGGAGTCACTTTACTGATTAGAAACAAAATCACTTCAATGCTGAGGGAGGACCTAATGAAGAGAAAGCCTCCAGGTATTGGCTCTGAAGTGCAAGATCATATAATTGCAGAAAATAGGCAAGTGTTTTGCGATGGCAGAGGAGTATTAATGGGAGGATTTAAATGTTAGCATAGATTGGGAAAGGCAAACAAGCACCTGTCAAAAAGGTGGTGAATGTATGGGGGGTGTGTCTGGAATAGTTTCCTATTGCAATATGTCTTAGATGCAAAAAGGGAACAAGCAATATTGGATTTAGTAATGAGCCAGATTTTATAGATCATAGAATCCCTGCAGTGTGGAAACAAGCCCTTTAGCCCAACAAGTCCACTCCGACCCTCAGAGCATCCCACCCAGACCCATCCCCCTAATCCACACATCCCTGAACACTACGGGCAATTTAGCATGGCCAATCAACCTAGCCTGCGCATTATTGGACTGTGGGAGGAAACCACAGCACCCGGAGGAAACCCACGCAAACACGTAAGTTTAAAGTAGATGTTGATAAGTGTTTGATCATCAACGTCATAAACAGTTTTGGGAATGGTGTGGGTAAAAGGCATAGAAGTATTAAATCAGCCATAATCATACTAAATGGTGGGTTAGGTTTGATGGGCTAAATGGCCTACACCTGTTCCAGTTATCTAATTCACCTTAGCCAGTTCGTCCCTTACATCAATGTCACTTTGTTTAAATTTAAGATTCTTATGCGTGATTGGCATCATTTATTCTCAAACTTAACAGAATTCAACTGTGTTATGATCACCAGTTCACCAGAAATTTTTACAATAACATCACTAATTATCCCTGCCTTGTTACATAATAGCAGACCTAAAATAGCTTGATCCCGAGTTAGTTCCATAATGTCTTACACCAGGAAATTGTCACAAAATAAACAAATTCCAGTTCTAAATCATTCTCAACAATTCAGTTGGTCCAGCCTAATGAAGACTGAAGTGCTGCACAATTATTATACTGTTTTTGTTACGTGCTCAATTGATTTGTCATTTTTGTCTGTCTATTCAACTTAAGGGCCTCAGTTGGCCTCCAGGTAGTGAGGTAGTCCTTGATACTGCCTGTCTTGGATCACAGAGTGTATCCAAGCAGTTCTTTTTGGATTTGGTTAAAGGTAGTTAAGAGACAGCTCAACAACAGCAATTTGCTTAAATGCGAACATTTATTGAATAATAATAAAAGACAAAAAAGAATTGTTTATTAGGTAAATAAAAAGAATGAGAAAGAGAGTGAAAAAACAATAAGCTTCATGCCCTTCTGATCATCAGGGACCCCTCGATCAATGGCTGGTCTGGACGCTGAGCTTTTTCCTGGCACCGTTCACGATCCTGGTTCGGGTGAAATTCAATTCTTGGAATGAAACTCTCTCTCTCTCATATACATTGTAACAAACAGCTAGCACAGAAAACAGCTACAGAAAAACAAGATGCAGGTGTCATCTCTGGCCCATAAAGGAATGTCACAGGACTCATTCAAGGTCATGCAGCTGTCGAATATCATCATTAACATTTAGCCCTTCGGCCCATCCTATACACGTCCCACATCAACATAATAATGGGATGTAGGGAAGAAACAGGCACTCCCTTGAAGGTGACTTGTTATATTGCATTCCTGCCACCCTCCAGGGAGCAGGCTGGTCATTAGAATCCCCCCTTTATTTATTGCTAACAGGATTACAGTGCATTGCCTCGTGATCAGAAGATGGCAACAGAGTGCAATCAGCAAGTGCTTAGAATATGCCAATTCTGTCCACTCCAACAGTAATTCAATACAATTTGTTGCATCAATATCATGCAATACCAACACTATACAATTGACTATACTGTTTACTGCAATACAGATACTAAACAACACCAATATGATATATGACTGAAAAGAATAAGAAGTCATTTTATTAAAACATACGACTTTTTTGGAAGCTTGACACAGTATTTGCTCAAAGGATGATTTCCCTCATGGGACAGTCTGGAAACAGGGGACACTGTTTCAAAATAAGTCGGGGATGCTGGAGAATTTCTTCCCAGAAATGGTTGTTGATCTTTGGAATTTTCAACCCCTGAGAACTGGAAAACAGAGACTTATCTCCTTCATGTTCCTCTCCATCAATAACGTCTTCATTTTTCTCCAAATCATCACAGTTTACAAGGTGCTGGTTTAGGCTCATTGTCTCTTTGTCATCATCGGCTTCCCATCCTAGTGCATCCCATCAAAATGGTGATCTGCAGGGAAGGAAGACACTGGCTCAGCATATGTACCCTGGGACCAAAGAAATAGATAAATGTATAGAAGCTGGTGGCTGTGCATTAGCCATCTGAATTAGTTTGATTGCTTTTGCACTCCTCCCTTTGAAAGGGAGAAGCAGGTATTGACTGATTCGCAGATCGATTCTGATTGACTAAGGGATTGCCATGTTGAGTGCAATGGGGAACTATAAAATCCCCCAGCTCTCTGATAGTTGCTTGCAGAGAATAAATTGAATGTTGCTTCTAGCAAACATAAATGAACCACATTTCAAGCCCAAAAATAAAACAAAGAACTGTGAATGCTGGAGATCAGAAACAAAAGCACAAACTACTGGAGAAAGTTAGCAGGTCTGGGAGCATCTGTGTGGGGGAAGTAGAGTTAATGTTTCAAGTTTGATGACTGATCAAAACTGAATTTGCTGAACTTGAAACGTTAACTGTGCTTTCTCTGCACAGATGCTGCTGGACCTGCTGAGTTTTGCCAGTAATTTCTGTTTTAGTCACATCACAAGCTCAAATGATTTTCTTAAACTGATTGAAAAACAACAAAGAACTGCAGATACCAGAAACCAGAAACAAAATCAGAAATTGCTAAGACAACATAGCAGCTCTGGCAGCATCTGTGGAGAGAAAGCAGAGTTAACATTTCAGGTCCAGTGACACTTCTGAAGGGACCCTTCCAGCAATTTCTGTTTTTGTCTCTTAAATCAGTTGTGTAGTTATGTGTAGCAATGACTGAACAATCATTAAATCACCTCCAACAATTTTTGGGTTTTGCAAGTGTGAGCTGATTGAGTACAGTCTGTATTCTGCCTGCAATGTACAGCCGAAGGAAATTGCAATTAGATTCAGTCAGTACATACTGCCTCCATGTATGACATCACACAGCCGTGAATTTTATCCACAATGTTACTCAATTGCGTGGTTGGCAGAATATCTTTTGGACTGATATCAGCATGGTGTTAATGGAAAGTACCATTCACATGGTCATTGCATAATAACTGCATGAAATAGCTTGCTTAACTTGTTGCTCGAATGTTCGAGATGCTTTGCCTTTCCCGGGTAATTTGATTAATTTTCCTGCAGTAATGGTTTGAAATTTGGTATCCCTGCATTTGTCCAGATGAGTACAAGGCTAACAGCTCTGGCAATATGTCTTTCATTGCAGCAATACTCTCAGCTTTCCCTTGGGCTTTAGCTTGGTATCTATACCTGGATCAGGGCTGTGAGTCAGACAGGAGATGAGTAATTTTGGCACAATTCAACTGGACCATTGGTAAACAGTTGGCAAAATGAGAGGGCCTGTGAATATTTCTACCAGAAAAAGTAAAGCACATAAATTAATGAAGCGAAGCCACATGAGAATGAAGAAAACACAGTAATATTATCGAGTTGTAATTCATACTAATCATTAAATATAACAGTATAAGTTTTGGAAAGACTTTTTGACATTCTGGCTATTTAGTTTTCTTTTAATTTGTGACATAATCTGCTAGACATAGAAGTATTTCATGAGGGATGAAATCATGTGAGCCAATCACTGTAACCTCAATATTGCTCACACAGAGAAAACTAGAGCTGACCAGGCTTTGATCAAATAGATCAATTTATCTGCAAAGATGCAATGATTTGCTGGGGAAGTATCCTAGAGAATGCAATCAAAGAACCTTTATAGTAACTTAATTATGTTCTAAAAAGAATGATTCATATGTGTATAAAGAAGTCCTGTTTGGAATTCAACGTATTAGTGAAATGTGGTCTCCAAGAAACGATGCGGTATATTTCATTTTATAGCAAATTGGGGAAGTGTTTTCTTTTTACTCGTGTGTTAATGCTTCTTCATTCACGTTCTTCTCTTGCCTTGTGTTGCAGATGCCCCCTTGTCTGGGGCTTCACTTGCTTTGCTGACAGAATTTGAGAAGGCTGCAGTACAACTGAAGAGTGAAAAACAGGTTAAACTCAGCAAGGTTGATGTTTCAACAGAAAAAGATCTTGCAAAAGAATTTGGAATTCAAGATTATCCAGTTCTGAAACTTTTCATAAAAGGAGAAAGAAAAAGCCCTCTGAACTGTACAGGTTGCTATTGAGGAATAAATGCTCAGACATTCCTCCAATAAACCTTCTCTATCTTTTATATTCTGTGCTAAATAACGGAAGACTCAATATTAAACTAAGATATGTAATACTTCGCATTCCATCAATACAAAGAAAATATGAACTTACTTTTTATGTAGCACCTTACCGCACCAATGAGTCATTGTCTTGAGTACTCGCTGTTGTAAAGGAGACTAAAAGGCCAATAGTAGTGTGACCCCACAACTTAAGCAATAAATAGTTAAATTGCTTTAGGTGCTATTTCTAAACTGGGTCAAAGTGACAATAAACAATCCAGCTCTCCTTCGAATAGTGCAATGGGAGCTCTTATATTCATCAGGACAGACATTTTAAAATTTTACTCTCACATTCAAAATTGAAGAAACAATACTGTCTTAAAGAATGAGAATAAATGATCTATAAAATGATCGATAAGTAATCCTGTCTGTGCAGATAATGAACTAATGATTTATCTGAGGTGTTCAAAACTAGGACCCATAAACAAAGAGTCACTAGCAAATATAAAAAGGAATTCAGGAGGAGCTTCTTTACCCAGAGGGTGTTGAGAATAAGAAACTTGCTCCTCCATGGAATGATTGATTTATGATGCTTGGAAGCACAATAGGGGAAGATAGATAATGTCGTGAGAATAAAAAGGAACTTAAAGATATCTTGGCATGGTGAGATGAAGAGTTGTGGGAGGAGACACATTTGGAGCATAAACACTAAAATAGACTTGGCTGACTAAATGGCCAGTCTTAATTGCAAATTTGGAATGCTCTTCAAAGTTTCTAATACTCTGTATATTGTGTAATAAATCTCAGATTATGTTCCCAAATGGAGCACAGTATTCAATTATTAATGAAATATAACTTTGTTCTATAATGAGCTTAAAGGCTTCTATTCCAGAATAGTACAAACCTATGGGCTGTGGGTTTCACTGTGGGTCTGGGAAATAGGAGCTGGCTCTGTTTCCCGGTCCTGCACCCACTCCAGAAGCTGACCACACTTTGGGATTTTGACCATGCTGCCTCCTTAATTGGCATGGAGCCAGATTCCGTGTTAAAACAAGGGTGGTAGGTGGGATCTCGAAGCTGGAGTGCCAATCAGTGGCTGCTGTAAAGAGTAAAAGACTGAGAGGGGACTTCAACATGACGATGCTCTTTCAGGAACCTTTCTAACAATTTGATTTAAAAAGTAAAAAAAAAGTAGGCCTGCATTGTGAAGGGAAAGCCTTTAACTTTTCATTGAACATACACTTAGGTCAGCAGGGAGTGATTGTAGGCCTACATCTGACCACTGTCCTCCTGAGCACCAGCCTCCAAAAGATTTAAACTGTCCTCTCAACGGACAGCCCATCATTCCCCATCACTTTGGGAAACTGGATTCCAACTGGAAAATCAGGTGCCATGTGATACAGCATTAGTTTCAAAATTTGAAATTGCATGAATACTTCCTCATCTTTGTAAGATTATATATAAATGTCAATTAATTTGGAATCTTTTCTTCCAGGAGT
The DNA here is from genome assembly GCF_021869965.1 of Rhincodon typus. NCBI lineage: Eukaryota > Metazoa > Chordata > Chondrichthyes > Orectolobiformes > Rhincodontidae > Rhincodon > Rhincodon typus. The sequence continues at coordinate 33,574,723 of NC_063352.1, forward strand.
AAGATCTGCATCTTCCATTGCTACCTGGTTAAGGAGAAGGATTGGTCCAAGTGCTACCCGTCTGCTCAATATAACTCATATTGAAACCTTTATTGCCTCTGATGATGTAGTGGTTATTGGTTTCTTTAAGGTAAACCCCTTTTATCACATAAATAGAAACTGTCAAACTGAATGCTTTAATTATCTTTTCTTTTCGCTTATTTAATCAATTAAAAAGTATCTACATATTTATTATCCATTTGTCGCTGTTATTTGATTGAAACTTGAAAAGACTGATTATTGAACTCTCTTTGTGTAATTTTCACATGCCTACCATACATTCAGATAATGTCCTGAAAAAAATATGGCTTGAAAATTTCTCTGGAGTAGGTGATGCAATGGCAGTAACTTATGCAGCTTTAAATCACTGATAATAATGACAGAATGCTAAAATTTAAATCTATTTGTGATTTGTATACATGACATAGAATTGCAGGAAATTATTTGCATCATTAATACAACAAAATTCTTTACAACAAGTAGTTGACTTGGAAGATCAAAAGTAAACATGATGCCGTTACAGCTAGGAGGCAGAATGGGTAATGTCAGAGCCAGACTCAATGCACTGAAGGAGGTTTTGGTTCAAGAGGAAGAATTGAGAAACTCCCAATTATTAGAAATTAACCCTTAAAATTGGGGGGGTGGATGGGTAGGAGGCAACTGCAAGCTTGAAGATTGAAAGAAAGAAAACAAAAAAACTGACAGAAAGAGCAATAGTTTTGAATTTTCTCTTGAAAGACACTGCATTTTGGGGCAACTGGGGGAGGTGATGGCCTGGTAGTGTTCTCTCTGGACTGTTAGTCCAGAGACCCAGGTAATACTCTCAGGTCGTGGTTCAAATCCCATTATGGCACATTCAATTAAGAATCTTGAAATAAGAGTCTAATGATGACCATGAGTCCATTGTTGATTGTTGGAAAAATCCAACTGGCTCACTAATGTCATTTAGGGAAGGAAACTGCTGCCCTTACCTGGTCTGGTTTACATGAGACTCTAGACCCATAGCAATCTGGTTGACTCTCAACTGCCCCTGGGCATTTAGGAATGGCTTAGCCCATGGCACACACATTCTGTGAATAAATTAAAAAGAAAGAAATAAAGCAATTAATAGAAAGAAATAACATCTAACATAGGGCTAGGCAAGTGCAAATCAGACAGAAAGAGGAGAAGAAGAGATCAAAAAACATTGAGAGCAAGTGATGGAAAACATGACAGAGAACACTTAAAAACTGTAAAAAAATGACAAGAGAAAGAAGAAAAAAGCAGATAGAGGAATGAAGGAGGATGTATTTGTTTATATGAATTAGCTTTCCATTGTAGACTTGGATTTTGTGGTCAACAGCAAAGAAAGAATATTCACTGCTAATCTCATGAAATGTATCTCACTGGGAGACTTGGCAATCTTTTTAGCAAGAATTTTATCTCTATCACGGAGTAGTGGTACCTACAACTGTCTACAGACTTCTTGTTAATCACCTCACTGTGAAGATCCCAGTTAGCCTGACTGAGCAAGGTGTAACTTTTGTTAAGAGGTTTCAAAAGACGATGCGAAAGCAAGGAAGTTGAACTTCACTTTGAGATTGTGATTACCACCTCTCAGTTGGGGTGGGGGTGAGTTGCATGTGACAAAATATTGAGTGAACAGACTGCAACTTAAGGATTTTGATGCTGAGTGTGTCTGACATGCTGAAGTTGTGGTCAGTAAGAGAGATCACAGTAGCAAAGCCTGACAATATGCTGTCAACCACAATCCCCAGAACAAAAAAAGGACCAAATAAAAATGAATTCAGAGTTTATATGGGGTATTACAATCAGATTTTTTTTCAGTTGATATTTAACAAAAAAATTCTACATTTTATTTGGTGGTGAATTGTTAAAAACTGGTTTCATTGGCAAAGTTCACATGAGCTGATAACTGCAGACAAAACAATTACTCTGACGAAGGAATCAAGAACGAGGGGAGAGAAACAATTAGACTGTACAGGAACACAGACACCTGACAACAGAAAAGATTGTACAAGTTTGGAATTTTCTCTCTCAAATCATCACATTCTGGGGCAATTAGGATTTTCAAAAATTATGTCAATTGGTTTTTGATAAGTAAGGGTAGAAAAGGATATAGAATAAATGTAGAGAAATAGAATTGAGGTACCAATCAGCCCTGATGTCATTGAATGGTTGGGCAGTCTCAAGGAGATGAATTGTTTTCTCTATTCCTATGTTCCTATGAGCGACTTTAGGCATTATGGAAATTTTTGGGCTTTCTGCAGATACTTATGAGCACATACTAATGTTCAAAAAAATTCTTCCATCAAGTTAAAGAAATCTAATTTCACTGGTGGTGCATCAAGTGTGTCTGTAAAATGGCTACTGCATTCACCTCCATAATTAGAACTACATTTGGGGTATTTCTATTTCTGAGTATATACTTGAGTTTGAGAGATTTCGGAAAATGTTCCACTTACCTTTGAAGCAGGATGTTTAATACCATAACATAATAGCCCAGAAATTGCTGTGCCAGGCCTATGAATGGCTTCCACTATTTAAACTTGATTGGGCCAGTCTAACTATCACAACATTTTGTTCCCATTATGGAAATACAAGATGGAAACCATATGAGCAAACAGCCATCTAGAGGGCATTTGGGATCTTAGTGAAAAGGGAAAATAACTACATAATTGTTCCTTCACTGGTGCTAGGTCAAAATCCTGAACTCCTTTCCTAAGAGCACTGTGGATGTGTATACACCATATGGTCAGCCGCAGTTCGAGAATACAACCTATTAATGATAGGCAACAAATACTGATCTTGCCAGGAACACTCGCAATTATTGGAATAATAATAAAAGAATTTGGCAACTCTACTTTACATTCAAAAGTAGTTTATTTAAAGTTACACTTATAATCTGTATCATATAGTTGGTGTGATTAAAAGGAATTTTTTTTGCAATTTTTCAGCTTTTGTAATAGATTTTCCTTCTTACTCTGATCAGATGCCTTTTTGTTAACAATATTGAACTAATGTTGTTTCTTAACAGGATCTTGAAGGAAATAACACTAAAACTTTTTATGAAACTGCAAAAGACATTCCTGATCTTCCATTTGGTGTCACAAATAGCACAAAGCATTTTGTTAAATATGGCATCTCTACAGACACAATAATTCTGTTCAGAAAGGTAGGCAACAAATGTCAATGGATATATTTGTAACATCTAAAGGTACTGTGCTGTTTAGTCTCTGATTGGTACTGATAGTGCAATATTTTAATTATTGTCCTGCAAACCTTGGGATGCAGGCTGAACATTTGACAACTGGTACATACGGCTCCTGATGTTATTTCACCGTTTAGCACAGCATCACTGAAAATGTGCTTATGCCACCAGTATTGTGAATCAGTGCAACCTGAAATTGTACTTCTGATAATTGCAAGTCTTCTGACCTCCTTGATCAGACATTCTCAGAAAGGTTGAGAAGAAAACAAAACATAAAACTCTAGAAATATAGAAACTAGGAACAGGAGTAGGCCGTTTGGACCTTGGAGCCTGCTCCACCAATAAGATCATAGTTGATCCTCCAGATCAATGGCACTTTCCTGCTTTTACTCCATACCACTTGACCCTTCAATATCTAAACATTTATCAATGTCTTGCTTGAAAGTACTCAGTGACCCAGCCTCCACAGCCTTCTGTGTTTGCTGTACAGTTTTATGTAGAAGTACATCTTTGGTAAAAAAAAATAAAGTTGGCATTTTTATATGTGTTCTAATGTGTGGGAGAGCATACATATGTGTAGGACAGGTTATCAGGGTCATTAATACTGTTGTAGAAGTGAAGATGATAAGTAATGCTCATCTGTTTCTCTGCATTATAGTTTGAAGAAGAACGTTTGGACTTCGAAATTGCAAATGGCAGTAAGCTGGAGAAAGGCAATCTTACCAAGTTCATCAAAGTCAATGAGTTGCGTTTAGTCACAGAGTATAACCAAATGGTAAATTCAGAATGTTTCTACTTTAATGAATTATAATTAACAATTTCAAACTGTTTTCAGATGCTGATTTATTTGGGAGGGGGTGTCATGATTATTTTATTTTATAAGTATTTCATTCCCAGATCTGGGGCATAGAATCAAGCCAAACCAACCCTACAAATGGCTACCTGCTCTTCCGGTTTATGGTCCAGGGGAGAGGGATGCTAGATTGGGAATCAGGCCACTATACATACACCACTCTCTACGTGAAAAAGTTACCCGTCAGGTTCTTTTTGCCCGTGTATCCATCCTATTGGCCTCTCTTACCTCCTATGCCAATCTACCTATTTCCCACAGCTTTTTATACCCCATGTGCACCATTATCCCATTGGTCCTTTAAATCTCCTATGCCAACTCTGTGTCGATAAGACAATAAGAAATAGGAACAGGGGTAGTCTGCTTGGCCCTTCAAGCCTGCTCCCCTATTCAATAGGATCATGGCTGATCTGACATTCCTCTTATCCACTTTCATGAAATTCTCCATAACCCTCGAAACCCTGACTGATCAAGAATTTATCTATTTCAACCTTAAATGTACATGAGGACTCTTTCCTCATAGCTCTATATGGCAAAGAGATCCAAAGCCAATGCTCTGAGAGAAGAAATTCCTCTTCATCTCAGTATTAAATTGGTGCTCCTTTATTCTGAGATGACGTTCTCTGGTTTTAGATTCTGCCATGAGTGGAAACATCCTCTCAGCATTTATCCTGTCAAGCCTCTTAAGAATGCTACATGTTCAATGAGATCACCTCTCATTCTCCTAAACTCTAGGGAGTAGAGTGCCAACCTTTTTAGACTTTGCTTATAGACAATCCCTCCATACTAGGGATCATCCCGGTGAACCTTCTCTGAACTGCGTCCAATGAAATGATATAATTCCTTAAGTAAGGGGACAAAAACTGATCACTGTATCTGCTCTTTCTCTTTACCAGTCTTCTTTTTCTCAGCTTTGCCCAGCTCCAAAGCTGCCTTGTGCTTAACAATAGGGGCAACTGGTTTCATTATTAATGGGCCTCTGCAAACACTTCCCAGCCCAGTCCCAGATGTGGCCTCACCAGCACCTTGCACAATTGCACTAAGACATTGCTACTTTTGTACTCCAATGTCCTTGAAATAAGGGCCAAAAATTCGATTAGTCCTCTGGAATACCTGCTGTACCTGGGTGCTAGTTTTCTGTGTTTCAAGCACAAATACCCCAAGTCCCTTTGTGTTGCAGATTTCTGCAGTTTCTCCCTTCCAAAATGAACAACTTCATATTTTCCCACACTATACTCCATTTGCCAATGTTTAGCCCACTTACTTAACCTAGCAATATTTCTCTGTACAAAAACAAAGTTGCTGGAAAAGCTCAGCAGGAATGGCATTAACTGAGAAAGAAAAAACAGAATTAACGTTTCGGGTCTGGTGACCCTTCCTCAGAACTGATGGTGGCTGGGAAAATGTCAGTTTATATGCAGAAAAAAGGGGAGGCGGATGGGGTAGAGAGTAAACGACAGGATAGAGCCTAAAGAGAGAGAAGAGCAGTCGGACAGACAAAGAGTTGATAAAGTTCAGGCTGGGAGGGTTAATAGTTGTTAATGGGGACTATTAGTGACAACAGGTGGTGTGCAATGGCAGGCTATGTGGTAACAAGGCCTGGTGTGTGAGGTAGGGGGCTAGGACATGGGAGAGTTTAGGCCCTAAAACAACTCTTCATAACAATGTTAAATTATCTTATTTGCGATTACAGTGTTTCAGATAAATTTTTTGTTCACAAAATATTGTTGCTGTTTATAACCTGTAGGACATCACCTCAGAATTGTAGAAATGACTGATGTCCTTTCTCAGCACAAAGATTTTCGACTCATGATGAAACCTCCTGGAATTTAGTTATTTTTGGAGATTATGAATATACTATATCTAAATTTTCCTCAGTGCCCACAAGTTGACCTTAGATTAGAGCCCCAAAAATCAGAGCACTTTAGAATTCTGCTTTAAATAGAAACTGAAAAATAATGGTTTCATTTGCATTTTTATTTATAAATGATTCCATTTTGAAAGATTCTGTATCTAAAAATTATTTTTCAGACTTCAAGCAAAATCTTTAATGTTGGCATTGACAGTCACCTTCTGCTATTTGTAGACAAGACATCGAAGGAGTTTAATGAGATATATGAAAACTTTAAAGCTGCTGCTGCTGACCTCAGGGCTCAGGTTTGCTCTTCTGCCTGCTCTACTTACACTAATTATCAAACATAACTTAAAGAGGCAAAGACACAAATTAATAAAGCATTTTTAAAATCTGGGTGTGAAATTATGGTTCTGCATTTATAATTGTAGTTTTTCTTATTCAATACATTCAGTCCTTGGAAATTGCAATTTAATCTGAAATTTGCATTTACAGAAGTAAATGATTACTTAACACCAGCTCTATCCTGCTTGCTGGATTAATCATACCCCTGTATTCTGGTACAAACTCTAAATTGACATTTTATCAAATTCCAACCACAGCTTCCAGGTGCTGAATATATATATTTATGTTCAACTATAAATACCCAAAATGATGTATGACATGATTAAGCAGATGCTGAAGTTACAAATAAAAATTGAATCTGCAAAGACTTTAATTTATCCTTTCCTCTAACTACTCCTGAAGTATTGTTAGAAACAATAGAAACTTAAATAAGATTTCTCCATAATTACACTAATGTAGCAACCTGCTTTCCTTCTTCCTCTGCTTTTTTTTAACATTTTGAATTGAATCTTTATATATTTAAATGCACGCCATTCTCCATAGTTAGATTCATCTGATCCTAATCTTGGAATAACACTAGTATTAGCATTCAATTTTTATTCACTCAAATTTCCTTTGAAGTCAAGTTTCCAGTCAAATGGGATCATATTACATCCAGAAGTACAATTAAAAATAATGACGTTACACCTCAAACACTCTCACCAACAAAGGGCGCAATGCAATCGCCTACCAAATATAATATTTTATCTGCAAGCTTAGCCTTGTGATCCAGCTTTGAAACAAGACACGATGAATATTCCTTATCTTAATCTATTCTTGTTAAATCACACTTGAACAGATTCATCAATTTGCAATCTTATTAACATTAAAGTGGGCTTGGCTCAATTAAATCCAAAGCAATTAAAAGATTATGCTGATTAAGATAAAGTATCTAAATTAAGATGCATTTGGATTACGGAACACTTATTGAGCTTTGATAGTGTCCCTACCTCTGAGCTAGGAGGCCTATGTTTAAGTCCCACTTATCTTGAGCTGTGTAATAACATTCTGAGCATATTAATGAAAGAAAATCTACACCTGCTTTATTTCATGTCGTACGTTGATCAGAAATACTTCTAGGAGTAACATCCCTGCTATTTTAACATTTGGTGTGGCACTAACATTTTTTCTCTCTAGCAAATGAAAATTATGGGACTATTTGACAAATTTCAATCATGTATTACAATTAGAATCAAAAAGCGTTGTGAATAATGGTATAACCTATTCTATAATGCTTGAATAGTGCATCCTAATTAATTACCAGGGCATGAACTCAATTAGTTTATAAGATACAATAAAGCAATGCCTACATGTCTTTTTTAATCAGAGCTTTCCTTGTCATTAACTGGACATACAATATTGTATTTTTAACATGAACTAAGTGAGGCAATCTTAATTTGCAAATAAAAACTTATTTTCTTATTTTAAATAATATCATATTCCTATGATTTTTTCTTGTTTTTCAAGTTTTTCTTTCCTAAACTTCTCAGATAATCTTTATTTTGGTTGACACTGACGAAAGTATGAATGGCCGCTTGAGAGAGTTTTTCCAGATTCGGGACATGGACGTACCTGCTGTTCGTCTGATTAATACAACAGACAATGTGAGATACAGAATGCGAGCAGACCAAGTCACAACCGAGAATGTGAACAATTTCTGCCAGGCTTACCTTAATGGGAAGGAAAAGGTATCATATGATTAAATGGTACTGACAGCGAATCTGTGAAGTACTCTTTGTCAAAAGTACATATATTAGCTTAAAGGAACTTTGCTTCTCCTTAAATATTATATCTATTCAGCGCTTCAAATTTAACACCAAAATGGGCTACTTTGATCTAATCTATGCTTGTGAATATGTGTGAATGTTTGGAAGTGCTTTACTGCATTACTAATGAAGTACATTATTTTCTCATGCTCCTAGACCTCTTTTGGGGGAAAGAAAATGTGGGTTAATGCACATTGAGGGTCGGACTTAGTGTGAATGAGCTTGTAGTTGGCAGCTACACAGGACAGGTTCCTTCCAGGCAATGACAGGAGATTTGGCATGGAGTAGTCAGCCTGGAATTTATTGCTGCATTATTGATGACACAGACAGCTAATGTTGACATGTTGGTGAATGTATCAGTGTCAGGATCTGCTGTGAGATCCTGGCAGCTTTAACACAAATAACTACATTCCACCAACCAAATTCATGTGGCCATTTCAGAAATCATGATGTGCTCATCAAAAAACTGAAAAATCAAATTGAATAGCTAAATAACCAGAACCATTGACACAAAATTATAAGCAAATGTATAGTTTTCATATTGTGAAAATGATAGCTTTAAGGAAAACCACAGGTGTTCACCTGCTCCCAGATGATGGTTAGTTCCTGCAAAGAAGGTTTAAACGTGGTTCAGGACATCACATACCTCCCATCAATGAGCTTTCAGTGATACAGAGGTAGAACACAGCAGTTCCAAACTTTGCATGTTGTCAGAGAAGCTCTACAGGTAGGAGATTGTCCGGTTTTATTGGTGTGCTGTGCAATAGAAACAAGCATGTGATACTACAGAGATAGTAGGGACTGCAGATGCTGGAGAATCTGAGATAACAAGGTGTAGAGCTGGATGAACACAGCAGGCCAAGCAGCATCAGAGGAGCAGGAAGGCTGACGTTTTGGGCCTAGACCCTTCTTCAGAAATGGGGGAGGGGAAGGGGGTCCTGAAATAAATAGGGAGAGAGGGGGAGGCGGATAGAAGATGGATAAAGGAGAAGATAGGTGGAGAGGAGACAGACAGGTCAAAGAGGTGGGGATGGAGCCAGTAAAGGTGAGTGTAGGTGGGGAGTTAGGGAGGGGGTAGGTCAGTCCAGGGAGGACGGACAGGTCAAGGGCACGGGATGAGGCTAGTAGGTAGGAGATGGGGTGTTACTCCTCAGTAAAGGGCTCACCTTTGTCCCCCTCCACCCTAACATCAACGAATACCGCTCATGCTTGGACGTTGAACAGTTTTTCCGCTGCCTCTGCCTTCGCGCTTACTTCTTTAACCGTGAGCCTAACCCTCCCTCTACTGACTCCTTCTCCCACCTCCAGCACACCCCCTCCTCCTGGACACCACCCCAAGGCCTCCTACCCTCCCTTGACCTCTTCATCTCCAACTGCCGTCGAGACATCAATTGCTTCAACCTCTCCACACCCTCACCCATTCCAACCTCTCCCCTGCAGAACGTGCAGCCCTCCGCTCCCTCCGCTCCAATCCCAACCTCACCATAAAACCCGCAGACAAGGGAGGCGCAGTTGTAGTGTGGCGCACTGACCTCTACATCGCTGAGGCCAGGTGCCAACTCTCCGACACCTCCTCCTACCGCCCCCTTGATCATGACCCCAGCCCCGACCACCAAACCATCATCTCCCAAACCATCCACAACCTCATCACTTCAGGTGACCTCCCACCCACAGCCTCCAACCTCATCGTTCCCCAATCCCGCACCGCCCGCTTCTATCTCCTTCCCAAAATCTACAAACCTGACTGCCCTGGTCGACCCATTGTCTCCGCCTGCTCCTGCCCCACCGATCTTATCTCCACCTATCTCGACTCCATTTTCTCCCCCTTGGTCCAGCAACTCCCCACCTACGTCTGTGACACCACCCATGCCCTCCACCTCCTCCAAAACTTCCAATTCCCTGGTCCCCAACACCTCATCTTTACCATGGATGTCCAGTCCCTATACACCTGCATTCCCCATACAGATGGCCTAAAGGCCCTCCACTTCTTCCTGTCCCGCAGGCCCGACCAGTCCCCCTCCACAGACACCCTCATCCGCTTAGCCGAACTCGTCCTCACCCTTAACAACTTCTCCTTCAATTCCTCCCACCTCCTACAGACATAGGGGGTGGCCATGGGTACCCGCATGGGCCCAAGCTATGCCTGCCTCTTTGTAGGTTACGTGGAACAATCCCTCTTCCGTACCTACACTGGCCCTGAACCCCACCTCTTCCTCCATTACATTGATGACTGTATCGGCGCCGCCTCGTGCTCCCACGAGGAGCTCGAACAGTTCATCCACTTCACCAACACCTTCCACCCCAACTTTAAGTTCACCTGGACCATCTCTGATACCTCTCTCTCCTTCCTGGACCTCTCTATTCCCATCTCTGGCAACCATCTGGAAACCAATATCCATTTCAAGCCACCGACTCCCACAGCTACCTAGAACACATCTCCTCCCACCCACCTTGCTGCAAAAAATGCCATCCTCTATTCCCAATTCCTTCGCCTCCACCGCATCTGCTCCCAGGATGAGGCATTCCACTCCCGAACATCTCAGAAGTCCTCGTTTTTCAAGTACCGCAACTTCCCCCCCCGCCTCAGTGGTCGAGAATGCCCTCGACCATGTCTCCTGCATTTCCCGCAACTCATCCCTCACACCCCCTCCCCGCAATAACAACCAAAACAGAATACCCCTCCCTCGTCCTCACGTATCACCTCACCAACCTCCGGATCCAACGCATCATCCTCCGACACTTCCGCCATCTGCAATCCGACCCCACCACCAAAAACATTTTTCCCTCCCCACCCTTATCTGCTTTCCGGAGGGACCACTCTCTCCGTGACTCCCTTGTCCGCTCCACACTCCCCTCCAGCCCCACCACACCTAGCACTTTTCCCTGCAACTGCAGGAAGTGCTACAACTGCCCCTACACCTCCTCTCTCACCCCCATCCCAGGCCCCAAGAAGACCTACCACATCAAGCAGATGTTCACCTGCACATCTGCTAATGTGGTATACTGCATCCGCTGTTCCTGTTGTGGCCTCCTCTACATCAGGGAAACCAAGCGGAGGCTTGGGGACCGCTTTGCGGAACACCTACGCTCGGTTTGCACTAAACAACTGCACCTCCCAGTCACGAACCATTTCAACTCCCCCTCCCATTCCGCAGACGACATGTCCATCCTGGGCCTCCTGCAGTGCCACAACGATGCCACCCGAAGGTTGCAGAAACAGCACGTCATATTTCGCTTGGGAACCCTGCAGGCCAGTGGTATCAATGTGGATTTCACAAGCTTCAAAATCTCCCCTCCCTCGACCACATCCCAAAACCAGCTCAGCTTGTCCCCGCCTCCCTAACCTGTCCTTCCTCCCACCTATCCCCTCCTCCCACCTCAAGCCCCACCCCCATCTCCTACCTACTAGCCTCATCCCACACCCTTGACCTGTCCGCCCTTCCTGGACTGACCTATCCCCTCCCTACCTCCCCACCTACCCTCACCTTTACTGGCTCCATCCCCACCTCTCTGACCTGTCTGTCTCCTCTCCACCTATCTTCTCTTTTATCCATCTTCTATTCGCCTCCCCTTCTCTCCCTATTTATTTCAGAACCCCCTTCCCCTCCCCCATTTCTGAAGAAGGGTCTAGGCCCGAAATGTCAGCTTTCCTGCTCCTCTGATGCTGCTTGGCCTGCTGTGTTCATCCAGCTCTACACCTTGTTATCTGTGATACTACAGTTTGTGAAGTAACAGTGACAACAGCTAAAGGGTGCAGGAAGGAAAGGGTGGGGGTGAGGTCGATGACAGCGAGAGAATAGGAACTGAACAGTCACAGCAAGAGGCAATAGGGGGTTAACAGGCTGTAATTGAGGACCAACCTTTGAGCTGACAAACAATTATTTTGCATTGCTGGTATTAGTTGGAAAACCAAGTATTTCAAAATGAAGTTTGGAAATCTCCTGAAAGGTCTCACTTATGATTCAGCTGACTGCTTATCTCAGCAGAAGGTTTTATCTATACACCTGTTTACTTCGAGTTTTGGAGATTGATTTGGAGTTTCCATTGTCAGGTGACCAGAAGCAGCCACAGATGGTAGCCACAGGCACAGAACCGGGATACACATGAGAGGCACTTCAGAGTGATTTGAGAGATACTTCTCCTGTACTTTTGGCATTGGCATTGTTTTGTGCCTTTATATATTATTATCCTCTGCTGAGGAGGACCCTGTGCCAGTGTGAGCATGACCATTCTGTATTGTTTGTTGTATGGCTCAATTCTACGGATACATTAAATCTTGACATTTTCATCCAAACACTGTTGGCCTTGTGATCCAGTTAATGTGCTAACCTGAAGGTTAACACAGCCTCCATAGTGTTGTTTTAACATAGACTGTTGCATATGATTGAGTTGTTGGAATCCTTTAGTCATGCCTCAGAAGATTCTGTTTCTAAATTGGATAAGACCAAAAAACATGGAGCTGAGTCTTCCCACGTTTCGGCGGAGACATTTTTGGGGAGTTTCATGGAAGGATTCCTGCTGTGGGCCATGGTAACTTTTCTCCTGCAATCTTCCATAGCTCACTTCATTAATTATGTGTCTAGATTCCACAGCACTACTTCATTGCTAGTGCTGCATCCTTGTGGCATTTTGGCACCATATTTAACCCCTAGCTGTACATCAATTCAAATGCTGCAAGCCATGAACTGATGCTTGACCATTATTATAGAGATGGCTCAGGAAAGGAATTTGGCACCTCAGCTCACAGACAGAGAACTGAAGGTCCTGGTGGATTAGGTGGTAGAGAGGAGGGTTGTCCTTTTTCCTGCCAAAGGAAGTCATGGCACCAGGCACTGCCAGCACAGAATGAGATAGCTGCCTGGGTCATTAAAGTGAGAAGCAACACTAGGAAATGTAGAAAGAAGGTCAATGACTGTGTGCTAAAGAAGGATTAGTGCCACCATCTTGTCTCCACTACCTCACACTCACTGTAATCCTGTCATTGCATGCATCTCCCACTAAGGTTAATGATCCAGCACTGTTACTAGTGAACGCAGTATTATCACACAATGGCTACTTACAAAGCCTTCCTCCCCTCTGAGCTTCCTAATCATTTACGCGGTACACCTCAGCACCCTTCATGTTCCTGCACCCCACTAACAGCTCTTCAAGGCACTTTCATCTCACACAATTTCTTCTTTCGGTAGTGTGATGGTGACTTGTGAAACATTCCCTCCCACAGCCCCCCATACCCTCAGATAGATCAGAGACCACCATATATTTGGAGTTGACTGCTGCTCACAATCATTATCCCCTCTGCCTTCCAGTGTAATGGTGCCATTTCCCCCACTTGGGTTTCCTACATTCCCCAGAACAGTATAGATTACCTCTTGCTGAACCTACCTTGATGTTTGCTGAGGACTGAGATCAGAAGTTGCCCTTGATTAAGTGTGGTGGTGATGGAACAGACTGACTGACTATAGCAACTCCCCCACCTGTTTTTCTTTTGACAGAGAAATACTCCCTGTAGAGTTTCAGATGTGCTCATTTGATTGAATGCACTATTCTGCGTGAGCTGCTGCACCATGCTGTGACATTGATATAGCACATAGGTGCTGTAAAGTAGCATGTCCATTCTTGTTCAGCGTTGGCAAACTAAATGTCTGCCCTAACAAATAATGCAAGACAGGGATCCTGTGAATGTCCAAAATTGGCATAAAATGAATGAGCACTATGAAAGCAAGCTTAGAGTCCCGAGATGCATCCAACGCAGAAGCATGAGAATGGTGCATATCCCTGCACGCACTGAAACCTGACAGGAACATTACAATGTAAAATATCAGTGAGCTGTCCAGTGCAGTAGTGAAGTGTCTTCTGAGTTAGTCCAAGATCGGCCATGATGAAAGGGTAAGGCTGGTGTTTGCTGACACTGACTTCTGGGGATATAGGCTGCAGCTGGTCACCTGCCCATGGAATGTGCCATGAGATGTTGGTGAATGAGGATGAACACGATGGCTCAGAGGATCAACTGGTGAGCTGCATCTGTCAGGTTACCACTCAGACATTCAAGTTCCTGCATGAACTGCGTAGAAATAAGGCAAGATCAACTAATAATAATGATGAGGTGCAACTGCATAGAAATAAGGTCGTTACTGCTTACTAGTGAGATTCTCATCTAGCTGTTGAAAGGAGAAAATTGGAATTTGTTTTTCTTGACAATGAGAGTCAAATTTTTAAATTCTCACTGTTCAGAGACTGGTAAAATTCTGCCATTGGAGTTAGACATTGCACAAGGTCTGCTTTTTATATAGATGCCTGAGGATCCCCAGGCATATCTGACTGATGTGACATGCAGGGGAATAACGGTTTGTGGAGGAAATAACTCTGCTGAGTGATACTGCCCATCTTGAGAGTGGTGTCAAAACTGTCCTGAATCTAGAACAAAGAGTTAATGTTCTGCATTGGCAATAACCACCATTGCAATACAGGTGAAGAGATGTTTTACCATGGAACTTAGTGTATTTTACTGATTGCAGCTTTTCTTCTGTAATGTGAAGCAATGCATTCACTAAATGACATTATATACTATGTGATTTCTTTTAAACAGCAATGCAATGCTGTGTTCTCATGCACAATTAATCCAAGTAAAACTTAGATTATTGAAGGTTTACAAATTTGTTGGCTAAATAAGTAGATTGTAATTGTCAGCTAAATCAGGAAATCAGTCTTCACTTTTCCGTGGGTACATCTTCCTTTTACTTATTTGTTTTAATTATCTCTATTATAGCACTTCACTGTTTCAATTCACATGATAACAAATTGTGTGTATAAATGCTGAACTTGCAGGACTGTTGTTTTAAAATATTCCTTTAAATCCCAAGTGAATGAGAATTCTAGGAAGAGCGTGATTGGAACTCCAGATAAACACCTTAGTTTGGGGAAGTGCCTATGTATTTCAGAGTGCCACAGAGAAAATCCAACTGGAAACTCATTGAGTTTTAGTTTTAGCACCATTTACAATAATGCACTGAGCAAAAAACAGCTGGTACTGAGATACAAGCAGGAAGAAAATTGATACTCCTCCAGGATCTGGCTTTGTCTGTTCCGTAAGAAATGATAAGGAGCAGTAAAGCTGTTTGTAACAGAAACAGCTTTAGCAAAGCCAACTCAACCATTTAAAGGGGCTGAATACAGGAATCTCTGGAATTCTGAACTGAGGGAGAAAGGGATTAATCAAAGTGTACCTTTCTGGTGATAGTTGTAATTGCAAAAACCTGGACCCTGTGGAATAATTGTTGAAGGACATTTGAGGTTTCATCCTGGTTTGGCAGAGGCAGTTGAACATCTGCTGGAGAGTGTGGCTATGTGACTGACCCTTTAATTTTATATCTACCAGAAGCAAGGCAAAATTACAAGATTTTCATAAGACATATTTACGTTCTGCAAGTTAATTAATTCAAAACGTACTTTTATTTTGTTTGTATCAGTTGCTAGTTAACAAATAATTGAACAATGCTGATTTAAATTTGTTTTTTATAGTATATACGCAAGTAACCCACCTCCTGATTCCCCAAAACCTGTCCATCATTTAAAAGGCATTAGTTGGGAGTGTGATGGAATACTCCTTACTTTGCCTGGATGGGTGCAGCTCCACCAAAACTCATGAAGCTCGACACCATCTAGCACAAAGCAGCCCACTTGATTGGCACCACACCCACAAGCTTCCACTCCCTCTACCACTGATGCTCTGTAGCAACAATGTGTACTACCTACAAGATGCACTGCAGAAATCCACCAGAGCTATATCATCACCAATATCATCACCCAGCGACCGCCCTGACATTCAATGGTGTTACCATCACTGAATCCCCCACTGTCAACATCCTGGTGGTTACCATTGACCAGAAACTCAACTGGACTCACCACATAAACAGTGGCTACAAGTGCAGGTGAGGGCCAAGAAACTGCAGCAAGTAACTCACTTCCTAACTCCGCAAAGCTGTACACCATCTACAAGGCACAAGACAGGAGTGTGAAGGAATACTCCCCACTCCAATAACACTCAAGAAGCTTGACACCATCCAGGGCAAAGCAGCCTGCTTGATTGGCACCATATCTATGAATGTCCACTCCCTCCACCATTGATGCTTAGTAGCAGCAGTGTGTAGTGTCTTAAAGATGCACTGCAAAAATTCACCTAAGATCCTCAGACAGCACTTTCCGAACCCACAACCATTTTCACCTCAAAGGCTAAGGAAGCAGATACATGGGAACACCGGCACCTGCAAGTACCCCTCCAAGCCAACCTGACTTGGAAATATATCACCATTCCTTCACTGTCACTCGATCAAAATCCTGGAATTCCCTCCCTAAGGGCATTGTTGAAGAACCTACAGCAGGGGGACTGCAGTAGTTCAAGAAGGCAGCTCACCACCACCTTCTCCATGGCAACTAGGGATTAGCAATAAATGCTGGCCAGCCAGAAATGCCAAAAACCAAAATAAAAAGAATTTAGAAAAGTGAAAACTTGTCCTTCATTTATTTCCATTGGTCATTTAGGAAATTCATCTCTTCAAAAAAAAAGCTTTTCTCCAGAAAACAAAACACACTTAGATATGCCAATATTCTTGGACTTCAATTGACAAAAAGAAGGCTTCATACAAGTCTTCGCAGCATAGCAGTTGATGTTTATGAATGCTCCTTCTCATTTCTCATCTTGACATGGTGTTTTTTCAAGCCTGACACTTGTTGCACCCTGTCTGAATGTGTGATCGCATATCAACCTCCAGCCAATTAATTTCAAACTCTGATTTGCTCTCCAGGACAGCGTTGCTCACATCATTGTGAGAACATGCCCAGAAATCCACAGCTGGATGTCCTAAACTGAGCTAGTTAACTGGCTGCATTTAGATTAGTTATTCATGACTTCAACTTGCACTTCCAGATAACATATTGAATAAACATGTACATTCCAAGCATTGCATTGAACAAACACTAAAATAAAAATAATTTAATGCATTATGATGACTTTATGAAAGCTTATCCAGCAAGTTAGAAAATGTCCTCACATGAGGGAGAAATTTACAATGATTCCCAAACTTTGTGAGTTTGCCTCCTTCCCTCAGGAGTATGGGTGTTGACCTGACTGAAAGGGGAAGTTACCTCCAATCCACTTCCTTTGATCCAGTTTGGATACTCTGTAAAGGGTGCCACAGGAGAGTCGTGAGGTTGTCTTCTATTTTCTACAACCTCAAATATCAGTGATCAGGGGAAAATGAAGGGAGTTTCTAACCTTTATGCAGCATTGAATTATGAGAGAGCTAGTCCATAATAATTTTACTTTATATATCAGCCTCAACAGTACAGTGAAGATCTTCCAGAAGATTGGAACAAGAATCCTGTCAAAGTACTAGTTGGATCAAACTTTGATGAAGTTGTATTCAATACCTCAAAGAGTGTCTTTGTGCTATTTTGTAAGTATTTTTAAGAAATAGTTGTGTCTATGTAGTATTACTATTCTGTCAGAAAACATCACCAAAGTGATTGAAAGCTGAATATAAACACAGTCTAGACACAGTTAGTGACAGTACATTAAACTGATTCATTGATATGTCCCATCTCCACTTTGATGCTCCGTGGTAGAAAACAGTGGTGATAAATCAGCCATCTGTAACAAATATTTAAAGTTAATGGAAAGGTAAACTGGGTGTGTAACAAACCAACAATCCACTAATCCCAATTTTGAGCTCCTGGTCAAGCTGAATTTTTTCCCACTTGAATATACTCATAGTTAGTCCAGGAATTCCTGATTTCAAGCTCCTGATAAGCATTTTTTTTTCTTCATTCTCATTGGTTTTCTCTCTTTCTCTCCTATGATGCTAACTTCTCATTGGTAACAGTTGCCACCCAGAACATCAGCCAAAAATATGTACGATGCAGACCGACAGAATAATTGAGTTATTGAGACAAAGCCACATGGTGTCCTCCCTCATGGCTCTCAGATGTGGACTTCCAGTAAATTATTGAATAGTGTTGGCAACCTAGTTGAGATTAGCAAACTCAGTACAGGCCAAGATCTTCCTGGGGTGTAGTTTACTTATGTATTATGTTGACCAACTGAACCATAGAGATTAATCAGCATCATTCTACTCTATTCCATGCTCAGGAAACCATTTCTGCAACCAGTAGAAAGTGAAACTAATAGAAGTTGCATTACTAAAACATCTCTTCTTCTGCATCTTGTAACATAATTTAACTTAATAACATTCTTTTTCTACCTTAAAGGTGCACCATGGTCACAGAGATGCAAACACATTAATTCTATCTGGGATCAACTGGGTGAGAAATATAAGGACTCTGAAAATATTGTTATTGCTAAGGTAGACATCACTGCCAATGAAATTGATTCAGTTATAATTGAGGAGTATCCAAGTTTCAAGTATTTTCCCCCTGGATCAGATAGAAAGGTTTGTTATCTTTAGGATCCTTTGTTTTCCAAATTTTTGCCTTCATTACGAAGCTAATATTTAACACTTACTTTCACACAGATTGTACACTACACTAGCGCTCAGACTCTAGAAGCATTTTCTAAATTTTTGGATAAACAAGGAAAATCAAAGGTAAGGTTTTCAACTACGCCAGCAACAGTTCATTTTATTTAAGAGTGCTTAAAGCTGAAAGATAAACATATATTAGCAAAAAAAACAGAACGTTCTGGAAAGACTCAACAGAGTTTGGCAGTGTCCGTGGAGAGAAAACAGAGGTTAACATTGACTCCAATATGACTTCTTAAAAGAATGATTTGTCACTTTGCACTCAAAGTTAGCCCTGTGTCTCTCTCCACGGATACTGCCAGACCCTGCTGTGCTTCTCCAAAACTTTTCTGATTTTTATTTCAGATCTCCACTATCTAAAATATTTTGCTTATGTTTTACCAATATACTGCCTCATAATACAGTGAAAAATGATTTATATAACATATATATTTACACAACTGGCTTTATATCATTTTAATTAATTTGGTTAGTTCATTTTAAAAAAAATGTGTTTCCATGTCAAAGTTGTGAATTCAAATTCCACACCAAAGACATGAGCAACTCAGGATTGCGGGAATGCTACAGATTCAGATGCTCTCATAGAATCTACAGTGTGGAAAAAGGCCATTTGGTCCATTAAATCTGCACCAACCCTCCAAAGAGCATCTGATGACCCCACACTTCCCATGGCTAATCCATCTAGCCAACACATCCCTGGACACAATAAAGCAGTTCAGCATGGCCTATCTGCCTAACCTGTATGTCCTTGGATGTTCCATATTTTATGTAAATCTTTAAGCTCTTGCCCCATTTGTCCTCTTAGATGGTTGTAACAGACTCCATAGGACTGTTTGATGGAAAAGTGGGGAATTTTCCTCAGCATCCAAACAAATATTTGCCTTTCAACCAAACTCCTAAACTGAATCTAGTCATTATTCTGATTGTTGCTTGTGGGCTTTAAAGTGCACAAATTGTTGCATTTCCTACATTACAACAATGACTACAGTCTAAAAGGACTTCATTAACTGCAAAACACTTTGGAACATCCTGAGCATCTCAGAACCATTTCCAGCATCTAGTACTAGCTTCTTCATGGTGGCCCTAGGAATTGGCAGGACCACACTCACAAGTAAACAAAACATCGAGCAGCAACTAGGGACATGCTCTCTTTCTGTCTCTGTGCATTCGGATGCGCAAGGCAGAAAGAAGTAACAGGGAAAGGGAGAAATAAATTCTTAGTTAGCTCTGAGGTGACAGCTGACATCATGTCCCAAAGCTACCCTTTAGTTTTCACTGTACTAATTTTAGGCAGGATCATGGAAGAAAATCCGAACTAAAATAAGTAAATTTCATACTCTAATATGTAACGGATCTATATTACAGACAAAAATCTTAGTGTCTTTACTATTCCTTTTACAGAAACATGATGGAAAATCAAATACGACAGATAATGCAGTTGATGGACCAAAAGATGAACTTTAGCTTTATAACATTATGATTGGTTTCTGTCAATTGTTCAGCATAGTCTATTTACAGCTGTCTCATGAGTTGCCCATTATTTGGTTAGAATAATATCGTTACATTAAAGATGACTGATAGTAATATCTGCACAACCTTAAAGTCATTGCTACTCATATTATTTGTAAACTAAGAGGCAAAAAATAAATCTTTGTGGAAAAAATTATATTTGGTATTTGATGTGCTGAGTTATTAGAATTCATTAAGTATTTTGGCTAAAGTATCAAAAGAATTGCTTGACGTAGCATCTTGTTCATTATTGTAGATCATAACACAAATCTGAGACATAAATTGACCTTGAAGTCAATATGGTCCATACAGTGGGATTGCTGATCTACTGCCACAACCACCCAAGAAAAATTTCACCTCCTTTAAGTTGAATGATAGGACAATCAAGAGAGAGATTGAGTCTATCAAATATCCAAATGTATAATGTAACCTACAGAAGCAAACAATGACTATGTTGGAAATAGAACACTGTCAAAAACACATGATAGTAGAAACAGACACCTCACGATTAGAAAGTGTGGAAGTGTGTTCAGCTGCAGCTCCTGATTTGCTGCATAGAGCTGGAGCTGTGGATGGACTCACTATGTAGTATCCATGACATTAAGAATGTTGTGAATAGCACGTTTAGCGAGCTGATCACACCACCATTAAGGGCTACATAGACACAGAAGAGTTGGGTGACAACAAAGAAGGCAAGTAAGAATGGGCAGGTAGTGCAGGACTCCCCTGTGGCCATTCCCCTTTCAAACAGGTATGGCATTTTGGATACTGTTAGGGTGATGGCCTCTCAGGGGAAAGCAACAGCAGCTAGATCAGTGACACCACAACTGGCACTATTGTACAGCAGGTAGGGTGGAAGTGCAAGTGAGCAGCGGTGGTAGAGAACTCCATAGTCAAGGGCACAGATAGATGTTTCCGTAGCCATGAGCAAGACTCCAGGATAGTGTATTGCCTTCCTGGTGCTAGGATCAATGATGTCTCTGAGCAGGCATAGGATATCCTGAAAGGGAAATGTGAGCAGCCTGCTTGTTCCTTTGACTACCATCTCAATTTCTCTTGTCATCCAAGGTTCCTGAAACTTGCCATCCTCATCCTTCATTTTCACAGGAATATGCTGGTCTTGAACTGTTTTTAAAAGATTCCCACATGCCAGAAGTGGTTTACCCTCAAACAGCCACCCCATCTACATTCATCAGTTCCTGCCTAATATTCTGGTTATCCTTCTCCCAATTTAATACTTTCATCCAAGGACTTCCCTTGTCCTTATCTATAAGTAACTTAAAATTTACCAAATTACAGTCACTGTTCCTAAAATACTCCCCCACTGAAACTTCAATTGCTGTAACGTTCTTTGTTCTTTGATTATTATCAAAATCCATAGTCCTATTACTGTAAGTTGGCTCAAGGACCTAGGCTTCTAAGTTATCACCATCACCACCCTTTCCATGGCCAAATTATTGTCCTCTCGCAACCAAATATTCCTGCAGAAGAGGAATATGTGAAGAGCAAAAAGAAACACTACATCACTCCCAAAGAATTTGTGTGGAGTGAACAGTCATTATGAACCGCATTATAATGAATACATTACAACAATCTAAAAAGTCCCTTAGCTCACCCTTTACTGTAATTAATGGCAAATATCAGGATTTTGATTGAAGAACAGGTTTAAAGAAAAGAGGACCATAGTTGGTAGTTATGACATATTTTATCGTCTAAATAAGCAGAATATGTGCTACACTTCTGCCTTTCGTTCCTCCAGTGAGGTAAAGAACTTTATCTTTATTCAGGCTTCCACTTACTGGCTTGATCAAAATTAGTAATTTACCAAATGGAGACATTTGATAAATCATTCTAAACAACCTAAGATCATATATTCATTAATAAGTTTATATGTCACATTCAGGATTGACTCCTTAAACCAGATAGCCTACTACAGTGCAGTACTAACTCCCTGACTTATTTGTAAAATGCAATTTACTTTAGTCAAATCCACATCATGGGAAACATCCCCATCAACAATCAAGGAAAACTAGTCCATTCCAGGAGGTTTTTTTGGAGATGCGGTAGCACACAAACCACTGGACCAGAAGTCCCAAGTTCGAATTATTGGACATGGAAGGTGCATTCATAACATGGCCAGACAGGTCAACAATCAGCCTGCAACTTCTTTCCAATACACCTGGTGGCAAAGTTTCCTTGTCGGCTATCTTGCAAAAAGCAATGGCAAACCACGACAGCATGGTGCACATAAATGTGGATCAATCTCATGAAAGTGTGTGGCTCAATCCTTGAAAAACAAGGATGGGAGAAAGGATAGAGTTTGATAGGAACTCTGGAAGTTGTTTAAACTGTAATTCAAAAGTCAGTAAAGTTTATGAATAACATTATTTAAAATAGAAAGAAGAACATAACTAAATGAGAAGGGAAGCTGTACTAATGTAACCAAATGACACTGACACCCAGATTAAGCACTGAAACTGAAAACTATGAAGAAATTGGTCCTAGAAGACTGATGGAAGACAAACAACAAGCAAATGATAAAAATATTTACATTAACATTTCAAGATTGCTTAGACAATCATTAATAATTGTTCACATAATAAAGACTACTAGATATAATGGCCCCTATTTTAATTCTCTAGCAGAAACAAGGACAGTCACCCATCAGATCCCATTGCTTTGCAGCCTCTAAATGAGTAGAAGTGGAATCTGTCCGATGAGTTCCAGGAAAATGAGGCAGCTTGGACATTTGAAGAAAAGGGAGAATATATTTTAGATTTCAAATGGGTGCTGTAAACTACCAATAGCGGTATTATATCTCTTACAGGCTGCCTTTAATATCTTGAAAACAACTGATACCTGGTATCTGAGCCATTTTTCAGTAGGTTTCATGAGACTCTTGACAGACAGACAGGAGCTTGGTGGTGACCTGTGGATTGTCAGCATCATTATAACCTCCAGAATGTAGTAAATTGTTCTGTACAAATGTTAGAAGAGTAAAGAGGAGAATGAACTTGCACAGTGGTAGTTGGTAACACTCTTCCTCAGGAGTTCAGAATGTTAGGTTCAAGTTCAACATTAGCATTTGAGTACACCTCTAGTACTGCAGAAGCACTGCACTGTTGGAAGTGTCATCTTTCAGGTGAGACATTAGGGAAGATTCAGTCTGCTCTATTAAAAGATTCCATAATTTTGAAGAAGAGAGGAGGAATTATCTCCGAATTTATGGTCAATATGTATTCAGTCAACATCACAACAACAGAGTATCTAGTCATTGTCACATTATTGTTTGTGGTAACTCATTATAACACAAACTTATAATGTGTTTTCTACATTACATCAGTGACTACACTTTAAAGTATGTTATTGTTGCCAAGTGTTTTGGGAAGTCTGATGGGCATGAGGGTACAATGTTAATGCAATGCCAGTTATGTATGCTATACTTCCTAACAATTGCCTGTTCATTGCTTGTAATCTAATAGGGAAACTAAGAAACATACTCAATGAGCTCACATGTGCAAAACTGGAAACATAAAAGTCTACTGTTAAATGTGATTGGGCAGCATTTGCTGAATAATCCTGATTATGTCAATAACTACATTAACAACTATCTAAGACATTCGGTGAATCTTGCGAAGTGGCACATTTATGAATCATAGAATCCCTACAGGGCAGATGTAGGTCATTCGACCTATCAAGTCTGCGTCAACCCTCTGAAGGGCATCCTTTGCAGACCTATAACCCTGCATTTACTGTGGCTAATTCACCTAACCTACACATCCCTGGACTCTATGGGACAATTTAGCATGGTGAATCCATCTGAACTGCACATCTTTGGACTTTGGGAGGAAACCAGAGCACTCAGAAACCCACACAGGGGAATACATGCAAACTTTACACACACTGTTACCTAAGGCTGGAATTGAACCCAGATCCCTGGTGCTAACCACTGAGCCAGCATGCTGCCATAGTTTGCTTATATATGCTTATTTAAAGTAGTATAGCTTCTTACACTGAGTCTTCTTTGAATACAATGGAATATATTCAAGCTGCTGCCTTTTTTGAATTATCCCAGAATTTGAAGAGCCTGTAGTTCTCTATTGTTTCCTCCATAACAATGCCTCAACCAATCAATTTCAACTTGCCAACCTTTTATAATAAATTGGTGTTATTGTTTGAAGTTTTGCATTTGTCCTGATGAATGCAAGATGAAAAGCCTCAATAACATTTCTTTAGGACATAGGACACTACCTTTGGAACTGCAGCAGGAGTATCCTGGGCTGAGATGATCCAACCTCCAACAACTACAAATATCTTCCTTTGTGCTAGCTTTGACTCCAACAAACGGAGAGTTTACTCCTGATTCTTATTGACTCCAGTTTTGCTCAGGTTCCACGATACCACATTTGGTGAAATGCTGCCTTGACGTTAAGGGCAATTACTCTCATGTCACCTTTGGAATTCAGCAATTTTGTATATATTTGGATGCAGGCTTTAATGAGGTCAGGAGCAGAGTTGTGCTGGCAGATCTCAAACTGGGTATGAATGAGCAGGTTATTCCTTTGCAAGTACCACTTCATAGCACTATCGATGACCCCTTTCATCACTTTAATCGTGATCAAGGGTAGACAGATAGGTCGGTAATTGGCCATGTTAGAATTGTCCTACTTTTTAAGGACAATACAGTTATTCTGGGCATATTTCAACGAATGTAGATGCCAGTGTTGTAATTGTACTGGAACAGATTGGTTTGGGGCAGAGCCATCTCTGGAGCAGAAGATTTCAATACTATTGCTGGAATATTGTGAGGACACAGAAGCTTTGCAGTGTCTAGTGCTTTAGCCATCTCTTGTGGAATGAATTGCACAGGTTGGAGATTGACATCTCCGATGGTGGGGAACTCAGGAGGAAGTTGAAACGGATATTCATCCAGCACACCTGGCTCAAGATAGCTGCAAACTCTTCAGCCTTATTGTTTAAAACATTGTGCTGGGCTTGCCCCTCATCAAGGATAGGGCTATTTTGTGAAGCCACTGCTTCCTGTTACTTGTTGAATTTTCCATTACCATTCATTTCAAGGTGTGGCAGAATTACAGAGCATAGATCTGTGATGTTTGTAGAATTGCTTTGCCCTGTCAATTACTTCCTGTTTCCACCCTTTACCATGCAAGTTGTCCTTTGCTGTGGCTTTGCCAGGTTGATACCTCATTTTTAGGTATTTCTGGTGCTGCTCCTGCCATAAACCCTTGCACTTATTGAAGCAGCTTGATTGTAAGAATGGAGTGGGGATGTGCTGAGCCATGGAGTTACAGATGATGGTGAAATACAATTCTACTGCTGCTGCTGATGGCCTACTACACCTCGACAGTAACCAGTCTTGAGCTGACAGATCTATTCAAAGTTTGCCCCATTTACTTCAATGATAGTGCCACACAACACAATGGAAAGTATCCTCAATACTTCATCTTCACAAGGACTGTGTAGTGGTCATTCCTACTGATACTGTCATGGATGGATGCATTTGTGACAAGTAGATTGGGGAGGATGAGGAGGCAGCTCCACAAATATCCCCATTGGAAAGACTGTGGCCTAGTGGTATTATTGCTGGAGTATTAATCCAGAGACCCAGGTAATGTTCTGAGGACCTGGGTTCAAATCCTGCCATGGCAGATGGTGGAATTTGAATTCAATAAATATCTGGAATTAAGAGTCTAATGATGACCACGGATCTGTTATCAATTGTTGGAAAAACCCATCAGGTTCACTAATGTCCTTTAGGGAAGGAAACTGGTATCCTTACCTGCTCTGACCCACATGGGACTCTAGACCCGCAGTAATGTGATTGACTCATAACTGCGATCTGGGAAATTAGGATTGGGCAACAAATGCATTGTGAATTAATTTTAAAAGAAGTAAATTTCTTTCCCTGTTTTTCCACTTTGACACAAATCTAATCCACAGCCCTTAGGACTCGGCTAGCTCAGTGATCAGGTGGAACTGCCAAGAGTGACTCAGTTGCACCAAGATGCCACTCTGTGCCCTTGCCACCCTCAGAGCCTCTTCCAAGTGGTGTTCAACATGGAGGACTACTGATTCATAAGATAAGGTGGGGGTGAGGGTGTGCACTAGGTCGTGATCAGCAGGAGGTTTCCTTGCCCATGTTTGACCTGATCCCATGAGATTTCCTGGACTTCAGAGTCAATGTTGATGATTCTCAGGGCAGCTCTTTCCTGACTGTCTACCTGTAAAACCCTAACTTGCTCTTGTCTCCCCTCTGATACAAAAGGATGCACTCTTAAATCCAATGGGAATCTTGCTGGATTTGTGATGGTTCAACCTTTGCCAGTTATAATTTTTTTGTGTGTGGCAAACTTCCAGTGATATTTCTGGTCCTGCTGGGTTGTATGCTGAGGTGTATGAAAACTTACTGATGTGGTTATTAAAGTTGACAGTTTTAGGCATTACAGACCTATTAATTTTAATTTCTGGAATGCATTTTTATTTCAGTGAAGTGATCATACAGGCAACGGAGGCTGGTGAGTCAATAAATCATTCCCCACAGCAGTAAAAAAAGAAGCATGTTAATGCAGTGAGGTATTTACACCCCTGCCTCTGCAAGACAGATGGCTGTCCCTCTGTGATTACACCACAATCATGAAAAATCACAAGTCACTGATAAATTAGCATTTTACTTGTAAAGTACAGACTTCAACTTCAGCATTCCTATGTTAATTATTTGTAGATATTTCCGCTTTCATCACTTTCTGGATTAAGGACCTTGTTACTTCAGGTTAGCCTGTTCTAGATATCATTTCCTTTCCCGTACTTCTCCAAATCAAACTAAAACAGGAAAAGGGTTACATGTGGAGTGTGCTGTTACACTAACACACTACAATAACTTGCTCTAACTGCAGGATTGAGATTTTTATTACATAATTTAAAACACTTTTACACCTAAACTGAATAAGACAACTGCTGTAACCAAGGCTGATGGCATTTTCAAAGCAAGTTGTGAGGGATTAAATTGCACAAGAGTTAAAACCCAAATCTGTTCACCACCAATTTTGTGACAATGATATTAAATTCACTTTGTTCTCATTCCAAATATTTAAAAACAAGAATACAGGAAGCTGAGATGTTCTTCAAAACATGATTTCTTTAGAATAATATGTTTGCAATTTAGAGAAAGAATCCCTGTTGCTCGAACAGTCAAACTTCCCCTCAAACCTCATTGTTCAGCTGGATGTCTTGCTGTGATTGTATGCTTGTTACAAACTCTGCAAGATGCAAGTTTTAGGGTCAGTGAGTTTTGTTCTCACGAGAAAGGAGTCGTGGGAGAGAGAATTCAGCTGAACTGTGTAGTTCTACCATCTTCATCTAGCCTGACATGAGCATGGAGATAGATCTCACAATGTACAATTAGAGTATGCTGCTTCCAGAACACAGTGAGAATGCTCTGTCTCTATCCCCTTATTATCCATTTGCACAACAGCAAAGACAATCTTTCATTGGTTGTGCATAGTGAGGATCCCAGGCTTCATTCCTGCTTTTGTGGTGCTCCCCACACAGCCTCTCTGTGCTGAATGCTGACAATGGTGGCCAGTCCACAGTCCTCTCTCACCCACCACCTCCTCAAACCATTCCCCAGTGCTCAATCCTCCAATTCCCTGTTTTTCTTTTTCCTGTGGTTGAACCCCAATCCCCCATTCTTTGTCCTCTCATCTCCATCTTGACCCCATTCTCCCATTGTACACAATCTCTAATTAACAATCTGCTGACTCTTGCCAACCGCAGACCACCCAACCTCACATCCATCCCTACCCTGTATCTCTTTTTCTCATACACACATTTGTTATCATTCCCACACTAAATACTGCTCACCCCAAAGTGGATACATGCTCTTTGGACTGAAAAGAGTTAAGGAGTTGGCACCATGTTAGCACAAAATTGACCCATAGGCATAGCAATTTGTAAGTCAAATAAATGTGCTCTGTGACCCGTCCTTTTGACAGCATGGTTTTAACTCAGACACGAACCATCAACAAATACTATTTGGAGCCCTGCTAGACACTGTCTTCATGAGAAGTGAGGAGAGAAAATGAAAGAGAGAGGAGAGGAAACATGGCTATTTGAAACATTATGATTCATCTTAAATCGCTGAATGGCATTTACTGACATTGGTTGCAAGTTCCAAAACGGTCAACAACTTCTACCTCTTTAGTTTTATGAATCTGTTGTAGTAATTTGAACGGTTAAGAAAGGTTAATAATTATAACATGGAGAAACTAACTCACATGATAAAAACAGTGCCAAAACTCTGATACAGGACTATATTCATGAAAGTATAATCAAAAGCACTAACACAGACCACATAATAGGAAAATCCAAAAGCACTTTAAGGTAGGTTAATTAAAATGCTGAAAGTTTGCAATTTGCATTTGAAATAAGGATTGGCAAATGCTGCATTCATGATTTCTTTCCCTGCAGTCCCTTACACTACAAGTTACATTGTAAATCAAAGTTTGTTCATCCGGATCTTATCGTCAATGGCAAAACAAAGATTCAAAATCCAAGTTAATTTGTGGAATAAATAATTTGGAGGAAATTCCTCAGTCTGCCATCCTGATTTTGAGCCTATATTTTGGGATAGGGTTCATTTATGATGTAGGTTTATTTGCCACTGCCAGTAAAGAGACATCTGCCTCGGATAGCTACTGAGCATGTGCAAAAGGAACAATGTCTCAGCGATAGTAGGAACTGCAGATGCTGGAGAATCTGAGATAACAAGGTGCAGAGCTGGATGAACACAGCAGGCCAAGCAGCATCAGAGGAGCAGGAAAGCTGACGTTTTGGGTCTAGAACCTTCTTCAGAAATGGGGGAGGGGAAGGGGATTCTGAAATTAATAGGGAGAGAGGGGGAGGCACGTAGAAGATGGATAGAGGAGAAGATAGGTGGAGAGGAAACAGACAGGTCAAAGAGGCGGGGATGGAGCCAGTAAAGGTGAGTGTAGGTGGGGAGTTAGGGAGGAGATAGGTCAGTCCAGGGAGGGCGGACAGGTCAAGGGGACGGGATGAGGTTAGTAGGTAGGAGATGGTGGTGCGGCTTGAGGTGGGAGGAGAGGATAGGTGGGAGGAAGAACAGGTTAGGGAGGGGGGGACGAGCTGGGCTGGTTTTGGGATGCGGTAGGGGGAGGGCAGATTTTGAAGCTTGTGAAATCCACATTGATACCATTGGGCTGCAGGGTTCCCAAGCGGAATATGAGTTGCTGTTCCTGCAACCTTCGGGTAGCATCATTGCGGCACTGCAGGAGGCCCAGGATGGACATGTCGTCTGAGGAATGGGAGGGGGAGTTGAAATGGTTCGCGACTGGGAGGTGCAGTTGTTTATTGCGAACCGAGCGTAGGTGTTCTGCAGAGCACCAAACCATCATCTCCCAAAGCATCCACAACCTCATCACCTCAGGTGACCTCCCACCCATGGCCTCCAACCTCATCGTTCCCTAACCCCGCACTGCCCGCTTCTATCTCCTTCCCAAAATCCACAAACTTGAATGCCCTGGTCGATCCATTGTCTCCGCCTGCTCCTGCCCCACCGAACTTATCTCCAACTATCTGGACTCCATTTTCTCCCCCTTGGTCCAGGAACTCCCTACCTACATCCGTGACACCACCCACATCCTCCACTTCCTCCAGAGTTTCCAATTCCCCGGTCCCCAACACCTCATCTTTACCATGGATGTCCAGTCCCTATACACCTGCATTCCCCATACAGATGGCCTAAAGGCCCTCCGCTTCTTCCTGTCCCGCAGGCCCGACCAGTCCTCCTCCACTGACACCCTCATCCGCTTAGCCAAACTCGTCCTCACCCTCAACAACTTCTCTTTCAATTCCTCCCACTTCCTACAAACAAAGGGGGTGGCCATGGATACCCGCATGGGCCCAAGCTATGCCTGCCTCTTTGTAGGTTACGTGGAACAATCCCTCTTCCGTACCTACACCGGCCCTAAACCCCACCTCTTCCTCCGTTACATTGATGACTGTATTGGCGCCGCCTCGTGCTCCCACGAGGAGCTCGAACAGTTCATCCACTTCACCAACACCTTCCACCCCAACTTTAAGTTCACCCGGATGATCTCTAATACCTCTCTCATCTTCCTGGACCTCTCTGTCTCCATCTCGGGCAACTACCTAGAAACCGATATCCATTTCAAGCCCACCGACTCCCACAGCTACCGAGAATACACCTCCTCCCACCCACCTTCCTGCAAAAATGCCATCCCCTATTCCCAATTCCTTCGCCTCCGCTGCATTTGCTCCCAGGATGAGGCATTCCACTCCCGTACATCTCAGATGTCCTCGTTTTTCAAGGACCGCAACTTCCCCCCCCAGTGGTTGAGAACGCCCTCCACCGTGTCTCCCGCATTTCCTGCAACTCATCCCTCACACCCCGTCCCCGCAATAACAACCAAAAAAGAATCCCCCTCGTCCTCACATACCACCCCACCAACCTCCGGATCCAACGCATCATCCTCCGACACTTCTGCCATCTGCAATCCGACCCCACCACCAAAGACATTTTTCCCTCCCCACCCTTATCTGCTTTCCAGAGGGACCACTCTCTCCATGACTCCCTTGTCCGCTCCACACTCCCCTCCAGTCCCACCACACCCAGCACTTTTCCCTGCAACTGCAGGAAGTGCTACACCTGCCCCCACACCTCCTCCCTCACCCCCATCCCAGGCCCCAAGAAGACATTCCACATCAAGCAGATGTTCACCTGCACATCTGCTAATGTGATATACAGCATCCACTGTACCCACTGTGGCCTCCTCTACATCGGGGAAACCAAGCGGAGGCTTGGGGTCCGCTTTGCAGAACACCTACGCTCGGTTCGCAATAAAAAACTGCACCTCCCAGTCGCGAACAATTTCAACTCCCCCTCCCATTCCTCAGACGACATGTCCATCCTGGGCCTCCTGCAGTGCCACAACGATGCCACCCGAAGGTTGCAGGAACAGCAACTCATATTCCGCTTGGGAACCCTGCAGCCCAATGGTATCAATTTCACAAGCTTCAAAATCTCCCCTCCCCCTACCGCATCCCAAAACCAGCCCAGCTCGTCCCCACCTCCCTAACCTGTTCTTCCTCCCACCTATCCTCTCCTCCCACCTCAAGCCGCACCCCCATCTCCTACCTACTAACCTCATCCTGCCCCCTTGACCTGTCTGTCCTCCCTGGACTGACCTATCTCCTCCCTACTTCCCCACCTACACTCACCTTTACTGGCTCCATCCCCGCCTCTTCGACCTGTCTGTTTCCTCTCCACCTATCTTCTCTTCTACCCATCTTTTATCCGCCTCACCCTCTCTCCCTATTTATTTCAGAACCCCCTTCCCCTCCCCCATTTCTGATGAAGGGTCTAGGCCCGAAACGTCAGCCTTTTTGCTCCTATGATGCTGCTTGGCCTGCTGTGTTCATCCAGCTCTACACCTTGTTATTTCAATGTCTCAGTGACATCAGATCACACGTAACTTGGTCTTTCTTATTAATTCATTGGATGTGGACCTTGTCACTACGACCACGATTTAATGCCCATCCCTGAACACTCTTCAGAAGGTAGTGGGGTAAGCTGCTTTCTTAAACCACAGCAGTCCATTTGGTATAGGTTAACCCACAACATCTAGAAGCCTCAGATAAGACATCTTCTCTTACCATCTTCTGTCATTATGGTCAATAAAGCTTGTTGCTCTTCACTCACAAGAGTGCAGATTTCACATTACTATGTGGTAGCAGGAGTGCTCGAGCCACAGAATCAGGGGCACAGGGTCATAAGTGTCCAAAGTGCAACCCAGCTACAGTACAGGAAGAAACCACGAGGCCAGCCCAGAGATCCCAGCCCAGATGTTAATGGAAATACCTGAAAGTGAATCTCAGTGATGGTGCTGGTAAGTGATGGACTTTGAGGCTCATTCGGGCAGTAAATTATTGAATGGGAAAGCCTAAGTAGGAGTCAAAATGGCGCAGAAGAAGATCCATAGCAGAATATGCAGAATGTAACATGGATAAATCAATTGGCTACAGTGAGTAAAACTTTACAGAAATTGAAAGTACCCACAGAGATGGAGAAGAAATGAGAACTCACAAAACACATTGCCCACAAGTGTGCAGGAATTCCTGGTAGAACCCACCCCAACCAATGTTACAACCAAGCTCAAAGAGAGGTAGCGGCAGCATAAAGTATTAAATACAGACGACAGCAACCTGCAGTATTGCAGACTCCAGCTGTACGCGATATCATTCTCAGTGCCTCAGCAGTCTCACACTGATGCAAGCGATACTACTATTTACAGAAAGAGAAAAGCCTACCCTAGGAGGAGTGGAGAAGTCTGCATTTTCTCACCTGAAGAATCGGCTCATAACAGCCTTCCTTCTTTTCTTCATCAACTGGACTCACAACTAGATCAGAAAGGGAAATAAAAAGAGAAGAAAAAGAGACCAAAGCTCCCATTCTCTTTCTACCATCTCAAGAGGTTGTCATTGTCCTGGCGCACTCACCTTTGAACCAGGTTTTCCTCAATTGGCCTTCACTGTCGCTATTTTCAAGTCTTTGTAAGTTTCACGGCAAAAGAACCAGCTGTCATCTGAAGCTACCATTCCACATTATCAATTGATTAGCCTTTCCAGGAAATGATAAGTGTGCACATTCATCCCACACATCCTCTAAGTGTACAGACATTGCTATTGGAAATTAGCTTGTAAAGTAAGATTCTTGTGGGGTTTGGAGGGAAATGGAGTGAAAGTAAAAGTTGGTGATTAAATGTTAATGGAATGCATAAACAGCAACCATGAAAGAACTTGGGAAAAAAAATGTAGAGTGAAGAACATTATACCTTTACTCTAAGGATAGCTGCCAAACATTTGTGAAAAGAGTTATGTTAAGGTGACAGCAAATCACACAGATCTGGAGCCCAGGTCCATAAAGCTCCAGGCAAAATGTTCTCTCTTACCAACTTCTGTATATTTTATGTTCAATAAATCTTGTTGCTGTTCACTCACAAAAGTCTAGATCTCACATTACTATAATCATTTAAAAATGTGGGACAAGTTAAAGGTTCCTCTTCAAGGCTGCAGCTAAGAAGAAAACATTCTCTGCAGAATATCAGTTAAAGACTATTTCAGTCCATTCTTTTATAACAACTTTTAATTCCTGTTGACTAACTGAACATAGCTAACACATACACAATCAAGAGCTAAAAGTTAATATTGCTCCAATTTAAAAACATGTCAAGATAGAATTTACCTTCCATAGACTTTACTGTGAACATACAAGGAAGACCTAAATTAAGGCTTCAAAATATTTACTGCACATTGCTTATGTTCAGGATCTAACTTTCTATTTGTAGGGAAGATTTTCAAATTTAGAGAACTTAGGACAGAGGACTGATTGGGCAGATAAAAAGCTGCAGTTTGTAGAGCATGCTTTGGGATATGTAACGATCTACGATTTGATTTGATTTGTTTTGTTATTTTTGCATGTACCTAGGTACAGTGAATAGTTTTGTTTTGCACGCAGCACAGGCAGATCATACCAAACAAAGTGCATAAGGGTAATTGAACAGGGTGAGCAACACAATATTACAGCTGCAGAGAAGATGCACAAACAGCAAGTTTGAGAGGGCCACAAAATTTGAGAGGTCCATTCAGAAGTCTAATAAGACAGAAGCAGTGGATGTTGTCTACATAGGCTTCAGTAAGGCCTTTGACAAGGTCCCTCATGGCAGGCTGAGACAGAAGGTAAAGTCGCACAGAGTCAGAGGTGAGCTTGCAAGATGGATAAAACAACTGGCTCAGTCATAGAAGACAGAGGGTAGCAGTGGAACGGTACATTTCTGAATGCAGGGCTGTGTTAAGTGGCATTTCTCAGGGATCAGTGTTGGGGCCTTTGCTGTTTATAGTATATATAAATGATTTGGAGGAAAATGGAACTGGCCTGATTAGCAAGTTTGCCAATGACCCAAAGTTTGGTGGAATTGCAAATAGCAATGAGGACCAACAAAGGATACAGCTGGATATAGATCAGTTGGTGACTTGGGCAGTGAGATGGCACGTGGAGTTTAATCCGGAAAAATGTGAGGTAATGCATTTTGGATGGTCTAATCCAAATGGAAAATATACAATAAATGGCAGAACCCTTAAGAGTACTGATAGGCAGAGGGATCTGGGTATACAGGTACACAGGTCACTGAAAGTGACAATGCAGGTGGAGAATGTAGTCAAAAAGGCATATGGCATGCTTGCCTTCATCTGCCAGGGCACTGAGTTTAAAAATTGGCAGGTAATGTTGCAGCTTTATAGAACCTTAGTTAGGCTGCATTTGGAATATTGTGTTCAATTCCGGTCGCCACACTACCAGAAGGATGTGGTGGCTTTGGAGAGGGCACAGAAAAGATTTACCAGGATATTGCCTGGTATAGAGGGCATTAGCTATGAGGAAAGGTTGGAGAAACTTGGGTTGTTCTCACTGGAACAACGGAGGTTGAGGGGTGACCTGATAGAGGTCTACAAGATTATGAAGGGCATGGACAGACTGGACAGTCAGAAGCTTTTTCCCAGGGTGGAAGAATCAGTTACCAGGAGTCATAGGTTTAAGGTGCAAGGGGTAAGGTTTAAAAGTGATGTACAAGGCAAGTTTTCACACTGAGGGTGGTGAGTGCCTGGAACTCGCTGCCGGGGGAGGTAGTGGGAGCAAATACTATAGTGACTTTTAACATCTTGACAAATATATAAATAGGATGGGAATAGAGGGATACGGTCCTCGGAAGGGTAGGGGGCTTTAGTTGTGATGGGCAGCCCGTTGGTGCAGGCTTGGAGGGCCGAAGGGCCTGTTCCTGTGCTGTAATTTTCTTTGTACTTTGTTCTTTTCTTTAACAGCAGGGAAGAAGCTGTTCTTGAATCTGTTGGTATGTGTGTCTAAGCTTTTGTATCTTCTGCCTGGTGGACAAAGTTGGAAAAGATTATAACCAGGGTATTATAACCGAGGCAGCGAGAAGTATAGATGGCGTCAATGGATGGAAGGTTAGCTTGCATGATGGACTTGGCTGTGTTCACAACTCTCTGTAGTTTCTTATGGTCCTGGGCAGAGCAGTTGCCATACCAAGCCATGTTGCATCCAGATAGAATGTCTTCTGTGAAATATCTGTCAAAATTGGCAAGAGTCTTATGGACGTGCAGAATTTTGTAGCCTCCTGAGGAAGTAGAGGTATTGCTTTGCTTTCTTGACTGTCACAAAAACATGGGTGGACCAGGACAGATTGTTGGTGATTATCACTCCCAGGAACTTGATGCTCTCTACCATCTCCACAGGCACAATTGACACAGACAGGGGGTGTGCCCTTCACTCCGCTTCCTGAAGACAATGACCAGCTCTTTCATTTTGCTGACGTTGAGGGAGAGATTGTTATCTTTATACCACACCTCTATAGAACAGGCTAAACGAATAGGAATTAAACTACTTGCTTACCTTGCACAGAAAAAATTCCAAAACCATAGGGAGGAAATTAAAACATTTTGTACTGTACACTGTACCATAATGTGAAACACTCAAAACATGCAGATGAGAAAATCCTGTTAAAAACATGACAGGATAGGTAGTCGCTGAAGAATAAAGCGTTAACTCTACCTTTACTGTAGGAATAGTTTACAAGCATGTGCATAAGGAGCTTTGACACAATGATGTTAGATCACATGGAACTGGGATTTGGCTCTGTGGAGTTCCAGCAGTGTCCTCTCGTACTATCCCTTAGATATATATTTATATTTAATAAGACTTGTTCACTCACCAGATTGTAGGCCTGATCTTACTTCATGATGGCAATAATGACAAGGCCCACATAACCTGAAGCAAGTCACATGCAGGATCCAAAGTGAACACCAGCACCAATGCAGTGCTATGGGCGAAAGACAAGCCGGCCCAGCAACCTAGCTATGTAGAAAACCGGAAAGCAGCTCAGCATCAGGAGAGTGCAACAGATGAAGGACTCTAAGACCAATCTGTTTGCTGGGCTTGTCTGCTGACCAACACAGATAGCTTGCAGGGAGCATGCTTTGACCCAGGTGAATAAAGAATCTTGGCCTAACCCATTCCCAGACAATATAGGGCTGCAGACAGGCTGAACAAGGAGAGGGTAGTCATACAGGGTGCAGAACTAAAAGCGCACAATGGCAGTAATGGGAGATACTTGCAGAAAAGGCGCTAACTGCTATTTTGCAAACTTCGCAAGATGGCACAAAGAAGGTCCACGAGGAAAATTAGGACTTACCCAATTCACAGAAAACCAGAATGGCAGTTACAGCAGAACTTGTTTTTTTTAAAAAAAAACCCTATTAAGAAAACTGAAGGTAACTACTTTTAAAGATAAATTCCCACAGCAAATGTTCTTTCTTGGAAAAGTCACTTACTAGGTGAGTTACCATTGAGTGCTAAGTTTGCTGTCAATGGCCATCTCACATACTTTAAGTTGAACACAGGAGCTGGGGTCACTGTTCTGGCACACAGTCTTAAATGGCTGAGGAACTGTGCCCTTCAACTTTCATCTGCCCAACTATACACCCCTGGAGTGATCAGGCTCAAGATCAAAAGTCAGCTTCAGACACACTAAGACACAAAAACAAAGCAATTTTTGAGATAACAAGGTGTGAAGGTGGGTCTGAAACGTCAGCTTTCCTGCTCCTCTGATGCTGCTTGGCCTGCTGTGTTCATCCAGCTCTACACCTTGTTATCTCAGGTTCTCCAGTATCGGCAGTTCCTACTATCTCCAAAGAAATTTTTGAAATGCGGTTGTTAACTACAGTCAGCCATGTTCACTGCTCAGCAGAAGAACCTGCATAGCTTTGAACTTCAACTGTAAATTGAACATAGTTATTAGTCAGGAGCCAGTAAGTAAACTAAAACAACACTTTTTAAAGACCTGGGGAAACTGAACAGAGTGTATCACATCATACTGAAGGCAAATGCAAAATCCATCTGCTTCTTCTCACCCAGGATGGTCCCACACTCACATAAAAACAAAGTACAAACTGAGATTGAGATCATGCTCCAAAAACGAGTATTTCAAATCTCACACTGCTGAATGTGTGTTGTTTAATTACAGTATTAGTTTCTAAACTAAACAGATCCATTTGGGTTGACTTAACACATTTGATCAAGATAGTGCAATGACAAATACATCCAATAGCAGCTGTAGATGAAAGATGAGATAAACTTGCAAACAGCACAATCTTTACCCAGCGGGTTGCAAACAATGGCTTCTGTCAACTTTCCCCAGGCCAGGACTTCAAACTGCCAACTATATTCACTACACTGCACTGGTGTGCACGCAGCCAATTACAGAAGAATACAGGCATGGTGACATGGGGCTTTTAAATGGGAAGGTGCCAGGACCATTATGAGCTTGCTCAGTTATAATACTAACGTGAATTTCTATTTTGTTTGGAGTTTTTGCTCCATTTTACAGTTGTTTGTCTTCCTTTCTTTTGTTCTTTTGAAATGCTCAATTCCATAGCCGTGGCGTAGTCTGTTCCTACTGCCAAAGAAGGTCCAAACCTTTCTGCTAGATATCGTGTTTGAATTTTTTTCCTGGGTAATTTCCCTCTTTTTTGCTGATAGATGTGGAAGTCCCACTTAACCTCTCACCAGTAACAGGGATAAGACTGGTGTGTGGAGAAGCAAGGAGTATCAGGTTCTATTAGTCAATAATAATATGCCATGATGTAAATTTTTTGCCTCATAGTTAAGGAATTGCAGACAGTTTAAAGAAAGCATGTTGTAAAATTGCTTTTATGCATTAGTGATACATTGACAACCATTGATTTAAGTTAGTTAAGGGATAATATTAACTGCAATGAAGGCGACTAAGCCCAGAGTGAGAAAAATGTATCTCTATGAATATAAAATAGGTGCAATGAATTAGATGACAAATGAGCAGTGTGAAATGCAAATGTTTGAGAATGATTATTTATCTGCTCGAGAGGAAAAGGCATTTAGTGTCTGTGGGGAGGGCAGACCGCCCTTCACTGGTTACAAAAGCAGTGAGAGCCCCTCATGCACAGTGGCTGTGGAGGTTAGATGCTATTTAAGTGAAATCAGATATTAAACAGACAAGCATTGATTTCAAGTGGCACCAGTTGGGCAGAAACGCTATCCCCAAGAACTGCCAGCCAATTAGAGCTCTCCAGTGCCAATGGCAGAACTGGGCACCATGGCTTCTGCTGGTATGGCATTTCGGACTTTGTCAGGGAACGTTGCTGGTCCTCTGGAGGCAGGTAAGTGGTCTGGGTTTGGGGTCACAGAGGAGGGGTCACCTGCAATGAAGGAGAAGAGGGATGGGTCAGATGCAAGAGTAGAGAGGATGGCAATTAGCAGATCACAGCCATTCCAATGCCAGGTTACTCAATCAGTTAGTTGTCTGTCAACAAAAGGACCTCTGCCCAGAACACCACTCACAAACCCAATAGGTTTGCTGGGCAGACTTCATGTGCAAGATGTGTTAAATCTCTGAGCTACCACTAAACCCTGGTGGGTCCAGGGATAATTAACTTTAAGCGGCTCATGTTGAGTCAGTTTACATCCCGATGCTGGAAATTGGATTTTTATACTTCCTCATAAACCTCCCTGGCACACAGTCATTAAATCCACTCTGGTAGGCTCTGTTAAATTCCACCCACTATTTATCACCATGGCTTTCTGGAACAGCACTTTACATTAACAGATTACCCACAGAGTGCCAACACAGTGCCAGCATGTCCAAGTGCCATAATACCAGCAACCTATTGGCTGTACAAACTGCCTGGGGTCAATTTGCTTCTTCACTATAAAGTAGATTGTCCATCCACTGTAGCACTGGTGGGTTTTATTTTTCTAGAAGACCATTCCCGTTACCCTGCTGTATTTGCCACCTGTACCAGCAAGTGGCACTGGGTAAGGATTGTATGAGGTACTTCACTGCCACCAATCCTCCTTTGTCTTGAGTCTATCTAGTGACTTGTGGTACAGGATAAACTAAAGACTCGTGAAACTTTGACAGAAAATAAAAATGGCCTAATCTCTGTTTTAAATTGATAACCCCTGATTTTTATATAATGATCCCTGCCAGGTTCTCCAATAAAGAGGACACATCCTCTCTAAGTTTACACTGCTAAGACCAGTTGCCTCTTACTATTTTATACACCAGTAGATACAAGCCTAGTCTATCCCATCTTTCTTCATTAGACAACTGCCCCATTCCAGGTACTTTTCTGATGGAACTTCTTTGAACTCTCTCCAATCCATTGACATTCTGCCCTAAATAAGGTGATCAGTATTGCAGATACAGTCTCATAAATGCCCGATAGAACTGGAAGCGTAACCTCCCTACCTTTATATTCAATTCCACCTGTAATAACTGATAACATCCTATTTGTTTTCCTAATTACTTACAGCACATACATAATGGACTTTTGTGATATATGCACTAGGACACACAGGTCTCTCAATGTCTCACAGCCCTGTAATCTCTCAACATGTAGATAAACTGTTTTTTATTATTCTTCCTCACCAAAATGGACAATTTCCCATTGTGCTGTGCTAAATTCTACCTGACACGGTTTTGCCCACTCACTTAACCTGTCCCTATCTTTTTGAGGTTTCCTCATGCGCCCTTCACAGCTCACTTTCCAACCTATCTTTGTGTCATCAGCAAATTCGGCAATCATCCCTTCAACCAAGTTATTAATATAAATTGTAAACAGTTGAGGTCCCAGCACTGATCGTTCAGGCACACCTCTCGTTTCATCTTACCAACCTGAAACCCACTCAGTTATGATAACTTGTCACTTCCTGTTAGCAAGCCAATCTTCTATCCATGCCAAAACACTACCCCCTACATCATGAGCTGTTATTTTCTGCAATACGTTTTGATGTGGATCTTTATCAAATGCCTTCTGGAAATCTAATACACCACCATCCACCACATCCCCTTTTATCCACAACACGTGGTACCTCTGCAAAGAACTTCAATAATTTGGTCAAACATTATTTCCCTTGCACAAAACTAGTTTGATTATGCCTGATGACCTTGAACTTATTTATGTGCCTATGATAACCTCTTTGCTAATAGCTTCAAAAAAGATTCCCTGTGACAGATGCGAAGATGACTGGTCTGTAGTTACCCCACTTCTGTCTCTCTCCGTTTTTTAAATTAAAAAAAGAGTTACACTCACGAATTTCCAAGCTAAAGGGACCATTTCTGACTCAGAGAAACTTTGGAAAATTAAGACCAATACATCAAGTGTCACATAATCATTTCGTTTAAAATCTTAGGATAAAGTCTGTCAGAACCCATGCATTTGTTTATTCAGAATCAATTGTTTGGTGATTTTGATTTCCCTGAGTTCCATCCTCTCTCCTTTCCATTTCCTGATTTTTTGATGCTTCTGAAATGTTGCATGTATCCTCTACACAGAAGACTGATGCAAAATACCCGTTCAATTCATCAGCCATTTCCTTATTTTCCATTATTAATTCTTCAGTCTCACTGCTTAGAGGATCAACTTTGTTAAGTTTTTGCAGGGCAATTGAATAATTTTGAGATGGAGATAACGAGGTGTAGAGCTGGATGAACACAGCAGGCCAAGCAGCATCAGAGGAGCAGGAAAGCTGACATTTCGGGCCGAGACCCTTCATCAGAAATGGGGGAGGGGAAGGGGGTTCTGAAATAAATAGGGAGAGAAGGGGAGGCGGATAGAAGATGGATAAAGGAGAAGATAGGTGGAGAGGAGATAGACAGGTCAGAGAGGTGGGGATGGAGCCAGTAAAGGTGAGGGTAGGTGGGGAGGTAGGGAGGGGATAGGTCAGTCCAGGGAGGGCGGACAGGTCAAGGGGGTGGGATGAGGCTAGTAGGTAGGAGATGGGGGTGGGGCTTGAGGTGGGAGGAGGGGATAAGTGGGAGGAAGGACAGGTTAGGGAGGCGGGGACAAGCTGGGCTGGTTTTGGGATGCGGTCGGGGGAGGGGAGATTTTGAAGCTTGTGAAGTCCACATTGATACCATTGGGCTGCAGGGTTCCCAAGCGGAATATGAGTTGCTGTTCCTGCAACCTTCGGGTGGCATCGTTGTGGCACTGCAGGAGGCCCAGGATGGACATGTCGTCTGCGGAATGGGAGGGGGAGTTGAAATGGTTTGTGACTGGGAGGTGCAGTTGTTTAGTGTGAACCGAGCGTAGGTGTTCCACAAAGCGGTCCCCAAGCGTCCACTTGGTTTCCCCGATGTAGAGGAGGCCACAACAGGAACAGCGGATGCAGTATACCACATTAGCAGATGTGCAGGTGAACATCTGCTTGATGTGGAAAGTCTTCTTGGAGCCTGGAATGGGGGAGAGGGAGGAGGTATGGGGGCAGGTGTAGCACTTCCTGCAGTTGCAGGGAAAAGTGCCGGGTGTGGTGGGGCTGGAGGGGAGTGTGGAGCGGACAAGGGAGTCACAGAGAGAGTGGTCCCTCTGGAAAGCAGATAAGGGTGGGGAGGGAAAAATGTCTTTGGTGGTGGGGTCGGATTGCAGATGGCGGAAGTGCCGGAGGATGATGCGTTGGATCCGGAGGTTGGTGGGGTGGTACGTGAGGACGAGGGGGATTCTTTCTTCGTTGTTATTGCGGGGACGGGTTGTGAGGGAGGAGTTGCAGGAAATGCGGGAGACACGGTCGAGGGCGTTCTCAACCGCTGAGGGGGGGAAGTTGCGGTACTTGAAAAACGAGGACATCTGAGATGTACGGGAGTGGAATGCCTCATCCTGGGAGCAGATGCAGCGGAGGCGAAGGAATTGGGAATAGGGGATGGCATTTTTGCAGGAAGGTGGGTGGGAGGAGGTGTATTCTAGGTAGCTGTGGGAGTCGGAGGGCTTGAAATGGATATCGGTTTCTAGGTGGTTGCCCGAGATGGAGACAGAGAGGTCCAGGAAGGTGAGAGAGATGTTAGAGATGGTCCAGGTGAAATTAAGGTTGGGTTGGAAGGTGTTGGTGAAGTGGATGAACTGTTCGAGCTCCTCATGGGAGCACGAGGCGGCGCTGATACAGTCATCAATGTAACGGAGGAAGAGGTGGGGTTGAGGGCCAGTGTAGCTATGGAAGATGGATTGTTCCACGTAACCTACAAAGAGGCAGGCATAGCTTGGGCCCATGCGGGTACCCATGGCCACCCCCTTTGTTTGTAGGAAGTGGGAGGAATTAAAAGAGAAGTTCTTGAGGGTGAGGACAAGTTCGACTAAGC
Source organism: Rhincodon typus (assembly GCF_021869965.1). NCBI lineage: Eukaryota > Metazoa > Chordata > Chondrichthyes > Orectolobiformes > Rhincodontidae > Rhincodon > Rhincodon typus. The sequence goes on from NC_063352.1 coordinate 33,617,158, forward strand.
GGATGAGGGTGTCAGTGGAGGGAGACTGGTCGGGCCTGCGGGACAGGAAGAAGCGGAGCGCCTTTAGGCCATCTGTATGGGGAATGCAGGTGTATAGGGACTGGGCATCCATGGTAAAGATGAGGTGTTGGGGACCGGGGAATTGGAAGTTCTGGAGGAGGTGGAGGGCGTGAGTGGTGTCACGGACATAGGTAGGGAGTTCCTGGACCAAGGGGGAGAAAATGGAGTCTAGATAGTTGGAGATAACTTCGGTGGGGCAGGAGCAGGCAGAGACAATGCGTCGACCAGGGCAGTCAGCTTTGTGGGTTTTGGGAAGGAGATAGAAGCGGGCGGTGCGGGGTTGTAGGTTACGTGAAACAATCCCTCTTCCGTACCTACACTGGCCCTAAACCCCACCTCTTCCTCCGTTACATTGATGACTGTATCGGCGCCGCCTCGTGCTCCCATGAGGAGCTCGAACAGTTCATCCACTTCACCAACATCTTCCACCCCAACCTTAAGTTCACCTGGACCATCTCTAACACTTCTCTCACCTTCCTGGACCTCTCTGTCTCCATCTCGGGCAACCACCTAGAAACCAATATCCATTTCAAGCCCACCGACTCCCACAGCTACCTAGAATACACCTCCTCCCACCCACCTTCCTGCAAAAATGCCATCCCCTATTCCCAATTCCTTCACCTCCACCGCATCTGCTCCCAGGATGAGGCATTCCACTCCTGTACATCTCAGATGTCCTCGTTTTTCAAGGACCGCAACTTCCCCGCCTCAGCGGTGGAGAACACCCTCGACCGTGTCTCCCGCATTTCCCGCAACTCCTCTCTCACACCCCGTCCCCGCAATAACAACCAAAAAAGAATCCCCCTCATCCTCACGTACCACCCCACCAACCTCCGGATCTAACGCATCATCCTCCGGCACTTCCGCCATCTGCAATCCGACCCCACCACCAAAGACATTTTTCCCTCCCCACCCTTATCTGCTTTCCGGAGGGACCACTCTCTCTGTGACTCCCTTGTCCGCTCCACACTCCCCTCCAGCCCCACCACACCCGGCACTTTTCCCTGCAACTGCAGGAAGTGCTACACCTGCCCCCATACCTCCTCCCTCTCCCCCATTCCAGGCTCCAAGAAGACTTTCCACATCAAGCAGATGTTCACCTGCACATCTGCTAATGTGGTATACTGCATCTGCTGTACCAGTTGTGGCCTCCTCTACATCGGGGAAACCAAGCAGAGGCTTGGGGACCGCTTTGCAGAACATCTACGCTCGGTTCGCAACAAACAACTGCACCTCCCAGTCACGAACCATTTCAACTCCCCCTCCTATTCCGCAGATGACATGTCCATCCTAGGGCTCCTGCAGTACCACAACGATGCCACCCGAAGGTTGCAGGAACAGCAACTCATATTCCGCTTGGGAACCCTGCAGCCCAATGGTATCAATGTGGACTTCACAAGCTTCAGAATCTCCCCATCCCCTACTGCATCCCAAAACCAGCCCAGCTCGTCCCCGCCTCCCTAACCTGTCCTTCCTCCCACCTATCCCCTCCTCCCACTTCAAGCGCCACCCCCATTTCCTACCTACTAGCCTCATCCCGCCCCCTTGACCTGTCCGTCCTCCCTGGACTGACTTATCTCCTCCCTACCTCCCCACCTACACTCACCTTTACTGGCTCCATCCCCGCCTCTCTGACCTGTCTGTTTCATCTCTACCTATCTTCTCCTCTATCCATCTTCTATCCGCCTCCCCCTCTCTCCCTATTTATTTCAGAACCCCCTTCCCCTCCCCCATTTCTGATGAAGGGTCTAGGCCCGAAACGTCAGCTTTCCTGCTCCTATGATGCTGCCTGGCCTGCTGTGTTCATCCAGCTCTACACCTTGTTATCTCAGATTCTCCAGCATCTGCAGTTCCTACTGTCTCTGATACAATTTTGAGATGGAGATTGATTTTTGTTCGGCAAATGAACCAAAGATGATAGGGAGTAGATGGGAGTGGGGACTTGGAAACACAAATGGATCTGCCACGATCGTATTGAATGATGAAGCAGGCACAAGGGACAGAGCTCTACTCCTAATTCCATTTGTTAATGTTTTCTTCATTGGCAGTGTCTAAGCCCATGACCAGTACTACGTTAAGGGACAAGGGCAGCAGACACATGGAAACATCACCACCTGCTAGTAGCCATCCAAGTCACTCACCATCTTGGTAGAATCATAGCCTCTTTCTGCACTGTAGAGATTATATATGGCCCATCAGGCCCACACCGATCCTCCGAAAAGCATCTCACCCATACCCACAACATCACATTTACTGCACAGGCTGGGTGGCTAACCCAGCTAGCCTGTACAGCCCTGGATACAATAGGGCAGTTTAGCAAGGCCAATCCACCAAAACTGTGCATCTTTGGATTGTGGGCAGAAACTAGAGCACATGGAGGAAACCCATGCAGCCACAGGGAGAACATGCAAACTCCACAAAAGCAGTCACCCGAGGCTGGAGTCAAACCCAGGTCCCTGGTGCTGTGAGGCAACAGTGCTAACCACTGAGCCATCATGTCGCCTGGGCAACTACATATCACTGTTCCTTTGCTGCTGCTGGGTTAAACTCTGGAGCTCACTTTCTTACAGCATTGTGGGTGTCTGACACTATCTGGACTGCAGCAGTTAAGGAAGGCAACACATCTTTCCTTCTCAAAGGTAATTAAGGATGGTTAACAAATGCCAGCCTAGCCGGTGATGCCCATATCCCACAGACTAAAAATGGTTATGGAAGAGATCATCAGGACTTAATTTAACTGGAGAAGTCCTTAGAATAGAAGGTTAAAAGTGACCTAAAAGATTTTTAAGTTGGTGAAATGTTTTAATCGAGTGATTAAAGGAAAACAAATCCCTCAGGAGCAGAGGTTGTAGATCTTTGGATAATCATTGGATAAAGATCTAGAGGAATCTGAACAGGAATCTTTTCATTTAGAATTGGTGAGATTTGAAATGTTTGTCTGGAAGGGGTAGTGGAAGCTGAATCCATAGATAATTTAAAAAGCAAATTGTGTGGATGCAGGAGAAGATGTACTTCCAGAGTTATGGATAGAAAGCAGAGGTACCATGCATTAGATGAGATTGCTCTTTCAAAGAACCAGCACTGTCATGATGAAACAAATGGCCTTCCCCTGTTTTGTAAATTCCTATGATTCTTCTGCCTCTCTTCATAAGCCCATTTCATGGGATCATTGGAGTAAATCTGCTCTGCAACTTCTGTAAGGTCTCAATATACTTTCTAAAGTGTGGTGCCTAGAAATGGATGCAATACTGAAGTCTGGCCAATGATTTATAAATGTTCACCATATTGCTCTTGCTGTTACACACTGGCATGGACATTTGAAAGGAATTGAGTAAGGCACAGGGAATAGGAATGAGTTTTCTTTTTTCTCTGTTTTTCTTGGTCTTAAAAGATTATGTAACTATTTGGAGGAAAAGCAAGGAAATTTTGTTGGAATCCCTCAATTAACCTCCTGCAAACAAAAAGTAAATAATCTTGTCATTCTCATATTCGTGAGCACAAATTATCTTCTGCATTTTCCGATATCACAAGTGAGACCACACTGCCATATTTGTTCATTGGTTACAAAGCAGTTTGAGGTCACTTAGTGTCCTGTAAATTTATCTTTCCTTTAAAACCAGGAGCTAATTTGGAGGGAACACTGAGCATGTGTAGCAGTTGAATTTTCCCTTCAGCATCCTAATGCTCTATTTCCATTTTAATTTGAGTGCAAATATGAACCTCACTGTAGCATTCCTCCACACTTTGTCAGTGGTCCCAACACTAGTATTTGATGCCAAGATAACAAGGTATTGAGCTGGATGAACGCAGCACGCCAAGCAGCATCAGAGAAGCAGGAAAGCTGACGTTTCGGGTCTGGACCCTTCTTCAGATATGGGGGAGGGGAAGGGGATTCTGAAATAAATAGACAGAGAGGGGGAGGCAGATGGAAGATGGATAAAGGAGTAGATAGGTGGAGAGGAGACGGACAGGTCACGGAGGCGGGGATGGAGCCAGTAAAGGTGAGTGTAGGTGGGGAATTAGGGTGGGGGTTGGTCAGTCCAGGGAAGACGGACAGGTCAAGGAGGTAGGGATGAGGCTGGTAGGTAGGAGGTGGGGATGGGGGTTGGGGTGGGAGGAGTGGATAGGTGGGAGAAAGGACGGACAGGTTAGGGAGGCGGGGACGAGCTGGGCTGGTTTTGGGATGCGGTAGGGGGAGGGGAGATTTTGAAGCTTGTGAAGTCCACATTGATACCATTGGGCTGCAGGGTTCCCAAGCGAAATATGACGTGCTGTTCCTGCAACCTTCGGGTGGCATCGTTGTGGCACTGCAGGAGACCCAGGATGGACATGTCGTCCAAGGAGTGGGAGGAGGAGTTGAAGTGGTTCGCGACTGGGAGGTGCAGTTGTTTGTTGCAAACCGAGCGTAGGTGTTCCACAAAGCGGTCCCCAAGCCTCCACTTGGTTTCCCCGATGTAGAGGAGGCCACAACGGGAACAGTGGATGCAGTATACCACATTAGCAGATGTGCAGGTGAACATCTGCTTCATGTAGAAGGTCTTCTTGGGGCCTGGGATGGGGGTGAGGGGGGTGGTGTAGGGGCAGGTGTAGCACTTCCTGCGGTTGCAGGGAAAAGTGCCGGGTGTGGTGGGGCTGGAGGGGAGTGTGGAGCGGACAAGGGAGTCATGGAGAGAGTGGTCCCTCCGGAAAGCAGATAAGGGTGGGGAGGGAAAGATGTTTTTGGTGGTGGGGTCGGATTGCAGATGTCAGAAGTGCCGGAGGATGATGCGTTGGATCCGGAGGTTGGTGGGGTGGTACGTGAGGACGAGGGGGATGCTGTTTCTGTTGTTATTGCGGGGAGGGGGTGTGAGGGATGAGTTGCAGGAAATGCGAGAGATGCGTTTGACGCCTCTTGTCTGACACTAGTGACAGCTCAGTGCAGGGAAACCAGACTGCCAAAGGCTGAATGAATATAGCAACATCTTATGGATATATTTAATCACCCTGTTCAGGCATATTATGGCACACATTCAGAACAGGTGAGACTTGAACCTTAGGACTTCTGGTTAGAGAGAGTGACCCTAGAATTGTGGCAGAAGACCCTCAATGATAGCACCTAATACATTGAGCACAGGTACGCAGAAAACTATGTCTGTAATCAAAAATTAATTAAGCATCAAAGACCAAAGTCTCTTCAGTTAACATGACAATGTGATTTCAATGGGAATACATGGGACCACATTTACAATCTCTTGCTCCATCACATGGAAATCTGATAAATAAATGACTCATTGAATTGTCTTGTTAATCATCGATCGGCTGAGTACTGCAACCAATCTACAATGGCGCACAGCAACAGCAATTCAGCTCAACTCGCATCCCTATTCTTCCTGCAACCCTGCATTTTATTCTTTTCAGGCATATATCCAATTCCCTTTTGAAGGACAGGTTCAAATTTGCCCCATCACACTCTACAACACTGCATTTCAGGTCCTAACCAATCGGTGTAAAAGTTTTTTTTTCTCAAGCTGTCAATTTTATTTGCAAAACATCATCATAACCACCTTAAAATACAATAATCTGATGCTGAACCCTTCTGCCACTGTAAACAGCTGCTTTCTATCATCATATCTAAAGCCCTCAAATTACTTTATCAGATTTCCTCACAACCTTCTCTTCCCTCAGCAGAATAACCCCATCTTCTACAATCTCTGCATGTAATTGAAGTGTCACATCCCTGAAACTAATCCTGTAAATTTTCTCTGCATTATGTTATGCTTCCTATGCTATTTACAATGATGCCTAGTTTTGTCTAATTGGCAAACTTGGATATACGGCATATTTTTTCCATCAAAGTCTTTAATAAATAATGAACAGTTGAGGCCTTCACACAGATCCCTGTGTGATCTGCATCCTGCAAATTACATTTCGGCATCAAATATAATGAACCGTGCTACTTTGGCAAACAGGACATGAATTACATGAATGACTTTCATTGTGCAAGAATGGATGATGGACTGACTGAGCCGCTGAAGTCACCTGTTGCCTTGCAAAATAAGCCAATGGCATGAAGCTGAAGCAGTAGTGAGTTTCTAAGCCACACAGTCAGCTTCATCCTATTCCTCGAGAAAGTATGCAAATTTTCCTGCAAGATAGGACAAAAGTCTTTAAAGGCCTACACGGTGAAACACATTCTTATAACCTTAACTCCAGGTAGATATTCAAATGAATTCCTTTGGTGGCTGAGTAGCTGCAAGTATTTTCATATTTACGTTGAATTATAGCCCTGGTTGTGTTTGGATAATGGCAAGAAAAGCTGAGCAGGTGCAAACCAGTGCCAGATGCCAGTGAAATAACACTCAAGAAATAAACAAGTGACCACAAGAGGGAAAGAAACCCTAACACCTGGATATCGTTCCCTAAGATTAAAAGTGCCATGCTTTTTCTACTAATAATTCAATTGAAATAAAAAAAAATAAAAACAAGGCAATACAATCTGGCTCTAAACCTGAGTTCAAAACTGCAGTAAGATTTCAAAGAATTAATTGATTGAAAAATGAAATCTAGTTTGGTATGGGGCAGCTACGATCAACTAAACAATGTAATCATAAAAACCAAAAGAACTGCGGATGCTGTAAATCAAGAACAAAAACAAAGTTTCTGGAAAAGCTCAGCAGGTCTGGCAGCATCTGTGGAGGAGAAAACAGAGTTAATGTTTCAGATGTGGTGACCCTTCCTCAGGCCCTTCTTCTGAGGAAGGGTCACCGGATCCGAAATGTTAACTCTGTTTTCTCTTTCACAGATGCTGCCAGACCTGCTGAGCTTTTCCAGAAACTTTGTTTTTGTTCTTGTTGTGAATGTAATCATAAAGACCTCTGCAGAGAAAGAGGCCATTTGCACCATCCTACCTCTTTGGGTAACTTTCATGCTTAGGACACCCACCCAAGTGGAAGATCATAGAATCCCTACAGTATGAAAACAGGCCCTTCAGCCCAACAAGTCCACACCAATCTTCAGGCATCCCATCCATATCCGTTCCCCTCTAATGCACCTAACCTACACATCCCTGAACGCTACGGGCAATTTAGCATAGCCAACCCACCTAGCCTGCACATCTTTGGACTGTGGGAGGAAACCGGAGCAAACCTGCACAGACATGGGGAGAATGTGCAAACTCCACACAGACGGTCACCTGAGTGTGGAATCGGACCCAGATTCCTGGCGCTGTGAGGCAGCACTGCTAACTACTGAGCCACCATGCCACTCCATGCTCAGCAGAAGGGACATAGTGATTTCTCACATAATCCTTAAACATAGAAGTGCAGGAAATAAAATGGAACTTTTAAAATTAACATATTAGAATGGCAGTTTCTTAGATAGCTCTGAGATAGGTCAAATTTATTTCAAAAAAATTTTTTACACAAATATACGGTACCAAGCAGACCCAGTAGATGGCAGTGTGGTGTCACCCCAAAATGTAAGCTCTTTATTTAACAGAGACAGAATGCATAAACATTTTCAAATCGACCATAAACCTTTTAAAACTTAACTTTGAGGATAGGATGAAAATTTTCCATTGATTACACTCGACATGAAAAAGAGTCAGCTTTTCCTTCTTGAATCTGCCATGAGCATCATGTGTCATTTTCCCCTTGGAGAGCTGATTCCGGACTAGAATACTGATCCAATCAAGAAGCTTTTATTTTGGCAGTTTGGAGAGAACAGGAGGTCAACCAGTGTGGGTTTAAACCTGTTCAAGAGCCACCTCCCTGCAACGTTTGTGGTTACTGATGGATATCCCACAGTGACATCCTTCCAACTATAATATTGGATAAAATTAATAGTCACATGGACAATTGTTCGTTTAGAAGTGCGGCATTGGATTTCTTAAGGGAAACTCATGGGTAACTAACTTGCTGGAGATTTTTGAAGAAATAGCAGAAAAAGTTGATGAGGACAGTTCTGATAACGTGTGCATGAATTTAATTCCAAAAGGCACATGATACAGTGCTGCATAATGGACGTGTGAGCAAACTTAGAGCTTGTGCAATAAAAAGAACAATAGCAACACGGATATAAAATTGGCCGAGTGATAGAAAACAGTGCAATAGTTAGTGAATTTTTTTAGGCTGAAGGAATGTTTGTGGAATTCCCAGGGATCTGTTATGGGACACTTGCTTTTCCTGATGCAGTTTAACGATCCATACCTTGGTTTACAGGGGACAATTTCAAAGGTTACGGATGATATAAAACTTGGAAGCATTGTAAACTGTGAGGAAAATAGTGCAGAACTTCAAAAACACATTGACACTTAGGTGGAGTGAGTGATAGTGGCAGATAAAGTTCGATGCGCAGAGTTGTGAGGTGATAATATTTTGGCACATAGAATAAGGAGAGACGGTGTAATCTAAAGGCTACTATTCTGCTTCAGCAGATGTGCAAGAGCCAGAGGAACCCGGGTGGATATGTACATAAATCTCTTAAAGGATACACCACTATTTCCCAGGCATTTCCCCCCCACTGTGACCCCATTTCAAGATTTGAAACCAATCATGAGCCCTCAGTGAATGGTGGAGGAGGAGCAGAGGTCAGTCATTGCTGTTTTGGAGCGTTTGGTCCCAAAGTCACAGCTCAGGACCCCTCAAGTGTCAATAACAACTTTGGTAAGCCCTAGCACTTGGTATCCTGGACTTTATTAATAAGGTCATAGAGTACAAGAGCAAAGAGGTTCTGCTGAACATTTTTAGACAGTAGTTAGTGTATTTGGAGGCTTGTGTACAATTCTTAGTGCCACACTTGAAGAATGTTATGAATACATTGTGGTGCAGAAACGATTTACAATAATGGCTCCCGGGTTGAGAATCTTCAGTTAGGAGGATAGATTGAAGATGTTGCGCTGTTCTCCTTGAAACGGGGAAGGCTAAGAGGAGATTTATTTAAAGTTTACAGAATCAAGAGGAGTCTGAGTAACGTAAATAGGGAGAACCACTCCTGCTCATAAATGGACTAAGAATGGCCATTGGTGGTGGTGGTGGTTGGGGGCGCAGATTTAAAGTAATTTGCTAAAGATGCAAATGGGATGTGATAACACTTTACTGCATAGCTAATAGTTGTTGTCTGGAAATGTGCTCGAGGCAGATTAGTTCAAGGCCTTCAAGAAGTCTTCGGATGATTATTTGAATAAAAACAATGTACAGGGCTCCAGGGAAAAGGCATCAGAACAGCACAAAGTTATAATGTTTATTTGGAGAGATGGTTCAGTCAAGATGATTCAAACAGCTTCTTTCTGCACTCTAACAATCCTGTGATTTATAATGCCCACAAAAATCCTTGACCTGACATCGTCCTTAAGGCTTTATTAAACTTGATTCAACTAGTATTAAAACCAGCAAAAGGTCCTAAAGTTAGGTCATCTAAGTTTATATGTAACTCATATGTTCAGATCTAAACTGAACTGTTTCAGTCCCCAATCCAATATCTGAAGTAAATTTAACCCTTAGCCTAATAGGTCCCAACCCCAAAAGCCTAAACCTAACAACCCCTAAAAACCTAAATAGTCTAAAGCCCTAATCTGAATCGTAACATTATACAGCCTTATACGATCCTGCAATAACCTACTTGCCCAATACTCCAACCATGCGTCAGATCTTAATGTACCATGGCTCTAAATCTTCTCTTAAACTCACATTCTAAATTCAAGGCTCCTGTTCTGTCAATTAGATCTCTTCAAAATAGTTGATATATTTCTTAAATTATAGGCCCAGATGGTTTGGAAAATGGCAAGAAAAACTAGATAGACACCAATGCAAAGTGTAAGTCGCTGAAAATGTGCTGATGATACCATGCTCAGAAACACACTCTGCTGGTGGAGCCAACTGGAACTGGCTGAGATGCTGCCAGTATAAATTACTGATACAAAAGGGAAGGACACCCACATGAAAGCTTCAGCAGATGACAGGCTCAATCTTGATTAAAAAGAATAGTCTCATTGCCTGGCACTTAAGCGAGGAACATTACACCTGAGAAAATGAGAGTCCTTTGTAAGACCTCAGGATATATGTAAAAGTATATCAGTGAAATGATGTCACTTGCCCCAACAGCCTCAGTTACTCTTGTTCCCTCAGTCACTGCCGCAGGCGGTGAATTGGCCTTCCCGAGAGGAAACCCGGTCACTGCCACA
>NC_063352.1:33627386-33641529 GCF_021869965.1 Rhincodon typus
GCCTTCCCGAGAGGAAACCCGGTCACTGCCACAGGCGGTGAATTGGCGTTCCTGGGGGGGATCCTGGTCACTGCCACAGGCGGTGAATTGGCCTTCCTGAGAGGAAACCCACAGAAAGCGACTGGCCCAGGTGGAATCTCCGGCCGTGCACTCTGATCCTGCACAGACCAGTTGGCGGGAGTATTTGCAGGCATCTTTAACCTCTCCTTACTCTGATGGGAGGTTCCTATCTGCTTCAAGAAGACCACTACTATCACAGTGGCAAAGAAAATCAGGTAATGTGCCTTCATGAATACCGCCTATTTGCTCTGACATCTATCATTACGAACTGTTTTGAAAGGTCAGTAATGGCACGCATCAACTCGAACAACCCAGACTGCCTCGATCCACTGCAATTTGCCTACTATCACAGTGGGTCCAAAGCAGATGCCACCTTCTTTGCCATACACTTAACCTTTGAACATTTGGATAACTAGGACGCCTACAACAGATTCCTATTTATTGACTTTAACTCTTCTTTCATCACAATTCCACCAAAACCCATCTCCAAATTCTGAGACCTAGGACTCTGCTCCCCACTCTGCAACCGGATCCTCGACTTCATGACCCACAGACAACAATCAGTAAGAATAGGTGACAACATGTCCTCCACAATAAAGCTCAAGGCCAGTGTCCCACAAGGCTGCATTCTCAGCCCCTTACTATACTCTTTATACACTCACGATAGTGTGGCCAAATTCAGCCCCAACTCCATTTACAAACTTGCTGATGACACCAGTATAGTGGGTAGGATCTCAAGCAACCATGAAAGAGTACAGGAAAGAGATAGCAAGCTTGGTGGTATGGTGTAAAGACAGCAATCTCTCCCTCAATGTCAGTGAAATGAAGAAGCTGGTCGTTGACTTCAGAAAGTGGAATTGAGGACATGCCCCTGTCTGTATCAGCGAGATGGAGGTGTTTAAGAGCTTCACGTTCCTAGGAGTATATATCACCAACAATCTGTCCTGGTTCATCCACATCGATGTTATAGTCAAGAAAGCACACCAATGCCTCTACTTCCTCAGGAGGCTAAGGAAATTCAGCATGCCCACAAAGACTCTTACCAATTTTTATAGATGTCACATAGAAAGCATCCTATCCAGATGCATCACAGCTTGGTATGGTAACTGCTCAGCCCAAGACCACAAGAAATTACAGAGCTGTGAACACCGTCCAGTCCATCATGAAAACCAGCCTTCTTTCCATTGACTCCATCTACACTTTCTGCTGCCTTGAGAAAGCAGCCAACATAATCAAAGACCAATCCCACCCTAGTCATATTCTCTTCCACCCTCTTTCATCGTGCAGACCATACAAAAGTTTGAAAATACGTACCAACAGATTCAAGAACAACTTCTTTCCCACTGTTATCAGATTTATGAATGGACTTCTGATATTAGAGAGAATCTTTCTCTGTGCCTTCTCTGTAGCTATAACACTATATTCTGCATCCTGTTCCATTACCCTGACGTACTTATGGAAGGTATGATTTGTCTGCTTAGTACACAAAACAATTCTTTTCATGGTACATGTGACCATAATGAATCAAATCAAATCAACATTAAGTGCACATTATTGATACTGAAACATACGAATACATAACTAGAGAAACTGAACAATTTAAACACTCGATCCCCTGGGAACTCTCCTTTAGATCCTGATGGGCAGAATTTATCCCAGGAGGTCTGTTAACCCTTTCAGGTACTAACTGCCTTATATAGTAGCAGATGCCAGTGAAATAAAAGCAAGGAATTGGTAAACAAAGACCAAAGGGGAAGGTGTCCTGCTGCTTGAATGTCTTTTCCTACCAGTGGAGATAACACTCTTTGTCCAAAAATAAAATCCTACAAGGAAATAGAGTCCAGAGCTAAACTTGAGCTCAAAGTCACTGAAAAAAATATGGAAAAATGAAACGTACTTTGGTTTGTCCCACCCGACTATCCTGAATTTTCACCTATCCACTTGGCCCCTGATTGCAACCCCTTGATCTGCTGACTCTACCCAACTACTCCTGCACCCTCTACTCCCCTGACTGGACTCACCTGACCCGACCAGCCCTCTCGGCCTGACCTGATTACACACCCCTTCTCCCATTTCCCAACTACCCCCATATCCAACCTGACTAAACTCCTGTAACCCAATTTTCTCCGACTCATCTGAGCTGCTCCCCCTACCTTACCCATTAACCCCCAGCCCACCACTCACCCACCGATCACCTGCACCCAGCAGGCGATCCATCTACCACCCAGCCCAACTGCACCCCCACCCCGACCAGCATACTTCCCCCATTTATCCCCTGTACCCATTCACTCACTAACTCACTCATCCAATCATGAGCATTCACATTTAACTTTTAAACTTACCTTACAGCAGCCAATGTCCTAAAAGGTTACCTGCCCTCCAGCCCCAGCCCCTCCCCTAAACAATGCCACTCGGTGGGATTACATTCTCCACTTTTCTGAAAGAAGCTGAGGACCCTGCCAAGGAACAGGCAGCAAAGTAGGAGTTTAGCAGAGTGACAAGTGAAATATCTCCACAGAGTCACCAAGACACCCTCTATTTAGTGTAGAGTCCTTGTCACTGATCCAGCTCCCTCAGCGTGAACAGGATGTCTGACAGTCCTGTTTCTATCTGTCAGCCAGGGCTCCCTGATTGGACCAGGTTAACAGCCCAAATCAGGGAACTCATTCAATGAGGTCCATCTGGCTGATTGCATTACAATCACTGCATCTCTTCCCCCATCTGAGTCCGAAGACAGAAGCCCTGGGGCGTTTTAGCACCAGGTCAGGTTCCTCCAACTCTGCCTCAGATACGGGCAGCGTGTAACATGCAGTAGCTTATCTAATGTGCCCGGGGTATCACAGAAGAAATTTATTCTCTTCTTCAGTTGGCAAAGGCATTGAGGCGGCAATATCCACCATGTCCATCTCAGATTCCGAGATATCTTCAACGTTTGATGGACAGGAACCCACTGATTCTGGAACAGTCAGAAAGGCAGTCGAGGAGCCAGGTACAATTTGCTCCCACCATGTTTGAGAGTTTGCAGCTTTTATATGGTCCACATGTTTGTTCAAGACTGTTACACCTACCTTAACTTTACATATCACTGCACCTGACCTCGCATCGACCATGTGCCATTTCACCCCTCCACACACCCACCACACCTCCTACCCCCCCACCCAATCCGGGAAGATCATTTAACTTGGTGCAGTCTTTTCCCCCTTAGCAGCTCTGCTGGAGCTTTCCCTGTAGTTGTATGAAGGGTGGTCCTACAATCAAATAGGAACCAGGTCACTTTGCTATCTAGTGAAGGTGTAGGCTGTTTCTTTAGGCTTGCCTTCAAAGTTTGGACTACTCATTCTGCCAGACTATTGGATAATGAATGGTATGGAGCTGTCCTTATATGATGAATAGCATTCGACTTTAAGAAATATTCAAATTCCCTGTGGTAAATCATGGCCCGTGATCTATGACCAAGACTTCTAGGAGTCTGTGTATTGCAAGAGATGTGAGCAGATTCTCTGTCATTATCTTCGTGTTTGATGAATGAACTTAATGCATGTCCAGCCACTTGGAGTGGGCATCCACAATGATTGAGAACATTGAGTCCGTGAAACGACCTGCATAGTCACCAACATGCAATCAAGTCCAGGGTTTACTCGGCCCCACTAATGCAGCTATGTCTGCATCCAATCCTGGCCACCAGGCATAACTTCTTGCCAACATCTTCATTTTGGTAATTCCTGGATGCCACTGGAGGAGTTCAGTCAGTATCTGTTGGTGCCCTTTGCTCGGGATAATCACTCTTACTCACCATAATAATATGTCAATCTCTACTGTGACCCGGTCTCTCCGGGTCCAGAAAGGTTTCTGGTTGTGACGGCCCTTTGGTTTCCCCCATCACCGCCAGCTGTTTCAGTTCTGTCAGGACCAGATCCTTTTGCATCACGTCTAATACTATCAGCTGTGACTGGAAGTGTGTCCAGAAAATGTAAAACCATTATCGACTGTTCCAGTGGCAGTATCCCTGGTGGTGTAGCTGCCAGCGGGAGGCAGCTCAATACATCCGCATTTGCTACTTGGCCTCCAGGACAGGGTTTCAGCTTGTAATTATACCTGCTCAGTATTACAGCCCCCCACTGAATTCCGCCTGAAACTTTGGGCGCCACTGCCTCTTTAATTAGACCTCATAGGAGTTTGTAGTCTGTTAGTCTAACAAATTTACAGCCGTAAAGGTATTGGTGGAACTTTTTGACTCCAAATATGATCAACAAACCTTCCTACTCTATCTGGACATATTTACGCTCTGCATTAGCTAAAGTCCTGGATGCGTACACTATCGGGTGTCGCTATCACATGTCGAAACCAGATCTCACTTGGGATCACATTGTGCCAACAGCTTACAGGATGATAGCTCTTTCTTCACCTCTGAAAGCTATGGCTTGGCTACATGACCATTTCCAAGTCTGACCCTTTTTTTAAGAGTTGATGCAAAGTTGCCAGGATGTAAGCCAGGTCATGCATTAACGTTCTGTAATAATTCACCAGCCCAAGGAAAGCCCTAAGCTCTGGCACAGACCTTGGAGCCAGGGCACCTTTGATCACCCTCAGTTCATCTTCCAACTGGTGTAACCAGGTCTTATCGACTCTGTAGCCAAAGTAGGTCACTTGGGGTGCCTGGAACATACATATTTCCCTTGTGACGCATATACCCGCCTGGGAGAAACATCTAGGACAATGTCCAAATTCCCTAAATGCTCCTAATTGGTCTTCCCTGTAATTAGCACGTCACCTAAATAAATGGCGACCTGAGGTAGACCTTATAACATGTTCTCCATCGTTCACTGAAAAATGGCACAGGCTGATGATACTGCAAATTGCAGTCTTGTATATTGGTACAAACCCTTATGAAGATTAATTGTAGTGTATTTCTGTCATTTAAATGCAATTGCAAGTATTCATGGCTCATGACGAGCATCATGAAGGACAGATCCCTACCATCTTTGCATATAAATCCTCAATGCAAGGGATTGAATATTTATCCAGCTGCAAAAAGCAGTTTAGCGTTTGTTTGAAATCCCCACAAAGGCAAACCAACCATTCAGGCTTCACAATCGGTATGACAGGTGCTGCCCATTCTGCAAACTGGTTTGATGATTCCTTCGCTCTCCAGCCTCCTGATTTTTGCCTCTACTTTTGTCCGTAAGGTAAATGACACTGGGTGGGCCTTGCAGAATCGTGGGATTGCTTCCTATTCAAAATGCAAGCAGCATTGGCTCCCTTAATAATCCTCAGAGATTCCTGAAAAACTTCCGGGTATTTAATTAGGACTTCACTCAGGCAGCCATTTTCTAATCGAAAAATGTTGAGCCAATCTGGTTGGATCTTTCTCAGCCAATTTTGCCCCATCAGTCTCGGGCCCGAGACTTTTACTAGAAAAAGTGGTAACTGAACCAGTTGCTTCTCATAAGAGACCAGAACCAAAGTTGTATCTTTAATCTGTAAAGTTTCCCTGTTTAGGTTCACAGTCTAGCCGAGGTCTTAAATAAACTCGAGGGTTGGAACCCAGAGCAAATTTTGTTCAACACCGGTTCTGCAATCACTGAAATAGCCACACCAGTACTAAGCTCCATTACAACCATGAGACCATTTAACTAGATGTTTATTTTGACAGGTTTATTTTGATTTGGATGTTGCTAAACAACTTAACAGTTCCAAACCAGATGTAGATGGACTTTCTAGGGTGTTCACTCTCCTGGATATTGGCCTGTGAGATCTCTTACTCAGTTTAAGTCCTGTGGGACTCTTTCTGTCTCGATTCTACAGACTGACAACAACTACAATTGCTTGTGAAGACACAGTAGGAACTGCAGATGCTGGAGAATCTGAGATAACAAGGTGTAGAGCTGGATGAACACAGCAGACCAAGCAGCATCACAGGAGCAGGAAAGCTGACGTTTCAGGCCTAGACTCTTCCTGAAGAAAATGCTAATCATTTGGCCGAGGCTTGGCTTTGTTTTGGGGTTTTGCTGGAGGCTGACCTAGAGTCCCTCTGTTCAGGATATGTCCTGAGTGAGGCTATACAATTTACTCAAGTGGTGTTCCCCAAGTTCAGTTGGACTGGCAAGGATGACAACTTCCATCAGAGTACCCTGTAACTCATATGTTGCACTTGCCAAATTTTCCAATGATAAAGCCAGTTGTAGTGCCTGTTTAAAGTCCAGTTGGTTTCAGCTAGTAGGTGCTTTAGCATGGTTACATCATTAATCCACATACCAAATAGTCTCTTAGTATCTCATTCAGAGTTAACCCAAAGTCACATCCCTCTTTCAGTCATCTTAATCTATTGTCAAAATTCCTGATACGGATTTCCCAGTTCTCAAATAGCTGAGTAAAATGATAGTGTCTCAGAATTAGAAGAGACTTGGGGCCATAATATTCCTTAACTAAACCCATCAGCTCTTGAAAGATTTTAATATCTGGTGCTTCAGGGAAAGGTGAGAACCTAACAACCAAAAAAGCTGCAGGTCAGCAAACTGTTGGGAGAATTACTCATTGCTTTTCATCTGCCCCAATGCCATTTGCCCTGAAAAAATAAACATTCTTTCTACAGATTGGGCCCAGTCTTTGATGGAAGATCAAACAGGTCAAACTTCCCAAATAATGGCATAATGCCAGAAATGCTTATCCCAACTCAAAGATAACTGAAGCAAGTAAATTTCTTGGGAGCATGGTTTTCTCTCATCGCCACTGAAATAACTCCACATAGGCCAGTATCCTGTCACCAAGTCACACTTTATTTGCATACGGAGAGTCCTTAACACTGATCTACTTTCCCTAGCAACAGTTCTCAGAGTGAGCAGATCCTCTGACAATCCTGAGAGAGCTTCCTGATTGGACCAGATTAACAGCTCCAATCAGGGAACTCATATTCTATGAGGTCCACTTGGCTGACCTCATTACAATCACTTCAAAAAGCCTCTTATTGTCACTTTATGGAGGATGCAGGACATGATAAATAAAACCAAGCAGACAGCATTGCCAACCAACTAAAAGAGGCAGTCACTAGATGGTAGTGTTGTATTACAATAAAGTGCAAGCTGCCTCTTTCAGATGTGACAAAATGCAGTCCACAGCTTTAAAATGAAACAAAACACTCTGTAATCTTCAAGCAGTTTGACCTGCTTAGGGAGGAGATACAATCCTCCACTAATCACAGATAATGGGCAGAGACATCCATTTCTTCTAGAATTTCTGAAATCATGTCCTTGCATTCTGTCTGAAGAAGATCTAACAGTGCAGCATCAGAGAGAATTATTCCAAGCAAAAATAGCAATTGAAACGAAAAGACATTTTTGAGGCTGGTAGCAGAGAATGATTCCAACATGAGATTGAATGGAGTGGATTCAAGACACCAAAGATAGATTTTTTACCTAATCAACCTCTTCAGTGATGTTATTACACATTCTGGAGCAGGTGGGACTTGAAGCCAGGCCTCCTGACTGAGAGGTAGGGGCATTGCCCTCAGCTTGTAGAAATTCCACAGTAATGTTTTGTCACTCTGTTTTTGTATGTCCTACACTCAGAGGATGGCTAGCTCTTTATGAACATTGTAGAGACTTTGCTCAATTTGAACTCTAGTAAACATAGACTTTCACTCACCAGAGAGAGAGAGTTGTTATTAACAGCTAAAATCACTTGTAAAACAACTCGACAATCCACCACATCTTACAGTCAGGAACAGCCTTCAAAAGACGATCAAATTAAAATATTGCATAAAACCAATTAACCTAACAAAGGATTACTTGAAAAAGAAAGGCTTCAGATTCTGAAGCAAAAATAGAAGTTGCTGAAACTCTGAGGAAGGGTCACTGGACCTGAAATGTAAACTCTGATTTTTCTTCGCAGATGCTGCCAGACCTGCTGAGCTTTTCCAGCAACTTCTGTTCTTGTTCCTGATTTACAGCATCTGCAGTTCTTCAGGTTTTTACTCAGATTCTAAGGGTGGATTTTAGAAGTAAGATAAATTATAATTTAACAAAATCGATCAGCAAAGATTGGATAAACATAAAACAGAATTGACCAACCTACTTTAAGAAGCCATTGTCAAAGCAGTAAATGGGAACATAAGAAAACTTAAGGGCACATTTAAAATAATGAAATAGCTAGTGAATTTAAAGCACATGTATTTCACCTGGTCTCACAGACAGTAACAGCAGTATGCGTTATGGACTGCCCAGGACTCCTTGTTCCACAGGTCTGATAGCGTGACTATCACCTAATCTACGGCTAGCACCTTCGTGTTGGTATCAGTCTGAGTTACTGCACCCCAGAAGTCCAGGCTTAGCAGTTCCAGTTACTATAAGGACAGAGAGTTACAGCAGGCTGTAATTAACCAGATCATAGATAATTCAGCCCCAAACTTCAACTATATTGAATAGCCCCTAGATTATCAAAAAACTGCTCCTCAGTAAATTTATTTCTTGAAACCATGGTGAACAAACTCTGCCACAAAGACAGAGGAAAGACTGAATCAGGCTGAAAATCCCAGGCACTCTGACAATACCTTACTCTTAAATGTGTACACCAAGTGCACTAACAATTATGCTAACAAGCAATTTCAGATTATCTGACAAGATCGCAATGTGGTTCACTTATGTGTGCTAGAAGCTACATACATAGGATCGAGTTCTCCGCAAACAGAAAGAATATGTCCTGGCATGGTGCCCTTTCTAATTACACAAAAACATAGGGGCCACCAGTTTCCTGGTACATTCTCCATGGCAATGCTGCAACTAATCAGAGTTAATTTGCCTTTTTTGAATTTAAACAAAAGCTTGAGAAAAAAATACTGTTCCCTGGTGCATTCTCCATGGAAACACTTTAACCAGTGTGCACGTGTCAACCAATCAGCATCTTTCTGATATGCAATATAAATTGCTGCTTGTTTTGACATTTGGTATTCTTGTGTCTATCCTGGTGAATGCAAAACAAGAAACTTCCACAGTCTGTCTCTTTGTTTCAGCAATACTGAAGTACTGTATGACCAAGTAATTACTAAAATCAAACCTGTTAAATCAGTTTCATTACTCTGTCACGGATAAAATGATGCACAAATCCAATCACACAAATTGACAGCTTTTCAGGAAACAAATTTATTCATGCTCCACAAGACCTAAATGAATTTTAATTCCTAGAAAAATGTAAAAAGGTAGGGCTTTCAATTTGGATTAATCACAAAGGCCACTGAATGCAATTAAACATCTGTGATTACGATTGAAGTATCAGGTTCCAGTGGTACAGTGGTAGTGTCCCTAACTCTAAGCCAAGAGGCCTGGGTTCAAGTCACCCCGCTCCAAAGACATGTAACAACATCTCTGAACAAGCTGATTAGAAAATACTATTAAAATAGCAAGAAGTAAATTTCCACAAACACAAAAGTGTATGCACAAAATAAATTTCAAGGAACCATTTCCACAAATGGAAAAGTCTACAGTCCAGGAATTAAATCAGTACTGAAAACCCCAGACTCATATCATTCAGGGGCAGTTTCATTGGACAGAAAATGCAGCACTTATAATCAACAATTGCATTAAACTTTTAACCTAAATAAAGACACAAATTTGAGAGGAACAGTGCTTGACCTAAAACAAATAATCATCAACATTTCCTACATCCTTACCACTACAGTAACCCAGGGAAAGATCTTTTACAAAAATCTTCCCTTTGTACCTGTCACAAGACAGTGTAGTAGACAAATTCAAACAGTCCGAGATAGGTTTGAAAGAAAAATTAAATTTGTTAGACTATTGTAGTGGCTCAGTAACACTTTCATTCCACCATCAGCATTGCCTCCACAAAGTAGGTGGATAGACCCAGAGCTGTCTGATCAAAGAAACTCAACCCAAAATGAAAACAACTCCTTACATTAAAAGATTATTAAAATCTTGAAGCTATTTTTGTTTCACTAGTATCTGCTACTTTATTCTAGCTTATAAATTTTCAATGGTGTCTATTCAGCTAGTGTTCTAGTTGGAGTTTAGTGTATATCTTAATTACTAATATTCAAAGTTTATCTCATTAAACTATATCTAGTTCAAAGAGTAGTCATATGTATGATCATAATTGTGAACATGGAAGAATTTTTGGTTGAGGATTTTATGGTAGGACTTGGATTATTGGGTTTAGAGCTGGTTAAAAGGTGAAGGATATTAGTTGAGTTAGGTTTCAAAGTAAGTTTAACCCAAGGTTTGTGATGTAGATTTAAGATTAGTTAGGCTTTATGGTTCAGATTCAGGTTTATGTGTTGGGTTGAAGGTTAGGGATTAGTGTTAGGATATTGGTATAGGAGTTAGTCTCTAGGGTCTTAGGTTTATAGCAGGGTTAGGATTCATGTTATTAGGGTTAAGGCTAGGGCTACAGCTAGAATATAAATTTAAGATAAGTATTTTGTGTTTAAGAGATTGAGATTAGTGGGTAGGTTTTGCACAATGGTTTAGGAACCGAGTTTGTGGTAACTGCCTTTGTGTTCATTTATGTGAATTAGGTTTAGGTTTGAGTTTGCTGAATTAGTTTTGGAGTTTGTGGTAATCAAGTCAAGTTTATGACAATCTTTCAGGGGGTTAGAGATCATTCCAGGCAGAAAGTTTTTGTGGCCATGTTCAGTTTAGATGTGGGTAACAATTCCGTAACCTTCATGCACTATCCGATTAATCCCAACATATTTCACAGGAAACCCAAACCCAGAAATCCATTAATCCTAACACACTATTGCTTAAAATTCTATTTGTGGGATGTAGGTAACTCTGGCAAGGCAAACATTTGGCGACTATCCTTAATTGCTCTTGACCCAAATGAGTTGCTGGGAAATTTCAACGGCAATTCTGAGTCAACCATATTGTGTGTAGATAGTCAGATGTAGACAGGCTGAACATGAAACGGCAGTTTTCCTTTCCTAAAGGACATTAGCCAACCAGATAAATTCTTACAACAGTCGATGAAAATTGTCTCCACTGAAGCTAGGTTTTAGTTCTAGATTTACTAAATGAAGTCAAATTCACTTGCTACAGTGATGGGATTTGAAATCATGTTCCCTGACAATTATCCTGGGACTTCTGACTTGCAATAAAAGCAAATACTGCAAGTACTGGATATGTGGAATAAAAACACAAAGTTTTGCAGGAACCCAGCAAGCTTGTCAACATATGTGGAGACAGAACCAGAGTTACACATTTCGAGTCCAGTATGACTCTCCTTTGGAACTGAAAAAGACTGAGATATGTTGTTTTTTATACTGTAGACAGAAGGGAAGAGGAGCAAGTCGAACAAATCGTGAGAGTGCCCAGAGCACGAGACAAAGGCTGGGATAATGGTTCGAAAAAATTCGAATGGGTTAGTGTTACACCTTCTGTAATTGCATGGGAAGGTGCCATGGGGGAGTGAGGAAGTGTTAGGAGTGATGTAAGAATAGTCCAGGGAATCACAGAGGGAATGGTCCCTGCTGAATACTGACAGTGGAGGGGAAGGGAGGAAATATTTGGTGGTGGTATCCTGCTGGAATTGGTGGAATGGAAAGTGAGGACAAGGAGAGCCCTATCGTTGTTCTGGGAGTGAGGAGAAAGGATGAAGAGAAAAGGACAGGAGATAAGTTGGACACAGTGAGGGCCCTGTCAACCAGAGTTCTTGGAGGGGGTAGGTGGGAGAAGGATATTTTGTCGAGGAGAAAGAAGGACATGTCAGAGGCAATCAGTAGAAAG
Source organism: Rhincodon typus (assembly GCF_021869965.1). Lineage (NCBI taxonomy): Eukaryota > Metazoa > Chordata > Chondrichthyes > Orectolobiformes > Rhincodontidae > Rhincodon > Rhincodon typus. Next base: position 33,639,182 of record NC_063352.1, read on the forward strand.
GGACATCATCAGAACAAACTGGAATGCTTGCAGGAAGCAGGATGTGAGGAAGTGTGGTCAAGGCGACTGTGGGAGTCGGTGCATCAGCAATGGTTTTAGTGGACAGCCTCTGCTCAGGAATGGAAACAGTGAAGTTAAGGAAGGGAAGGGAAGAGTCAGAGATGGACCAGGTGCCAGAGATAACGGGTTGGAAATTGGAAGAAAGCTGATGAATTTTTCAAATTCTAGACAAGAGAAGGAAGCAACCCCAATGACATTATTGACATATCAGACATTGCAGGTGGGACCTGAGTATGTCTGGAACAAGAAATGCTCCACATACTCCACAAGGAGGCAAACATAACTGCAACCCAGATGGGTACAAATTACGAATCCAATGACATTACCATATCATCATCTCTCCCACTCTGCCAGGGCCATCGTGCCAACAGAAAATAATACACCATTAAAAAACACAGTTAAACCTTTCCTTTGAATTGAATCTAAAGACTACCATTATTTTCTTTTAGTTCTCTCCTCAGATCTCAGGGCTGCATTCACTGACTTCGGTAGTGGTGTTATCCCATTGGACTGTAAACCAGTGGTAGGCATGCTGTGGCCATTTCCTGGACCTCCGGCAGGATTATGAACCAATCAGGAGGTTATCTGCTGGCAATCGGGGTTCCCTTTGCTTTAAGAGTCAATCAATCACAAGGCAGGCCCCAGGCCAGAAGCATCAGTGCAGGCCTGGAGGATTGATTGATTGATTTATTGTTGTCACACGTCTGAGATACAGTGAAGAGTGTTGTTTTGTGTGCTATACAGGCAGATCGTATGATACAAAGTGCATTAGGGTAGCAGAACACAGTGTTACAATCACAGAGAAGGTGCAGAGAGAGAGATCAGAACTAAAGTTTGAGAGGTCCATTCAAAAGTCTGAAAGCAACAGGAAAGAAGTTGTTTTTGTATCTATTCATACATATATTCAAATTTTTCTATCTTCTGCCCGATGAAAGAGGTTGGAAGGGAGTATAACCAGGGTGGGAAGGGTCTTTGATTATGTTGGTTGCTGTCCTGAGGCAGCAAGAAGTATAGATGGAGTCAACAGATGGGAGGCTGGTTTGCGTGATGGACTGGGCTGTGTTCACAACTCTCTGTAGTTTCTTGAGGTCTTGGGGAGAGCAGTTGCCATACCACGCCATTATACATCCAGATAGGATGCTTTCTATGGTACGTCTATAAAAATTGGTAAGATTCATTGTGGACATGCTGAATTTCCTTCGCCTCCCATGGAAGTATAGACCTTGTTGTGCTTTTTTGACCATCGCATCGATGTGGGTGGGCCAGGACAGCTTGTTGGTGAGCATCGCTCCCAGGAACTTGATGCTCTCAACCATCTCCACCTCAGCACCATTGATGCAGACAAGGGGGTGTGCCCTCCACTCCGCTTTCTGAAGTCAATGACCAGCTCCTTCATTTTGCAAACATTCATGGAGAGATTGTTGTCTTTACACCATGCCGCTAAGCAATCAATCTCTTACCTGTATTTTGTCTCGCAGTTGTTTGAGATCAACCCAGAACAGTGGAATCATCAGCAAACTTGTAAATGGAGTTGGGGCAGAATTTGGTCACACAGTTGTGAGTGTATGAGGATTATAGAAGGGGGCTGAGCACGTAGCCTCGCGGGACATCGGTGTTGAGGATTATGGTGGAGGACGTGTTGTCGCCTATTCTTAATGATTGCGGTCTACGGGTCAGGAATTTGAGGATCCGGTTACAGAGGGGGAGCTGAGACCTAGGTCTCGGATTTTAGTTGGAATTATGGTGTTGAAGTCGGAGATAAATTCAATAAGTAGGAACCTGATGTGGGTGAGGAGCGAGGGGCTAGGTGGTCCAGGTAGGCCCCGCTGAGAGAGCAAGGGCAGGGTTGGTATGGAGAGGTTGGGGGCAAAGTTCAGTGGGGGCAGTTCATGCTGCTAGTATGCCCTTGGTGGGGCATCAACTGACCTTGCATCGTGAAATCACAGGGAGGTTGCCAGATGGTAGCAGCCGGCAAGCCAGCTTGAGTGTGGGAACTCTCACAGCGCTGCTGGGAAGGTAGTTCTATAATTTTGACCAGCAACATCGAATGAATGGCAATGCAGTTCCAAGTCAAGATGATGAATAGCTTGGAGGAGAACTTCAGCTATTGGTGTTCTCATAAATCTGCTGCTCTTATCCTTCTTGGCAGTGGAGATTGTGGTTTGGAAGGTGTCACTAGAGGAGTGTTATTGGGCACTCTCTCCTCCAGCAGTGCTGGAATCAGGCACTAAAGAAATGAGATAACAAGGTGTAGAGCTGGATGAACACAGCAGGCCAAGCAGCATCAT
>NC_063352.1:33641929-33700378 GCF_021869965.1 Rhincodon typus
GGATGAACACAGCAGGCCAAGCAGCATCATAGCAGCTCCAATGATGCTGCTTGGCCTGCTGTGTTCATCCAGCTCTACACCTTGTTATCTCAGATTTTCCAGCATCTGCAGTTCCTACTATCTCTGATACACTAGAGAAATGAAGCCACTTCACTTAAGAATCTCATAGCCTAAGGCCAGGAAGGCTGACCTCACCCTTCACCGGCCTGACCTCATTGAGATGAGTCGGGAAAGTGATGGACTTTCCACCACTTGCTTTCTGATCATACACATATCACTCCAACTCCCAGCCACTCTTCCAAAAGTTACTCCCTTCCCAGCCTACTCCTGGAGGGGTCAATCCTAACATTCCCTCCAAGCTGTTCTGTCGGTTCTGCATACACTGATTGGTGTTGGCACGGCGATTGTAACATTCACTTATGGTTCCACGTGTCGTTACTGTGCACAGATCTCAGAGGTTCATGCAACCAGAAAGAAAACTAGAGGGAATGCTGGTCACTTCCATATCCCAACCCCTTCATGGACGGATCTTGAGTATGAGCTCAGAGATTATGATGAACTTTCCCAGTAAATTATTGCAAATTCTTAGTAAATTATTAAATATACTTAGTTGAATATTGCATATTCTCAGTAAACTTCTACACATTCGATGGAAAGTAATATATATTACTAGTAAATATTATTGTATATTCTGGCTAAATTATTACACACAAGTTTTGGAAAATCCAAAAATCATTTCCTGATATGATAATTTTAAAGGTGCAGCAGATGGCATTGTGGGTCCAATTCCAGTCAGGGAAGGTGACATGTTCTTAGATGAGCAGGGCATGGCTGGAATATATCATGAGTCCTTGAGGCCCAGAAACTTGTTTGGACCAGCCGTATAAATATTGTGGCCACAAGAGCAGGACAGAAGGTAGGAAACTTGCAGTGAGTAACTCAGCTCCTGACTCCCAAAAGGCTGTCCACCAACTATAAGGCATAAGCCTGAGTATGATGCCATACTTTCCATTTGCCTAGACGTGTGCAGCTCTAACAACTCTCAAGAAATCTGACACCATCCAGGACAAAGCAGCCTACTTGATTGGGGACTCATCCTCCACCTTTCAGTATTCAATCCCTTCACCACCGGCACACGGTGGCAGCAGTGTGTACCACCTACAAGATGCACTGCAGTCACTCAAGTAATGCTCCTCTAGCAATACCTTCCAAAACCACAAACACTACTGCCAAGAAAAGTAAGCGCAGGAGATTCATGAGAACGTCACTACCTGCAAGTTTTCCTCCAAGCTACTACCACCTTGACTCGGAATTGTTTTGCCATCTCTTCATGATCACATGTCAAAATCAAAGGAATCCCTCCCTAGCAGCACTGAGGGTATACCCCCTCCCTAGAACTACAGTGGTTCAAGAAGGCAGCTCACCACCACCTTCTCAAAGGCAGTTAGGATGGTCAACAAATGCTGGTCTAGCCATTGACACCAAATCCCTAGAATGAATCAAAAAAGAGGATTCTGACAAAATATTGATTGAAGTGGAAATGGTAAAGAGAATGGATGATGTGAAAATTGAGAGGCAGAAAGTATTAGAAAGGCTGATTACTCTTAAAGTGGATAAATGACTTTGCCTGAACGGTTTGCTAAAGGACATGGGGATAGAGATAATGGAAGGGTGTGTGATAACATCCAATTTTGCCTACATATGGACAAGGTCCTGCAGGATTGGAAAGTGGCTCATTGTCACACTTGATTCAAGAAGGGGTGTAAGAACGATGCTAGCAACTACAAGCTGGTCTGTTTAACATCAGTGGGGAAAAGTTTGGGAAAAAATAATCAGGGAAAAAATCAGCAGAGTCTTGGAGAGATTCAAGTTAATCAAGGAGAGGTAATATGGCAGATTATGCGTGACTAATTGAATTTTTATTGCTGATGTAATAGACGAGGTTTAGGAAGAGAATGCAATGAATGTTATTTATATGAATTTTAAGAAATTTTTTTGAAATAGTAGCACATTGAAGGCTAGTTAACAAAACTGAGAAAAATCAAAAAAGGAGACTAAATGCCAGTTTGGATTTTTTTAAAAAAAAATGATTTATGCACAGAAAGCAACTAGTTGTGGCAGAAAACTGTTTTTGGTTAAGTTCAGTATAGAAATGAGTTGAATATTGTAATACAGTGTAATATTTTAAAATTTACCTATGATGCCAAACTTGGGTGTGTGGCTGACAGTAAGGATTATACCAATCAACTGCAATAGGACAGAGGTAGGTTTATAGAATGAGCAGACTACTGTCAGATGGAATTTAATATAGAAGAAGTGTGAGGTGATGCATTTTGGCAGGATGGATAGGAAGAGGCAATGCTGACTTATTGGCACAACCTGAAAGAGCATGCAGGAACAAAGGAACCATGGGATGTATGTATCTTTGAAGATGGCAGGATGTATTGCGAGAATTATGAGAAAAACATATGTGATTTTGGACTTCTTATGTGTTTATTCTTGAGAACAAAAGCAGGGAGGTTATGTTGAACCTTTCTAAAGCCTGGATTAGTGCACAACTGTAGTATTGTGCCCAGTTCTGTTCAGCAGACTTTATGAAGTAGAAGACGATACTTGACAGTATACAGAGGAGATTTACCAGAATGATCTCAGGAATGATGGACTTGAGCTACAAGGTTAGTTTGGAGAATTGGGGTCATTCTCCTTGGAGTAAAGGAGATTGAGGGAAGATTTGATAGAGTTGTAGAAAATAATGAAGGGTTTAAGTAGACAGAGATAACCCGGGCCTATTAATTGATCACACAGGGTCTGGAGAGCATGAATTGAAGATTTTGGGCAAGATTTACATGGGCATGTGAGGAAGAACTGTTTATACAATGAATGGTAATGACTGAAATTTACTGTCCATGAGGGTGATGGAAGTAAAGGTGCTCAATAATTTGAAAATGACATTTAAAGGATACTTGAAAGTAAATAAACTTGCAAGGCCACAGGGACAGAGCAGGGGCATAGGACTGACTGGCATGCTGTAGAGAGAGCTGCCATGGACTGGCTGGGTTGAATGGCATACTTCTGTGCTGCAATGACTCTATATTACCCTGTAAACTATTATTTTGGTGGGCGGCACAGTGGTTAGCACTGCTTCCTCGCAGCGCCAGGGACCTGGGTTTGATTCCAGCCTTGGGCGACTGTCTGTGTGGAGTTTGCACATTCTCCCCGTGTCTGTGTGGGTTTCATCCAGGTGCTCCAGTTTCTTCTCACAGTCCAAAGATGTGCAGGTTAGGTGGATTGGCCATGTTAAATTGCCCACAGTGTTCAGGGATGTGTAGATGAGGTGGGTTATAGGGGGATGGGTCTGGGTGGGATGCTCTGAGGGTCAGTGTGGACTTGTTGGGCTGAAGGGCCTGTTTCCACACTGTACGGATTCTATGATTTGTTCTTTATAAAGATTTCCTGTAAATTATCATGCATTTGTAACATCATATTGTGGTGAATTATTACATATTCTCAATAAATTAATAAATATTTTTAGTTTCTAATTACATATGCTCAATAAATTTTTCCACAAATGTAATAAATTAGATGTGTCAAAAGAAAGATTTATAGTTAAAAGGGCCGCAGATAGTTTTCAAAGGCTCATTAGCTTTTGAGACTGCGGTGACTATAGGAGTGGAGAATAGACCTGGAAAGGCTACTCCACTGTTACTGGATGTTCTACTCTGAGGTCTGAGGAGGTGCACTGAGGTAAACTGAACCCAGGGGCACAAGGAAGAGGACAACATCTCTAACAATGTACATGTGGTGAAAGCGGTCAAGGAGTTTATCAGTATTTCTGTCCCCTTTGGCCTGAATACAATAAATCATGAGGATTCATGAATTCAGGAAGAAAGGAACAGTGAGTGGATTAAGGTTATACAAGCCCTAATCTCTGACTTTCTCTGAGAAAACACTCACCAGGACAACAAATTTGCAGGTGCATTCATTCAACTCTCTAAAGGCATCTAATATCCCCATCTGAACGATTAACACTCACACAGCCACTTGCATCCATGTGCTTATGCCTCACATTTTCCCTCCTTAAATGTTGTCCTACCTAGTCTCCAATCAAGCCGTTATAGGTAGGCAGGTACGTACATCCCTACTTTCTCTTTTTTTGAGAAGACAGCGCACAACTTGGCAACAGAGATCTGGGATAAGGAAGGGTGGCCCTCCAGGAACAGGCACTTTTGTCACCGGAGGGCAATGAATTCTTCCCAGCTCCACTGAAAGAAAGCTTGGTCCAAGAAATGGCAGAGGTCAACAGTGAGTTGCAGTGAGGGTCTGAATCGCCTGAGGCAAGTCCTCAGACATGTTGAGAGAGCTAATTCTGTTGTAGACACTGTATTGGACATCTTACCTCTTTCTAACTATAACTCTGTTCAATCCATCCACCCTGTGGGGAGGTATACAGCTGAGGTGAAGGAAGTTAGTGATGCTGCTTCTGATGCTATTGGTACTGCTCAGGCTCTTTCCTTTCTTCAAAATTAGGAGTAGGAGCTTTATCGGCTGCAGCATATCATGTGAATGTTCACAGCCAGGAAGTGCAGCAGAACACAAAAGCACAAGAAATAAGAGCAGCAGTAGTCCAAATGGCCTACCGAGCCTGGTCCACCATTTAATACAATCGTGACTGATTTGGGGTTTCAACAACACTTTCCCACCCATTCAACTTGTTCCTTGATTCCCTGAGAGACCAAACATCTGTCCATCCCAGCCTTAAATGTACTCAACGCCACAGACCCTACAATCTTCCAGAACAAAAGATTCCAAAGATTCACAATTATTTGAAGGAAGGCATTTCTCCTCATCTCAGCCCCAAATGATCAGCTTCTAATTCTGACCTGGCTACTACATGTCATACATTCCTTGAGCAACAGAAAAAGTCCTTCAGCATCAAACCCCCTTCAAAGTCTTGTACATTTTATTGATAACTCATCTCATTCATCCAGACTCTAGGTAATATAGACTCGATCTGTTCAGCAAATGAGTAAATGAAAGTAACAGAAGTGCTGGATGGGTGAAAAACATTGAAAAATGTCAGTGATCAACTATCAGCAGTGACAGCAATCTCTGGATGAAAAGAAATGCCTTAAACAGTGTCCTGTTAGCTGGCCAGGGCTGGCGCTCTTCAATGTCACTGTAGAAGATATTCTGCTTTTGCACACTTCACGGCAATTTGGAAACAGGTTCCCATCTGGGAAATCCAAAAGTGATGGCTCAAACAGAGCTTAATGATCTTTTTAAATATTTGTATTACTTACTCAACAGACACCCTCATAGGTTTGGAATGTACAGGCAGAGGGAGAATAATTGACTGCAAGGCAGCCCAAGGGAGCCAGACAAGCAGTGCTGAAGTCCCCTGAGTCTGTCCTGTTTGCTAATTGGTTTTCCATTTTGAATACTGATGAGGGAGATGGTTCCTCAGATGCATGGAACCAGAGCCAAGTCTATGACATCACTGGTGAATCAGCTGTACAGGAGGGGAGGAAGAAGTGTGGAAAGCAATAATAATAGGGTAGTCCATAGTTAGTTTCCAGGCAGGTACTTGTGTAGGAGTAAGCAGGGCTCCAGGATGGTGAGTTGCCTCCCTGGTGCCAGGATCACAGATATCATGGAGCAGGTGAAGAAATTCCATCTGAGGATAAGAAGGAAGGGGTTGTGGTCTACAATGGTGCTGATGACAATATGTAGGAAGAAGGATGAGGGAGTCAATGCAGCTTTTAGAGATCTAAGGAAATTTAGAGAGGAAGGCAATTACAAAAGCAAGAACTGAAAACCAATAATATCAGGACTGTTCCCAATGCTTTGTGAGTTCAGACTATAAGATATTAAAATGATGAGTCTTGATAGGACATCAGCCCACCAAGTCTGCTCCTGATCTGTTAATCCTTGACTTCACTTTCCTGCCTTTACCCCACAACCCCTGATTCACTTACTGATTAAAAATCTGTCTTCCTCAGCATTGAATCAAAAAGACAGAGTGAAGGACACTGTACCAAAAAGTATACAACATTTGCAGCAAATTAGATGATTTGAAGGCATGTAGAGAGGTAAGTGGGTATGATCTAACTGCCATTGCAGCAACATGGCTGCAGGATTGCCAGTATTGGTAACAGAATATTCAAGACTGTTTGACATTTAGGGATATTAGGCAAAATGAGAAAGGAGGAAGTTGTGTGGCCATAGTAAGGGATGGGATCAGTACATTATTAAGAGAGAATGTCAGGCTGGAAAGACAAAATGTTGAATCTGTTTGTGTGGAGCTAAGAAACAGAAAGTGGCAACTAATTTTGATACGAGTCATTTAAAAGCTGCCAATCATTCATAGTGTTGGTATGGTATTAGTCAGAAAATTAGTTATGAGGTAATTATTTATTGGCACATATTTCTGGGAAGATATAGTGAAAAGTATTTTGTTGCCACAATGCGATGCCATTTTGAGTTACAGAAAGAATGAAAAGAAATTACGTAGAGTTTATCTTTTGTACAAGGGGTCTTCAAACACAGTGCTGGGGCTTCTGCAAGGTTCTGCTAGGTATCCAGGGCCCCAAGGAGGTTCCAGTGACAACCCCACAAGAGTTCACGTCTCAGGCTCTGCCTCTGTGACCCACTGCCAAGACTCCCACTCCAGGTGCCATCTCCAACGCAGATGGCAACCCGCCAAATCCCTGAGTCCACGCTCCGGGCACTGCCACAGATGCAGCCGACACCCTGCCCACACTGCTCCGGCTTCCCCATGACATCAGAAGATGAAGAAAAGAAAAAAGAGAAGGAAAAAGATGATAAAGGAGAGAGAGAGAGAGAAGGATGCAGCTGGCCTGGAGCAGATTTACTCAGGAGCCTGAACACTACCTAGGCGTGGAGAGCATGGATTTGTGAATGGGAAATTGTGTTTGATGAACCTGTTGGAGTTGCTTGGCGATTTTACAAACAGAATTAATAAAGAGATATTAATAAATATTAATAAAGATTAATAAATAAGTATGGTTTACTTGAATTTTCAGAAGACTTTTGATTAAATTCCACAAAGGAAGCTGTTTAATAAAATTAAAGCACATTGGATAGAGGGCTCAATTTACTGGCATGGATTAAAGATTGGCTAACAGGCAGGAAATAGAGAATATGAAGAAAACAAGTCAGTCTCACATGAGCAGGCTTTGAACAGTGGGATACCACAAGGGTCAGTACTTGGACTTCATTGTTTATAATATATGTTGATGATTTGGATGTGAACATCAACTTGCTTTAAAAAGACACGACCAATACTCACTCATCTCTATCCACATGGATAAGTAGAACTACCAATTTGACTGGGACAACACTAAGATCCTGGGACAAGCAAAGCAGAGACAAGCACGGGAGTTCCCAGAAGCCTGGTACTCCACGAAGAAAGCCATCAACAAACACGTAGAACTCGACCCCACATACACTCCACTGCAAAGGAAGACTGGAAGTGAGGTAATCCAGCTCAACGGACTCCAGAGTTTAAATAACAGGCTGGAAAACACAATGGCGCTTCATCGGAGGCTGCACTGATTTTGTTACCCAGCAGGGTAATGAAACGTCTGCCAAAGAAGGCATTTGGCAAACTTGCCTTCGTTTGTCAGTGCATTGAGTATAGGAGTTTGGGATGTCATATTGTGGCTGTACAGGACATTGGTTCGGCTACTTTTAGAATACTGCATTCAGTTCTGATTTCCCTACTAAAGGAAAGATGTTGTTAAACTTCAAAAAATGCAAAAATGATTTGCAAGGATGTTGCTGCGATTGGAGGGCTTGAGCCGAAGGGAGAGGCTGAATAGGCTGGGGCTATTCTCCCTGGAGCTTCGGACACTGAGGGATGACCTTATGGAGGTTTATAAAATCATGAGGGGAATGGATAGGGTGAATAGCCAAAGCCTTTTTCCCAGGGTAGGGGAGTCCAGAACTAGAGGGCATAGGTTTAAGGTGAGAGGGGAAAGATTTAACAGGGGTCTGAGGGGCAACTTTTTCACACAGAGCAAGGTGCATGTATGGAACGAGCTGCCAGAGGAAATGGTGGAAGCAGGTACAATTACAACATTTGAAAGACATCTGGATGGGTACATGAATAAGAAGGGATTAGAACAATATAGACCAAATGCTGGCAAATGGGACTAGATCAGTTTAAGATATTTGGTTGGCATGGACGGGTTGGACCGAAGGGTCTGTTTCCATGCTGATGGTAAGAGAGAAGTTGAATTCAGAGTTGACCCAGAAGCATGAAACAGAGGGTTATAGCTTTCATACTGGAAGGCTGTTTCCATTGTACTTCTTCAGGTTTCTGTACTAGGCCCTTGTATTTTGTGGCATGTATCAATTATTTAGACGAGTGTAGGGCAATGATTAAAAAGATTGTACCTGATACAAAACTGACTGGTTGTTAATCAGGGAGAAAGTTATGGACTGCAGGAAGCTATCAATGGACCGGTCAGGTGACTGGGAAATGATCAATGGAGTTTGATCTGGAGAAATGTGAGGTATTTGATTTTGGGGAGACAGGGGAATATTGAATACAGTGTAGGATACTGAAAAGCATAGAATAACTGCAGGACTTTGGAACATATGTCCACAGATCCCTGAAAGCAATAGGACAAGGAGATAAAGTAGTTAAAATAGGACACTTTCCTTTATTGGCTGAGGAATAAACTATAAGGTTAGGGTGGTTATACTAAGACTGTAATAAAACACTAGGTGGACCAAAGCTAGAGTACTCCATATAGTTCTGGTCATATTATAGGAGAGACGTGACCAGACTAGAGAAAGTACAGAGAGAGTTACAGAGTTGTTGCCAGGAATGGAGAATTTTAGTTATGAGGAAAGATCGGATAGATTGTGTTTGTTTTCTTTGAAACGGGGGAGGCTGAGGGAAACCAGTTGATGTGCATATAAAATTATAAGAAGCCCCGATCGCGTGAGCAGGAAGGACCTATTTCCCTTAACCAAAAGGTCAGTAATCTGAGGCAGAGATTTAAAGTAATTGGCAGAAAACTAAACGGAGAGTTGAGGAAACTTTATTTTCACCCAGATGGTGGCTTGGACCTGGAACTCACTCCCTTAAAGTGTGGTTGAAACAGGAATCCTCATCACATTTTAAAAAATATTTGGAAAAGTACTGAAGTGCCATAGCCTACAGGAAAAAAACCCAAGAGCTGGAAAGTGAGAATGGACTGGACAACGTCCACTCCTGGCATTTACAGACACAATGGGATGAATGACCTCCACTTGTGCTGAAAGTTTTCTATGTTTCCACCAGGAAAGGATTGAACCAAACAAGTGATCATTTGCAGTTCAGCATAAGTGTTTGTGCTGCTCCAAATAGAGTTCGGGATAGTTGCAGAGATCTCCACTGATGTGCAGACCATAACATCCCCCAAAAATAAATGCCTTTTTACTGCAATAACTAAGGCCTGAAATTTGTACATTGAGAACAACACACTGGACACACTTGCAATTGATACTTTCTGCTCATGTAGTGTTGAATTGGTGCCACTGCACACAAGCTGAAGCAATATGTGTGGTTTTGTTATTGTATAAAGTGGATTCTGACCAGTATTTGAAGGTGTGGGCCCTAAAGGGTTTCCTGAAAAAAGGGCAGTTCCTTATAAAAAACATTGGCATGTTGAAGGGAAGCAGAAAAATCACTGTTCATTAATAAATTAAGGCCACAGGTATTCTATGTGGTTTATAAAGAATGTAGTTCAGGGCTAGAGAACTAAACACTGCCAGATGATCCAGCATACACCTAATCTACCCACTCCTCCTCTCTGCTTTCTGTCATGTTAACTCTTAGACAATATTGTCACAATGTTAACAACTTATCAAAAACCCTGCAGTGGTTAAAATCTGTAAAAGATTGTTCAGACAACATCTGCTCAATAATTAAATGGCTCATAAGAATCTTAATTTCTTCCCACTTGCTTGAACTCTATCCAAATTCCTACTGCAATAAAACAGTGTCCTTGACAAGATGATTACTTCTCAGTCCTTCAACACTTGAACTCTTCAGATTTATTCACATGTCCTATTATCAATATGTGTTTGTGAGTCTGTAAGTGTAATAAATGTTTAAAAAAGCTATACCAATTACTGCATGAGCATACCCCTGAGTGTAAAGTCTGTGCAGGTGCATGCAGTACTGAACATGCTGTCAAAATTGAGTATGAAATGAGTTTCTAACCACATGTCCACAGCTTCACTAAAACAGCTTGTTTTCATCTTCATAAATTCACCAGACTTTGCCTAGCCTCAGTACATCTGCTACTGTGACCCTCATCCATGACTTTGTCATCTCTAGACTTGATTGTTTCAACACACGCCTGGCCAACCCCTCCACATTCTACCATCTGAGATCATCCAATGCCTGCTGCCTAAATGATACTGCACTGAATCTCTTTTACCCACTTCACCTATGCTTGCTGGCTGAAGTAGCCTCCAGTTTACCAATACTACCATTTTAAAACTGTCATCCTTGTTTTCATAAGTCTCCATGACCTTGACCTTTCCTATCTTCTACAATTTCCTCCAGCCTCACATGATCCAAGATGCCTTATCCCCTCTAATTCCGGCCTCTCACACATTTCCAATTTTTAATAACCCTACCATTGGTGACCATCTCTCCAGCTGCCTGGGCCATTAGTCCTTGAATTCCCTCCCTCAATCTTTCTGCCTAGCTGCCCCTCTGTACATTCTTTAAGACTTTCCTTACAAATGATTACTTTAGTCAGGCTTTGGATCATCTAATCTAATATTTTCTTGTGTGGCTTAGTGTCATATTCAGTTCCTGAGAGCTGCCTTGTGATATTTTACTACATTAAATGTGCCATATAAATGCAATGTCATTGTATTTGAAGGGAAAATTTGTGGGGCTAATGGAGATGACAGGGATTCAATTGAATAACTATTTGAAGAAGCTAGCACAGATTCTGTGAGCTGCCTGAATCTAACATTGCTGAACTTTTGAAACAAGTGCCTTTTAGAATTATAGAATCATACAGGAACCTTACTTAAAATACACGTACTAAACATCAACCCCACTTCTTTTATCCAATCGGTCACTCTTCAAAGTCCTGCTGCCCATTTTCCTATCAGTGCACCATTAGCTGCAGCTACTTAAAGTTGTGAAATGTGCAGCCGAATACTTAAATGGAATTTTCTTTAGACTTTCATCTGTGACCTTCTGTGAGAATGTAAACTTCCCAGATTGTTTTTGCCATTCTTCAAGCAGGGTTTTGTTGAATCAATTTCATGGTGCTTCAGACTTCTGCTAGTAAAAAATGACCTTTTCAAAATAAAATTATTACCTCTTTGATCCAGGTTTGTGACTGCTGTGTTTTAGATGTGATTGCAAAACACCGTCACATTCCAGTTTCCTAACGCAAGCTTCTCACCTGTTTGATATTAATGCTTCTTGCTCTGACCTCCAAACAATAAAGAGCATGTGCTGTTCTGATTAGTACATATGTCACTTCAAAACATGAACAGGGAAACCTGAAACAAATCCTGCTGCAGGAAACTAACAGGACCGCTCTCAAAGCTATCCTCTAATTTCACCAGCTCATTTGTTAAGATATTTCACACATTTCCACATGGGTTTATTTACACTTATGCTTCCCTTTCAGTGAACACAATACTCAGGGAAAAGTCTAGTTTGAGTATTACTCTGAGGTGGCAAGGTGATCAAATACACTCACTACCCATACCTGCTCACGACCTACACTCATTCACTGTTCACACCTAATCACTATTTCCAACCACACAATATTCATACACATTAACTACCCACACACACTCACTATTCACACCCACTGACTACTCACAGCACTCTCTCGTTTGCAATGCCCATTCATTAGCACACTCACCCATCCTAAACCTAACAAAGGGGTATCGTGTGTGTAAGGTGCAGTGCTGCACTGTGTAGAGCCTGTTTGTGCAAAGGATGGGATTTTCAGCGGATTTTTTTTTTGCCCACGTTGGAGTATTTGGGGGGGGTCAGTTTAGCCAAGGTGGACACTCATGAGTTTGAGTTTGCTCAAGACAGAGTGTTCATGGGATTTGAGTTTACATGCAACAGGTGTTCAAAGATTTGGGTGCACATGTAGATTAGCGGGCACTGCGTGGTCCGTTTATCCAACACAAGCACCAGGCTAAAGTGTTAGAATCTTTTATAGAATCACAGTGTTATTACTGTATAGCAATAGGCCATTCAGCCCATTCTAGCTGTGCCAGTTTAATGAATGCTGACCCCTACTGATCTTAGGCTAACTGGTCAATAATTCTCTATTTATTCTCTCCCTTTTTAAAATTGTTGCATTACATTTGCCACTTTCAAACCTGTAGTAATTGCTCCAGAGTCTATAGGCTTTGGAAGATATGGTGGTATAGTGGACAGGGAAGATGTTTATCTAAGATTACAGAGAGGTCTTGGTCAGTTCGGTCAATGGGCTGATGAGTGGTAGATGGAGCTTAATTTGGATAAATGCAATGTATAGGACATATACAATTAATGGTAGGGCCCTGGATAATGTGGTAGAATAGAGAAACAGTTCAAGTACATAATTCTTTGAAATGTATGTCACAGGTAGACAGAGTGGTTAAGAAAGCATCTAGCACACTTGCCTTCATTGCTCAGACCACTGAGTGTAGGAGTTGAGACATCATGTTGAGGTAATATGATGTTGGTAAGGCCTCTTCTGGAGTACTGTGTGCAGTTCTGGTCACCCTGTTATTGGAAGGATATCATTAAACTGTAGAGGGTTCAGAAAACGTTTACAAGGATGTTCCTGGGAATGGAGGGCTCAAGATATAAAAATAGACTGGAAAGGCTGGGACTTTTTTCAGTGAAGCGTAAGAGTTTAAGGGGTGATCTTATTGAGGTTTATAAAATCATGAGCAGCATAGATCAGTGAACGATAAGAGTCTTTTCCCTAGGGTGGGGGAGTTCAGAACTGAGGGGCATATCTTTAAGGTGAAAGGAGGAAACTTTAAAAAGGAAATAAGGGGTAACTATTTTACACAGAGAGTAGTTTGTATGTGGAATGAACTGACAAAGGAAGTGGTTGATGTATAAAATGTTACAATGTTTAAAAGCCATTTGGTAAGTTCATAAATAGGAAAAGTTTGGAGGGATATGGACCAAGTGTAGTCAGTGGGGACTAGTTTAGTTTGGGAACACGGTCAGCGTGGACTGTTTGGACTGAAGGGTCTGTTTCTGTGCTGCATGACTCTATGACTCTATTTTTCTACGGCCACTTCCTTTATTAATTTAAAATGTAAATGATCAAGTCCTGAGGGTTTGTCAGCCTTTTAACTTCATTAATTTCTCTAGATGTATTTTATTACTAATACTGATTTTCTTAGGCTCCTCCCTTTATCTCAACCCTTGGTTCTCTTAAAAATTCTGGGAAATTATTTTTATTATCTTTTTTGAAGACAGAATGAAGATATATATTTACTTTATCTACCACTTTTTTCCTACCAATTATTTTCTGAGCCAATAACCTCCCTCGTTATTGCATTGATTTCTCCTTTACTAACAACGCTACCCATCTCCTGTCCTGATTTGTCCTGAAATATTGAATACCCTTGGGATTTTCCATTCCCAATCCTTGCTAACCGTGTAGCCATGTTTTTCTAATCATAACTATATCTAAACAGTACATATTGATTTGCAGTGCTATTATCTACCTTATTGTGAATGGTCCATGCTTTCAGACACAATGCCTTTAGTCTTGTCTTTTTAAGCTTGTTAGTCATGTAGGCTTTATTTTGCATTATGGCTCCATTTGTTTCTCACCCTTGCTTCTTCAGTTTTCTACTTTTGCTTCTTATTTTTCTTCCATTTCTATCCTTATTTGCCTGGTGTCCGTCTCCCTGCTCAGGCTCCCACATCCCTGTCATTCTACTTTAAACCCTTTCTTGAGCCAGATTTCCATTGCTATTTGTTGATTGTGGTCTTTCTGAGCAGAGTCAGGAATTGTGCATCTCTGGTCCCAATTAAACTTTTCCAGTGTTTCTTAAAGAATGGACGACACATTTTGACTATAGATATGAAGGACACATTTGTATGCCATTTCTACATTTGATGCATTAGATCAATGATTAAATTTTTAAAATACATCAATATCAAGTTTTGAAGTTATGAAAAATGCTGTATAAGTGCAAATCCTTTCTTTGTTTACCAGTGTGTGAGTACATGTGAATGGATATATAGTGGTCTCTGTGACATTTGCTACTGTCCCCTACTCCACAGTTTGGGTGTTTAGACTGTAGGTTTGTGACGATATTAGAGTTGTTGCAATGTGCCCAATGGTAAAATAATGGAACAATCTTTACCATTTAGGCAGTGCGTTAATAACAGTTGTAGGAGTAAGGTCTTGCGGCATTTATATAGGTAAATAATAGGGTGTGATATAGGGATGTGATACTGGCTAGATGTGAAGTGAACTTAAAGTCAAAAGTTGACAATATCAATAGACTAAAACACTGAAGATACTAAACACAAGAAATAAACTCTTTTTGGGTAATAGAGTTTCCTGCTAGGCAGATAAGTTGGCAATTCTGCAGGCCCATTAGTGCCAATGGTAGCAGCAGCCAGGACTGGGACATCGAGTCGTTAGCATATTCTTAAGTCCAAGAGTCCAGAACAAAGTAAAGTGCAGTTGTACAGTGAGGAGGTGAAGCCTGGGTGAGATGGTGTCAGTGGGGAGCAGGGCTGTGTCTTGTGTTGAGTTTGGGGTGGGAGCAGGAGTTAGCGCCTGCAGTGGCCGACGCTGGCGGGAGAATGTCTGATATGGAAAGGAGGCCCTTGACGGTGGTTCCAGTTCCCATCCGAACACTGAGCAGGGTGCCCTTCTGAGCTAACCCCTGCCCCTGAACCCATCCTATCGACCTCATCTAGGCAGAGCAGGAAGCAGCTTTTAAGTGGTCAATAAGACAAGTGGGCTGCCTTAGGCCTTGTCCACCCCCGTAACATTGCAGACAGATTGGGCATGCTGGGAGGGTAACAGGGAGACCACCGGGGAATATAATGGGTGACAAGGGAGTGCGTAAAATTCTGCCAATACAATTCTGGA
Organism: Rhincodon typus; assembly: GCF_021869965.1. Classification (NCBI taxonomy): domain Eukaryota; kingdom Metazoa; phylum Chordata; class Chondrichthyes; order Orectolobiformes; family Rhincodontidae; genus Rhincodon; species Rhincodon typus. The sequence goes on from NC_063352.1 coordinate 33,657,061, forward strand.
AACATTCATGCGTGTAGTAAGGTTCTGCAGAGAGTGAGAAGCATAGGGTTAACTTCATCAATCCATCATTTCCTTCTATCCTGATTATGTTTACTTCATTGATTCTGCCTTACTTGCCAAGAGTTTGCAGCATTATTGGTTGCAAATTCACACCATTGCTTTGGTCAGTGCTAGATCACCAGAAAGCTGTAAATACAGCAGCTTCACCTTCAGTACAGATACATTGGGTTGTACTGGAGCGTCGCCCTCTCAGCAGTATCTCAGATAGTTTTAGAAGCCAATTAATTCTCTCCATGTGGGGAGTATTACAGGTCAGGCAGCAGCAACAGACACCAGGGGTTTGCAAATTAGAGAATGAAAACAATGCCAGATATAATCATTTGGTGCTGTGAACTCTGTGAGGCTCTAGTCCCTGAGGACAACATTCCATTCTACAGACTGGCTGCGAAATTTCTTGTAATATAGGTTCAGGGAAATGTGTTGCATAAAACTATTTCTTTGTTAATAATTCAAAGCTGACACTCGTCAGATGCAAAAGTTTCTTTAATGTAACAGAATATGTGAATATTTTCAAAGCGTAACATTGCTGGCACTGTGCCACACACACCAGATGGTCCCACATTCAACCCTGGTCAATGCTGAGTTACTTAAACACAAGAATGTTTAAGATCATTGCTGACACTTAGTGCCTAGCTCACACAACAAGGGTGGCTATTGGTTAAGGTATTACAGGGAAATCATTGTCCAATCAACGAGTACCCAAGTATGAATCAGCATCTTCAGGAACTGCAAGAAGTGAGTCAGCACCTTCAGGAACTGATACTCAAATTGGCAGTTAGCACTATTAGGAACTGCACCCTAGAGAGAGAGAGCATCTTCAGGAACTGTACCTCAGTGAGAGTTGGTACTTATAAGTACTGTATCTCAACAATAGCACCTTGAAGAACTGTACCCCAGAAACAGTCTTCATTTTCAGGTACCTTAATAAGTGTCAGCACCTTCAGAAAATGTACTCCAGGAAGAGTCAACACCTCCAGGAATATACTGCACACAGCATCAGCTGCTTTAGGACCAGTACCTCCAGTGACAGTCGGCATCATTTCATACTGTTCCCCAGGGAGAATCAATACCTTCAGGATCTGCGCCCATAGGAGAGTCAGCACTTTAGGAACTGTATCCCGGTTAGAACCAGCATTTTCAGGAACTATATCCCAGGAGGAGTCAACACTTTCAGGACAGTTCCCCAGTGAGTATCAGCACTTTCAGAAACTGTACCCTAGTGAGAGTCAACACTTTCATGAACTGTAAAGAGGGAGAGTCAGCACTTTCAGAACTCTACTCCAGGGAAAGTCAGCCCCTTCAGGGATCTGTACCACTCTAAGAGTCAGCACCCTCAGGAACTGTCCCCCAACAAGCGTCAGCTCCTTCAAGAACTGTACCCCAATGAGAGCCAGCACTTTCAGGAACTATGCGATGGGGAGAGTCAGCTCATTCAAGAACCATACCCCAGTGACAGTCAGCACCTTCAGGGAAAGTAGCCAGTGGGAGTCAGTATCTTCAGGAACTGTAACCTGGGGAGAGGCAGTTCATTCAAGAATTGTACTCCAGTGAGAGTCATTACCTTCAGGAATTGTACCTTGAGAAAAGTCAGCTTTCTCAAGAACTGCAGCCATTACCTTCATGAAACTGCTTATTGTCATCAAAATCCATTTGTTTAGGCGATGTGCAGGAAAGAATGTACAATAAGGAAATCAATCTTATCCAGTCTGGCCAACATGTGACTTCAGCCACACTCAATGTGTTTAAGTTTTAGCTGTCCTCAAAATGGCAGATACATGACATTCAATTCTATCAAACTGCTACAGAAAAGTCTAAGAAGAACAAAGCCAGATGGGCCTCAGGCATTAACCTTGGCACACCCTGCTAAGTCCTTCTCAGCAACATCTGGAAACCTCAATATACAGATCATAATAACAAGTTTTCAGATGACACAAAACTCAGAAATGTACAAATCAGAATAGTAGCAGCACACTTCCGCAGAGTCGAGTCAAATGGGCAGACATACAGAAGATAAACAGGAAAATGTGATCTGACAAAGTTTAATAAGAAAAAGGAAGAGAAACAACATACCAACCAAATAACAACAACCTGAATTTATATAACAGCTTTAATGTAACAAAATCCCACAAGAATGTTTAAAGCAAATTTTGATGTTGAGGCAAGTAATTATATTAAACATGTCTCCAAAGAAGGAGATTCTTAAGTTGGGAATTCCAAAGCTTAGGGCCTTGGAAGTAAAATATTACAATTTTAAAGGGGGTATAGGAACAAAGCACAGTGCAACCTGAGAACAGGCTCTTCAGCAACCAAGGGTGTACTGACAAATGCAACAAAAACAAAGTTGCTGGAAAAGCCCAGCAGGTCTGGCAGCATCAGTGAAGGAAAAAACAGAGTTAACGTTTTGGGTCCGGTGACCCTTCAAATGCACTTTACTGACAGATGATGCCTTGCTAAATTCAAGTCCTTTGCCTCGATGTGTTCTGTATTCCTGTATTCCCTGCCTATGTGTATATCTGTCAAGATACCTCTTAAACATCACTATTGTATTTGCCTACACTACCTGCTCTGGCAACACATTCCAAGTATTTACCACCCTCTGTGTAAAAAACTTGCTTCTCACATCTCATTTAAATTTCTCCCTTTTTACCTTAAACCCAAGTCCCCGAGTACAGTAATTGACATATCTACCCTAGGAAAAGATTCTGACTGTCCATTCTATCCCTGTCTCTCATAATTTTAGAAACTTCTATCAGGTTGTTCCTCATCCTTCAACATTCAAAGTGAAAACAAACCAAATTTGCCCAATTTCACCTCATAGTTAATACCATCCAAACCTGGCAACATCCTGGTTTACTGTTTCTGTACCCTCTCAAAGCCTCCACATCCTTCTGGTAGTGTGGCAACCAGAACTATACACAATATTCCAAATGTGGCCAAACTATAGAGTTGCAACAATTTTTGGACTCATGCTCCAACTGATGAAGGCAAGCATGCTATAAGCCTACTTGACCGCCTTATCCATTTGTGTTGCCACTTTCAACGAACTGTGAAACTGCAAGCCTTCATCCCTCTGTATGTTGATGCTATTAAGGTTCTGCCATTGATTGTATACTTCCCTTCTGCATTAGATCTCCCAAAATCCATCACCTTGCATTTTTTCCGGATTAAACTCCTTCTGCTTTTCCTCCGCCCAAGTTTCTAGCCTATCTATATCCTGCTTTATCCTCTGGCAGAGCTCCTCACTATTTGCAGCTCCCCCAATCTTTGTGTTGTGTACAGACTTAATAATCAGGCCTGTCTACATTCTCCTCCAAATCATTTGTATATACATTACAAACAACAGAGGCCCCAACACTGATCCCTGAGGAATACCAGTGGTCACAGATCTCCAGTCAGCAAAACACCCTTCCACCACTACTGTCTGTCTTCTCTGATTAAGCTAGTTCTGTATACATTTTACCAGCTCACCACAGATCCCACGTGACTTCACCTTTTCTATCAACCTGCTGTGAGGGACCTTGACAAAGGCCTTACTAAAGTCCATATAGACAACATCCGCTGCACTGCCCTCATCAACCATCTTTTTTACTTCCTCAAAAAACTCAATCAAGTTTGTGAGACACAGCATCCCCGTACAAATCCATGCTGCCTATTGCTAATGAGCCCATATTTTTCCAAATGTGAGTAAATCCTATTCCCAAGAATTTTATCCTAATACCTTGTTTGAGATTTTTTCCTACCATCTTTGTATTCTTCAAGAGCTCTGCCTGTCTTCAGTTGCCTAAACCTTACATATGCCTCATTTATCTTTTGACTAAGGTGTCAATTTCACTTGTCATCCAAGGTTCCGAACCTCACCATCCTTATTCTTAATTTTTGTAGGAGCAGGCTGGTTGAATCAACTGGGCTTTAAAAGATTCCTAATTGCCAGACGTGGATTTACCGTCAAACAGCCACCCCTAATCTACATTCCCCAGTTCCTACCTAATATTCTGGTAGTTAGCCTTCTCCCAAATATATATACTTTCACCCAAGTACTACTCTATACTAACCGTAAGTAACTTAAAACTTACAGAATTATGGTTACTGTTCCCAAGATGCTCTCCCTGAAACTTTGATCATTTGGCCTTATTCATTTCTCAATACAATGACTAGTATGGACCCTTCCCTAGTTGGACAATTTACATATTGTTCCAAAAATAACCATCCTGTACACACCTAACAAATCGCACATCCCACCAAACCAAATCAGTGGCACTAAGTTCCAGTCAATATAGGGAAAGTTAAAATTACTCACTACAACAGCCCTGTTGTTATTCCATTTTCCCATAATCTGTCCACGTATCTGTTCCCCTATCACTCACTGGCTGTTGGGAGACATCCCATCAAAGTGATTTCATCCTCCCTGTTCCTGAGCTCTACCCATGTGGCCTCGCTGGATGAGCTTCTAAGATGTCCTCCCTCAGCAGAGCTGTGATACTCTCCCTAATCAGTAGCACAACTCCCCCACCTCTCTTATATCCGTTTCTACCTTACCTGAAACATCTAAATGCCAGTTTTCTTCCTCTCTCAACCAAGTCTCTGTAAAAGCTACAACATCAGAGTTATATGTATTAATCCACACTTTTAAGTTCATCTGCCTTACCAGTCATTCTCCTCGCTTTGAAACAAATACAACTCAGACCACCAGTCCTGCCATGTTCAGTAACCTTTCCCTGTATGTTCTTCCTCTTAATCTTACTGACCTTAGTCTCTGACTCCTTCTCAGTCATTTTGCTGGCTGACCTGGCTTTCCCCCCTCCACTGCCACACTAGTTTAAACCCTCTTGTGTGGCACTAGCAAACCTCCCTGCCAGGATATTGGTGTCCTTTTTGTTTAGGTGCAACCCATCATTCATCTACCAGTCCCAAGTACCCCAGATGACATCCCGATGATTCACATAGCTGAAGCCCTCCCTTCTGCACCAGCTCTTTAGCCATGTATTTAACTGTACTATCTTCCTATTTCTAACCTCACTGGCACAAGATTACAACTCTAGAGGTCCTGCTTTTCAAGTTCTTACCTAACTCCTTGAACTCCCTTTGCAGGACCTCCTTTCTCTTTCTGTCTCTGTCATTAGCACTAATATGGACCACAACTTCTGGCTGCTCATCCTCCCCTTTCAGAATATCCTGCACTCACTCAGAGACATCCTTGACCCTGGCACCAGGAAGGCAACACCCCATTCTGGTGACTTGCTTCTGGCCATAAAAACACGTATCTGTTCGCCAGATTATAGAGTCCCCTAACAATACTGCTTGGCTGCTCTTCAACCTTCTCTGCTGTACAACAGAGACAATTGCGTTGTCACTGATCTGACTGCTGCTGTTGTTTCCCCCTGAGAGGACATCCCCCTAATAGTGTCCAAAACAGTGTACCTAATAAATAGGAGAATGGTCACAGGGGACTCCTGCACTATCTGCTCACATTTACTCATCTTCCTGGTGGTCACCCAACTCTTCTCTGCCTGTGTTGTCCTTACTGGTGGTATAACCAGTTCACTAAACATGCTGTCTACAACATTCTCAGCCTCAGGGGTGCACCATAGTGAGTCAACCCACAGCTCCAGGTGTCCCATGTGGCAAATCAGAAGCTGCAGCTGTGTATGTAGTCACGATGGACACTGGAAGTGACCCTGTTTCCCCACATATTGCACAAGGTGTATTCCATGGGGCCAAGTTCTCCTGCCATTTTGAGCCTTATCAACTACAGACAGCAATCCAGGAACTGATTACACAATCTCACCCACTAGTCACCAAACTCAGGCCTCTCACAACAAAATGTAGGTACTTTATCCCTCTCTAGATACTACTCACTTAGTCTGCATACCTGTTTCCTGAGTAGCCAAGCCTATGTCCATGTTCCCTTTTTCAGTCATGGTGACTGAGTCAACCTCTCCCAGAAACCTCCTGTGTTGTTTCTCACCAGCTCCCACCAGTATGAAACAAAAGCAGAAATTGCTGGAAAAACTGAGCAGGTCGGGTAGCATCTGTGGAGAGAAAGCAGAGTTAACATTTCAAGCCTATTGTTCCTTCTTCAGAACAGATAGTTGCTATAAAAACATGCTATATATGCTGAGAGGGGGGTGGGCAGGGAAAGGAGTAAGCGGATATTTGGAGATGGAGCCCAGAGAGAGAGAAAGATAGTTGGGCAGACAAGGAGATGGATGATGGGAAGTCATGGAAGGAGAAAAACTGATAATTAGGACCATAAGTACATGAAAATGGGTTGTCTGTGCTGAAAGTGACCCATATCATGACAGGGCCTAGAGATCCATGGAGTTCCATGTCCTTTACCCACCCCAAGACCCGGGGTGTTAGTTACTAAACATGAGATTGCAGGAGCTTTGAGAGAAATCTGGGGCAGAACTGGAGATCACAGGTGTTGGGATTGGTGTTTGTGGCAGAAGGGCCTAATGTGGGAGGAGGAATGACCAATTATGGGAAGAATGTGAAGCAGGTTAGCTTTGGGGCTGTGAGAAAGCACTCTTGCTCCCTCTGGTCCACAACCATTACCTCTTCCACATAGCAGCCCTCATCTCCCTCAAGCTTCTGGGCTCTCTGAGGCCCAGAAAACCTGGTCAGCGATAGTTTAACCTGGAAGACAGATCAAATTGAAAGCACACAACTTTATTAAAGTACTTAAATGAACAACATACCTTCTGTGAGCATAGTGGCTATCTGATCCAAGGTCCACCTCAAAAAAAAACTTGGAAATGGGTGCATTGCCTTCAAATTTGGTATTTAAACATTTTAACACCTGCCCAGCCCAAACCACCTGATTTTGGAAGTTAAAATGACCTCTGCTGCATCCTGCTCCTCAAATGGCACATGGAAGAACCATTGGACCAGAAGTAAGAAAGACATGTCTAGATATCAAGGAACATATAAGGAACCTAGCCATTACCAAATTATTGCAGTAAAACTGACTTATTCATGGAGCTTACAATCATACTGAAATGGGAATTTTGATTTGGGGCTACCACATTTTAATGTAGGTACTGATTATTGAAAATGCCACATCAGGATAGTGTTGATGTATTATCATGTAGTGGGAATATCTGAACTGCTGCACTTAAATGATACAATGATGATTATGGAGTTTGTGAATTAATCAAAATGGCCAATCTATCAATGAATCTACAGCAAACCATAAGTTGAAGCAAAGATTCAGGGTAACCAATTCTTCTCTAGCATGCAACCTCACAGGTATCAGGTCTCAAATTACTCATATCCAGAATTACAAAATATTGCTTTCTAAAATAAATCAGTATGAAATTGAAGATTGAGCTTTAAGTGTGTATCTTTATTGACAAGTGAGAGAAATGGAGGCAAGACAATGCTGATCTGATGGACTAAAGACAAGGAAAATGTTAGTCCTCCTTGTAATCATTGACTATTTCTCTCGTTGGTGTCACTCTCAAGTTCTGGTCCCTGTAATTCACCCTTTGGCCAGATCAGAGCACCAACCTTCTTTAGCTACAAAATTGTGAACACTATAGCAATCCATCATGTATCATAGAATGCTCACAGCAGCCCAATGGTGTGTACAATCAACAGTTTAGCAGTTGCATGGGCCTTGCTATACCAGTCTTCAAATAAACACTGTAGGATCATTAGCTTTGAAAACAGAGAGTAAGGGCAATCCATTTCTAAGGGGGTGCTGGTTTTCGCAATGTACTTGAGAAGGTACTTAAGTGAATGGCCTATCAGCAGGAAATATGCCTCCTTCCTAAGCCTAAACGTAGTCTTCCAAACCATTCCAGATCCATCATTTGCTCTTTCACACATTTGAAATACCCATCTTTCCCCATTTCTGCATTCTTTGTGATTTTGTTTCTACTGAAGGCTCAGTGAGTTCAGTTCCTATGGCAGCTCCAGATCATTTCTATAGATTTAAAGATCAATAGCTCAATGCTGATTTCAGGCACCCATTGTAACCTCTAGCCATGCTGAGATATTATCTCTAATTTAGACAACAAAGTTTTTGCTAATGTACATTGGAACACTTGTTAACATTATACAGCGTAGGAAAACAATGACGGGATTAAAATACATTCAAAAAAAATTTGCAAGAAAGGTTGTAATGATGAAAGATTTCAGTTACATGGATAGACTTCAGAAGCCAGACAGATCTGGCCTGGTCAAAGTAGAGAGGAAGTTTGACCGATTTTCAAAATTCTGACAGACATGGACAGAGTATAAACAGGGAAAAAAAATGCTCCCATCAGTTAAATGGTCAAGAACCAGAGGATACCAATCTAAGGTGTTGGTAATCATCAATGGCAAATATTTGTTTATATAATGAGCAGGTTGTGTCTGGAATGCACTGCCTGAAAGTGTGATGGAGATAGATTCAATCATAGCTTTCAAAAGAAAATTGGATAAGCACTTGGAAAAGAAAATCCTGGGAATGGAGAAATGGTGGTGTAGTGGGACAAGCTAAGCTGGACTTGAAGAGAGTCACATGGACACAATTGGCTGAATGGCCTCCTTCTATACTTTCTCTTCTCCTTTTACCACATTGTAGAGTTTTGTTGCTTCTTCAAACACTTTCCCAAACCTTCCTGTTCCTTCATCTAACACCTTATTCTCATATTTTACTCTCGCCTTCCGTCAGTTCCTCACTCTTGTGAGAAAGTGCTCCCTTCAATTCTTTTTAGACAAAAAGACCCAATATGATATTTGCCTGCACTGAAATCCATTTGACAAAGTCTTACCCATTCACTTAATCTGTTAATATTGTTTTGTAATTTTATATTTTCATCTACAATGCTTACCATGCCATCAGCATCATCAGCTGTCTTTAAAGGTGTTTTATTTTTATATAAGTGGCTTTCTATCCCAGCATCTAAGTTGGTAATAAGGATCAAGAACAGTTGAAGCCCTAACACAGATCCTTGTATTACATCACTAGTCACATCCTGTCAATTAAAATACTTGCCAATTATCCCTACGCTGTCTGTTGTTGCTCAGCCATTCTCCTAGCCAGTACAATAATTTCTGGAAATCCATATAACTAACATCCTTATAAATTCTCGTGTCCCCCAGTAGTCACCTATGAGGATCCCAATTCTGGAACGTCAAGGAATCTAACTATGGTAAAATGGAACCAAAAACTGAAAGGAAGAACTAACATAATATGGATGCTCTTTCAGGAAGAAATGCTTCAGGTATAAGCTAGATAGATTCCAAAAAGGATGAAAGGCGGGGAACCTAAGCCAGGGCTCCATGGATAAAGAGAGAGATATCTGTAACAAAAAAAATGTGATGTATGATCCATACCAAGTAAATTCTCCAAGTGAGGACCAGGTCAAATATGTTGAACTACATTGAAAGAGAATGTTTAAAAAAATGGCAAAAATAATAAAGAATAAAACAGCAGTAAACATAAAAGAAATTCCAAATGTTTTCTTTGAACATGTAAATAGTACGAGGGAAAAAAAGGGTGCTATATACCAATGGGAACAGGGCAAGGATAGAAAATTTAATGACTACTTTTACTCAATGGCTGCTAAGGAAGAGGATGCTGACAAAATAATGGTTGAGACAATGGATGGGATGAAAACTCAGTCAACATGTGCAGGAAAGGCTGCTATTACTTCCATTGTCTAAGACCTGGTCCAAATGGTTTGCATTCTTGGCTACTAAAGGGAGTAATGGTGGAGATTGTTGAAAATCTTGTCATAAGCTTCCAATCTCCCTAAATAGGGAGAGGTGAGACAGGATTGTAGAATGGCAAATGTGATTTCCTTATTCAAGAAAAGATTTAAGGATACTCTCAGTAACAACAGCCAGTGAGCTTAGCATTTGTGATTGAAAATGTTGGACAATAAAACATTCAGAAGGTTCTTTGACAGATTAGGGATAGCCAGCACAGGGCTATAACATGCTAATTGTGCTTGATTAATCTAATAGTTGTTTTGTTGAATTTACAGCAGGATGATGAAGGAGTTGGAACTTGTGTTGCCTATATGAGTTTCAAGAAATCTTTTTACAAAGTACTGCAGGTTAGAAAGATGTGTGCCAGAAATATCAGAACTCGGTCTCCAACTGCTTACAATTTATATAAATGTCTCAGATGAAGGAACAGAATATATGGCTGCCAAATTTGCTGATGACACAAGATAGGTGGGAAAGAAAGTTATGAAGATGTTATTCACATAGTGTGTAATATCCTGGAACTTGCTATCCAAGAGGATGACAGAAGTGGAGATGGTGAATGATGGCAACAAGAACTTGGATTAGGGTTAATCCTAACCCTAACTTGAGGGAAATGAATTTGCAGAGCTACAGAGACATTGCAGGGGAATGGACCAATTGGATTCATTTATAGAGAGCCAGCATAGACAGGATGGATCAACTGGCCTCCTTCATGTTATAATGATTATATATATCTGTGACATTTTAGCCTGTCCATTCTGGTCATCACGCTTGGCACTCATTAACTACTTTTTCTCCTTTATACAAATTATCTGTGTAACTTTGCTCATACTCCCAGCTAATTTTGTTTTGGTTTGTAAACTCTGGCAATTTTTCAAAAAAGGAATATATTGGCACCAGGAATGAATACACAAGTAAGATTAAAAGAATTGTTTTGAATTTATTTTTATTTATTTACAGAAACATTCAAATTACCAACTGTGACTTTACACAGCAGCAGTCACGATACCATTTAATATTCACCAACATTCAACTGTACATGGGAATGCTGGGAATGCAAGGCTCAGGACCCAACTTCAAATGGGAATACCAAGAATACAAGGTCCTGGCATCCACAGTAGGAAATGTTCAATTAATTGAGTTTAGTTAGCTAACTAGATTTGTGTTGTACTAATCTTGTAATGGTAACAATGAAATCTCAATAACCTGTTTTTTTATGTAATTGTTGAGAAGTACCATAAATAAAGAAGCTAAAAATTAGAATGAAAATTTACAGATTTCAGATCTTACAATATTTCTTAACAAGTTCTTAATGAAGACATAAGCCAAAGTTTGCTGGCTTGTGCTCACAAGCCTGTAATTTTCCTATTCATTAGAATTAATTGAGAGAATATTGTACATTTCTCATGCAAAGAAGATATTCCAGCTATAGAGAGAGGATTGGGGGTGAAATCTTACAGTAAAACAGGTGCTACAGCCTAATTATAAAAGATGCAGGGTCAGGCTTCACCAGCAGGACAGATCCAGCAGAGGTGGTGTCACATTGGTACACAATCGAAAGAAGTGGTCATGTGAGACCTCAACATTGACTCCAGGCCCTTTGAAATCTCTTGGGACAAGTCAAACGTGGAAAGTAAACCTCCTGTTTATGGCCACCTTCCACCCTCTCTCAACTGATAAATCAATATTTCTCTATGTTTAATATCACTTGGCAAAACCACTGAGAGTGGCAAGGGTGCAGGATTTACCTGAGATGGGCTGTTCAATATCCAACACCAAGTATGGCTTAGCATTACCATTACAGACCCAGCTGGTCAAATTCTGAAGGATATAGTTGCTAGACTAGGCCTGCAGAAGGTAGTGCAAGAACCAACCAAAGGGAAAAATGTACATGATCTTGTCCTCATTAATCTACCTGTCACAGATACATCTGTCCACAATAGTATTAGTAGGAGGCACTGCTGGGGTAGTACACTGGAAATCAAGCCTCACTACTCCTGGAGTCATCAAAAATATGAAAAGATTTAACCAAACTATACAAAGTCCCCAAATTTATGTGACTATTGAACTCAGTTCAAATGAAATATTCAGGAGGTTTCTGTACTTAACAAGAAAGTAAACTGTTTATTAACCAACAAATTGTTTTAAATCAATGGCAATTGGGAAATATTAATTACTAACTTATAACTCTACAGCCTAAACTCTATCCCTTTATAAGATCCCCCCTTCACAAACAGACAGACACACAAAGACAGACAAGGCATCAACTTTAAGCGTAGGAAAAGAAAAAATAAAATCAGGGAGGTATAGTTTAATCGCACCAGCCTGGATCACAGGATTCAATGAGCTGCTTTCTTTTCTTCTTTTCAATTCCCTTCAGTTCCTTTTTGTTGACACAAGGTTGTTTGCACACTGCACTCCTTAGTTGAGAATTTAGCCATTTACTGTCTCTAAAGGTATTTTACTCCTCCTCCATGGAGAAATTCGAGTAGAAGACAGCTAACTGTTACTGAAGACTTTCTGGTGCTTCGACATGAGAAAGAGAGAGAGAGTGAGACACACAGACACTCTCCCCTCCCACAGACACACACACTTTCTCCCCCCACACACACACACACACTCTTTCTCCCCCCCCACACACACGCGTGCGCGCGCGCGCACACACACACACACACACACTTTCTCCCCCATCCCCGCCACTGCCACCCCCACACCCACACACACACACACACACTCTCCCCTCCCACACACACACACACACAAACACACACACACACACACACTCTCCCACACACACACACTGTCCCCTCCCACACACACACACACTTTCTCCCCCCCGCCACACACACACAAACACGCACACACACTCTCCCACACACACACACACACATACGTTTTTGATGCTTTGTCTTTATTGGTTTGGTGGTTCCCTGCTGCTATGGTCAACTGGTGAGGAGCCAATCAGAATGTTTTGGTCAACCAGTCTTCCTATAGTTCAGGATTGAACAGCTCTGTGGTATCAGCTTTTGTTCTTCTTATTCCAGAAAACTGCCGCTTTGTTAAAGACTCACAATGTCTCTAGTAATCATGAATTTTAAAATTGCAGCCATTTTTTGCACAGTTTCCTTAACTTAATGGATATCTTCCTTTTTTATAATCCACATTTAAAGATAAAGGAAATAAAAAGATGCAGGCAGAACCTTAAAGGGATCTCAACGCCGTGGGCTATGGAAAAATGAATTGGGCGACGATGTGGTGAGGCCCATCTAGATGCCAACTCACTACCTTTCATGCTTTTCACAAGTAGTGTGGTGAGATTCTGATTTAGCAGCAGCAAGATGCCAACTGACAATGATCAACGTTTGATAAATGCCTTGTTAATGCCACCACTCACCTCATTAATATTCAGCCTCTCATCTTACCAAACTCACCAAACAAGCTGGGAAAGCTCGATAGGAAACCAAATCTCTGGGTGGTTTAGCTTATCACCTGCTCTGAATGATTTCCATGTTGGACACCAGGCACCAACATCTCAAAGCAAACTCCATGGGACTGGTCACATGCAGCCACATCCATTGACATGGATACCTGACATGTGCCAGCCTACAGAATCCCTCATGGGACATCACCCATTGACTTATGGGATGCTTCTACACTTCAGTGCTGCAATGCATTGGTAACTATCATTGTAATGTTGCAGCGACAACACTTTGCACTCGGTGATATGCACCAAGCTCATGGATTGGACCAGGCTGCATCTCCGAGCTCTTCACTTGCTCTCAACATGATGTCTCTGAGCCTACTTGGATTCTCATAGCATCCCTGCCTTGCAATGGCTCCCCTTGCCTTCTTTGTTTCGCCCCCTCAAATAGAAACACCAAGCTCAGATTACTGCGGCATTGTCACGCCGTTTAGCACAGACACAAAGCCAGGAAACTTGTCATAGTTGTGTGCAGGTCATCAAGTCAAGGGGGAATAACCTTCACGCAGGGGTTCCCAAAACAGTCTGTCAAGGGCAGCCTCCGATGCCAGTCCAAGTCCTGGTCAGAACGTCGGAGTCATGATCCTCTCCTCATCAGGGATAAGGAGTAAAATGACAGGCAGTATACCATCCAACCTGATATGTTTTGTCTTATTGTGGGTCTTTCTTCCTCATGGAATGAGAGAGAGAACCAGGTATGATAGAAAATGAAAGCAGTGGCACACCTATTACTGTTGGTGCAGGTGAGGCAGGTGGGGAGGTGTCCCAAGCAAGAGAGTAGGCAAGACAGCATGCAGGATTAATGGCGTCAGGGGTTGGGCTGGATGAGAGCAAGTGGGGAAAATGTTACAGGCAGTGATGAGAGTGGTAGAGAAGGAGCCTTGAAAGGAGAGGACTACAGTAGCAGAGATAGAATGCAAAGAATCAGAGAGAAGATGCTGACAGCGTGGAGAAGGATATTGAGCTTCATCTTACCGTGCTGAAACTGATCTCGGTGGCAATCCCAGACCAGTTTGGCATGATCTAGTGTTGTGGCCTCCATTGCTGGTCCTGGGGACAGGAGGAAGTCCCACATCAGCAGTCCCATCCAGTAGGACCTCCTAGTGTGGCATTGATTTCCATCTGTCTGTCATGTCCAGGGCAGGTGTCATGAACCATGCAGGGCAGCTGTGGACTCACAGTGCTTGTCTGGGTGCAGAATGGGCTTTACAAATGGCTTGGGTGCAAGGGATGCCGCTGAATTCCCGTATATCTGGTGAGTGGCAAGATGTTCCGGAACAGCACTTGGTAAGATGGAGCAGAAATTGGATTTGAGAGCTGTCAGAGGGGCGTGGTAGGTAATTATAACATGGTGAGTTAACAAATGAATCCATTTGGTCTTACATTGAAAAATCTTTCCAAAAAACCAACGTAACTTGGAATTAGCCAAAAAAGAACATGATTTTCAACCTGTGGTCTTTATAGCAGGCCTGCTACATGCAGTCTTGAATACTTGTGAACAATTAAACAACAAACTGGAGGAGATGCATCCCAAAATATCTCTCTCCCTGGTGATGGTGGAACCCAACGCGTCAGGGCAAAAAACAAAGCTGATATATTTGCAACCATCTTCAGCCAGAAGGGTTGAGTGAATGATCTACCTTCGGCTTTCTACTGAGATCTCACCAGCACAGATTCCAGTCTTCAGAGAGTTAGATTCATTCCACATTATTAGGAATGGCCAAAGGTAATGCTGCGAAGGCCACAGCCCTGAAATCATTACACATGTAGTACTGAAAATGTGCCCCAGAAATAATTGCATCCATAGCCATGTTGTTGCAGTATAGCCGCATCTACCTGACAATGAGGAAAGTTGCCCAGTTATGTGCTGTCTGCAGAAAGTAGGACAATCCAGTTCAGCTGATTACTGCCCATTATTTTATTGTTCCTAATCAACAAAGGGATGTAAGATGTGATTCACAAAGTTATCAAAGCAGCACTTACTCAGCAATAACCCACTCATTTACACTCAGTTTGGGTTCAGCCAGGGCCACACATCTCCTGACATCATTGTAGCCTTGGTTCATATATGAACAAGAGCTGAAAGCCAGATGTGAGAAGAGCGAGACTGTCCTTGACACCAAAGCAGCATTTGGCTGAATGTAAGATTGAGGAAGCTGAGCAATATTGAAGTCAATAAGAATTGGGGGAAATCTCCACTTGTTGGAATCATACCCGGCACAAAGGAAAATTGTTGTCATTATTGGAGACAAATCACTAGGACAAGTGGTGGGTGATGGTGGCCTATGCTCAACCAATATCAGCTGCTCCATCAATGACGATTCCTCCAACATAAGGTCAGAATTGGGGATGTTCACTGATGACTGCGCAATATTCAGCACCATTCACGACTCCTCAGATACTGATGCAATTCATGTTCTCATGTACAAAGACCTGGACAATATTTACAACTGGGGAGACAGTAAAGTAGCATTCACACGTCATAAGTGCCAGGCAATGACTATCTCCAATGAGAGAATTTAATCTTCCTCTGACTTTCAACAGAATTATCATCATCAAATTCCCTACCATTAACGTACTGAGAGTTACCGCTGAGCAGAAATGTAACAGAACCAGCCATATAAATACTGTGGCTACAAAATCAAATCACTAAGTTGGAATTGTGTGGCAAATGGCTAATCTTCTGACTCCCCAAAGTCTGTCCATCATCCTATAAGACAAGAGACATGACCCTGATGGAATACTTTCCATTTGCTGGGTGAGTTTAGATTTAATAACAGTCAAGAATCCTGACATTATTCAGGACAGAGCATTTCACTTTGGTCAACACCTCATCCATCACCTTAAACCACTACCAGCACACTGTGGTATCCATGAACACCACATAATGACACATTGCAGCAATTCACCAAAGCTGCAGTGAGACCACCTTCAAAATCTATGATTTCTACCTCCTAGAAGGACAAAGTTAGCAGATATATGGTAATACCATTGCCAGCAAATACTCCTCTGAGCCACACACTGTCCAAACTTGGAAATATATCACTGTTCCTTCACAGACGCAACATCGAAACTCTGGAACATCCTCCCTAGCAACTCCCTAGGGGTTGCGGCAGTTCAACGAAGTGGGCCCACCTCCACATTTTCAGGTGCAATGGGTAATAAATATTGGGTTGCCAGCAACTTCCACATCCCTTAAAAGAATTAAAAACAAGTATAGATGCAATCACCTTCTAGTAAATACCAATTGTGGCTGCATAAACCTCCATGTATTTGCCAATTATGCAGAGTTGTGGAGCTGGCTTCCAAATTGAGGCCGTTATTATTCCAGTTTATAATTTTAAGGATGCTTAGGATTAGAAAACAACTAGCAAAGATATGCTTATTACGGCACCCACACATCTATGGCACTACCTCTTACTCAGTAACCAATGTGGTGAAGCCACTGAGTAAGGCTGAAAAGCTGTTACACCTACTGTGATGATTCGAGGTAACAACATTTATTATTAAGAACAATCATCATTATGGTTTGTGAACCCATCACACACGAGTGAATGAAAGACAAGCAGTATAGATCTTGTATGTTCATTATCAAAATCACACACCTTCTCCTTCAATCATTTGGAATCAGCTAGGGAAACGACCACTATTAACACCAGGGCAGCTACAACAAGGCTTAGTTACAGAGTAAAGTTCCCTCGAGATTGTCATCAACCTCTCCTAGGCCTGGCACATGAGGGCTAGAAACTGATTAATGTTCCTTCTACATTATCCTGAAAAACATTTCCAGGATGGATAGAGTATGTAGTGGATACAGAGTAAAGCTCTCTCCACATTCTCCCTAACAGGAAATCACAATCCTTGAAACTAGTATTGTGTCCTTGACTGCATCAAACCATAAAGCAGAACTTTTTTTTAAACGGAACTTCAACAGACTTGTAAATCATAACATAACAAGCAAATAACATCATGTGAAGTTTGAACATTCATTTCTCAGCACTTTGTGCTTGTTACAATACAATGTACCTGAGTGCTGGCCACATGGTGTGGTATTTGTCAGGCAGACTGCAGTGTATAACAGGCCATGCCACCAGTGATCAGCAACAAGTAACAAAGAACACAACCAGTTTCAGTTTATGTTATTCCAGATTGTTTTCCTTTATGATTAAAATTGGTACAACATTAATATTTTACGGATGCAATTGATCTTTAACAAGAGAGTAACTATTTCTTTCACCAACCTTTGGCACGTTAGGATAAGACTGTGAGGTGAACAATGAGAATGTGCCACTTGTTCTGTGTGAAGGCCCCAGATATGAGGCAGTCTTTCAAAACAGGTACAACTAAGTTTGACAAACTTGAGAAAGTCTTGGGCTATTTCTGACATTTCTTGCACAGAAGCAGGAATTGAATAATCTGGAGAGTGGGGGGCTAACCAGCCCTTCACAGTGTCAGCTGTGGCTCAGTTCATAGTTTGATGGCCTCCGAGTTAAAAAGGTTGCGGGTCCAAATGGCACAGTACTTGAGCACATAATGCTGGGTGACATTCCAATGCAGTACTGAGGGTGCTCAGCACAGTTAGAAATGTAATCCTTCACATGATACAGTCAGCCAAGGGCTTAACCTTCTTTTGCAGTTAGTCATAAAGGATTCTACGCCATTTTTTAAGCAAAGCAAGGGAGATTTTTTGGTGTCCTGGCCAATATTTATAACTCAACCAAAACCTCTTCTGGTTATTTATTTGTTGCTGTTTGTGGGAGTTTACTGCGGTCTAACTGGCGGCTGTATTTCTTACAGTACAATAGGCAGTATGCTTTGAAAGTACTTCATTGGCTGTAAAATGCCATGGGATATCCTGACAAACCGTATAGATTTCACATTTGCATTATACAGCATCTATATGAGAATTTTAGAAAATAATTGTACAGTCAGAATATTGTTATAACCAGTATGATTTATAGAGCTTTAGCAATTTATGTATAGATTATAATCGGTGTTGGAGGGTGCTAGGAACGTCCATACGGTTATCAGCAATTACAATATGTTTAATTGGGAAATGTGGATGTTGGAGGATATTCACTATCCTGTGCAAAATGCCCTCAAAACATATTGGGGATAGCTGCTTTCTTGAATTGCTGCAATCTGTGCGCTAATGGAATTTTCACAAGGGTGATAGGGAATTCCAAGACATTGACCAAGCAACAACGGGCTGAATCTTAACACACAAAGATCAGTGAGTAGATTCTTGCGAGTTGTTAAAATTGTAAAGTTCTGAAACAAGATTCCAACTTCCAAATTACGGTTTAAATGGGTGCAGAACAGGGGATGGTTAGCCAACCACTCCAAGAAGGTCTGTTAAAAGTTCAAACATTTTAAGAGCTGGCAATTTTTGATTTAACTTGTGTCCAAAGCCTTGGGACACCAACTAGTTGAAGGGAGCTGGGAACAGCTTCAAGAAGGTAAACACCTTGTCTACACTGCTTGTGGGCAAGGAGAAGCAGGATCCAGACAAAGCTCCCTGGGACTAGGGACCAAGTCATTCTCCCTCTTGGGTAAAAAAATGAGTGTTCTTGCAGCCTGTGGCCTGATCTAACCCTGTCAATCAGGCTGATTTCAAGTGGGAAATACTAATTAAAGGTCTACAACATAATGGGGAAATTCAGAACTTTGGCATTTCCTTGCTATGTTACTCAGCTCTGTTAACATGTTGTCTATGGAGCAGCAGCAATAAAATGTCCAAGTCAGGATCGTTTATGAATTGAGGGTTGGAAAGCTTGGAGGTGATAAAGCTTCCAGAACTTTGCTTCTTGTCTTTCACAGTGATGTAGGTCACAATAACGCTGGTACATTATAGAATCATAGATTCAATGAATAGTTACAGTACAGACAAGACCTGGTCTGTCAACCATATGCCAGCTCTCTCAAGTTCTGCTCCCCTGCTTTTCCCCGTAGCCCTGCAATTTTGTTTACAGATAATTATCCAATTACATTTTGAAAACCATGATTGAATCAGATTCCACCACACTCTCAGCAGTAACTTTCAGACTGTAATCATTTACTATATACATTTATTCATCATGATTCTTTTGTCAATTGCCTTAGCTCATTGTTCTCTAGTTCTCGATCTTTCCATCAATGGGAAACAGTTTCTCCCTGTCTATGCTGTCCTTGTCATTTAGACCTTGTCAATGAAATTTTCTCTTAGTCTTTCCTTCATCACGGAAAACAATCTCAGCTCCTCTAATCTATTCATAGAACTGAAAATCTTCATCCTGGAATCATTTTTATTAATCTTTTCTGCATTCTTTCCAATGCCATTACCTCGTTCTTAAAGTTCTTACTACTACTGGACACAATACATAGGTTGACACAGAAGCAGTTTTAACCAAGTTCATACCTTCCTTGCTTTTGTATTCTATGCACCTATTTATAAAACCCAGTATCCATAGCATTTATTAAACGCTTTCCCAACCTGCCCTGCAATCTTAAATGATTTGTACACATAATCCCCTAGATCACTCTACTTCTGAACCTCCTTATGAATACCCTTTATTTTATATTACCTCTCTATCTTTCTACAGGTATGAATAACTTCATATTTCTCCTCATTAGATTTCAAGTTCCACCATCGCACTCATTCCACCAGCCTGTCCAAGTTCTTTTGAAGCTTCTCCTCCTCACATTTCACAGTTGTACATTATGTAGTTTACACATGCTATTGTCATTGTTCTTGATGAATAGAGTGTGAATTGAATTTACTGGCAGCATTACTGAGGATGTGATAAATTGGATGATTGTAGTGTATTGCATATTGAAGGGTTGGGAAATGACATATTGGAGCATAGTGTATTGAGGAATGTAGGTATTTGAGAATGTGATATTTAGAACAATGTTAAATTGTAGGATTTAGAATATTGGATGATGGAGTAAGGAAAAACTTACAATTTTGTCAGACACTTTAGCACCTCAGAATATCTCAAAGCATCTTGCAGAAAATTAAATGTTTTTTTTAAATGTTCCTGTTCTAAAAATATAAACAGGAAAAGATAGCAATCAATTAGCTCACCAAAACTCCCACAAAGATCAATAAAATAATAATCTGACAATCAGTTTTAGTATTGCCAGGTAAACAACAAACATTGGCCAACACATCAGCTCTTTTGCAAATAGTGTAATGGGATCATTTACATCCATTTGAAGGGCAGAGGGACCTTTTTACCAATGTTCTAGATGAAATGTGGTCAAGTCTCTGATTTGGACTGGAACCAGCAACTTTTCACTGAGGTCGTAGTGTTATTACTGAGGCAAGACTGACTTCTTTATCTGAGGGTGCTATATCTCACATGGTGGGCCATGACAGAAGATGTGGTATATCAAAAGGAGCAGAATATTGGAGGTGCTCAGTATCAGTGGGTGCAATGTCTCAAAGGTTGAGGAGAGTAAAGCAATGGATGCAGTATATTAGAGAATGAGAGGGTATCTCAGAGGGTAATGCTATATTGACAGGTGCGATATTAAAGGAGATAGTATGTTGGACAAAGTCAGAAGTTGCACGACACCAGGTTAAAGTCAAACAAGTTTATTTGAAATCACACAACCTTCAGAGCACAGCCCCTTCGTCAGGTGAAGTGAGGGAGCGCATGGACACAGAATTTAATCAAGGGCAGAGAGATCAAAAAATCATACAACTGGTGTGGAGCGTTGAATATGGAGTGTTGAATAATAAGTCTCTGCAGGTGACCAAGAGCGTTAGACGGTATGAATAAAGTGTCAACAGCTGAATAAGAAGCGAAGGAATGACCTATAATCCAATTAAATGAGGCAGAGAGATAATTACAAAAAATTAAAAATAAGGTCATGCAGGAGACAAACTAAATGACTGGAATAACATGATAGGTATAAGAGTTGGAAACCGAGGGTCTAACCAAAGTAATAAGTAATCCAAAACTGTACAAACTAATTAAGATTTCAAATAAACCTGTTGGACTATAACCTGGTATTGTGTGACATCTGACCTTGTCCACCCCAGTCCAACACCGGCACCTCCACAGTATGGTGGAGGTAGACGAGAGTATGTCAGAGGGTATGGTATATTGGAGAGCGAGGAGGATGTGTTGGAAGGTACAGTATCTTGGACAGTAGAATGTATTGGAGGGCGAGGAAGGTATATTAAAGGGTGAAGAGGGTAAATATCAGAAGGTGAAGATGTTATATGTTGGACGGTGATGGGGGTATATCAGAGAGCACTGCATATGGGAGGTTAGGGTGAGTATATTGGAAGGTAAACTATACTGCAGCACTGTTATTACAGATTGTCTGGCAAGGTGATCAAAGAAATACTGAAAAGGAAATGTTTCATTAGGCTGAAGGTTGCATGTCAGACAAAAGGGTTTTACAATGTTAACGTGCTTTGCAAAATCTAATTGAAATTGGATATTTTCAAACCACAGTTCAAAATACACAACGTTAACAGATAACTTGCTGCATGCCAAATGCTTTGTCTGTTATAAAACTCCTGGAACCTGTCCATATTTACACTCTGCGTTCAGCACAGCTGTCAGGCTTACATAGACCACCACATTTTGTCTCATATGTTAGTCATAACAGGCGAAAAGAAAAGAGGTATGGTGGACTTCAATAAGAATAGCCAGCCAACCAATGGATAGGACACGGGGAGTATGTGCCTTTGTCAGATACTACATGGGCTCTGCAATCAGACAACAAAGCTAATATTGCAGTCTGACCTTCAGCCCAGCGAAAGGAATCATGACCACATTTAGAAAAGGATTGAGCAATTTTAAAAGCATATTCAGCCAACAACTTTGTTTTGTTGTGCTGACTAAGATGTAGTTTCCAGCCTCTAGTCCCCTCCTCACAGTCTAATGCCCTTCAGCATCTTCTGAAAGGTAAATATTTTGAACCAAAGTGTATTTACATTGTGGCCCATGATGCTTCTCACAGAGTTTTTTTTTCTGAATGAGTCAGTCAGGCTTTCCCACATTTCCCTTTTTTCTCTTTACGTTGGAATTTCCGCAGTCTTCTTGTCCACACATCTCGCCACTGAATGACAAGGCTGTTCTTATCTGCCACTAGGCCTCCAAGCCTCTCAGCCACGCTGTCAGTGTTCCCCATCACTAGGTACTTTTTGGTCATTTGGATCTTTGGGCACTTGCATGCCAAGTCTTTCATATTAATCCATAGGAACTGGTCTGCCCGTTTAATCTTTTCATCTCTGCTTCGAAAAACAGACACAATATTCACGGTGAACTTTGCCCATTCATTTACTGTCTCCATATCTAGAACATTAACCTGAACAGCTGGAAAAAGATAAGAGAGGTTAGTCAGCTTTCAATGTGGACACACTTGAGAGTTACAAGGCATCTGACAATCATTAACAATTCTTCACTAGCATCCAAAAAAACATTTCAGAAGAATTCTAAGCCTGTTTCCTGACAAAAAAAAGTCTTTAGAAATGAATAAGAATATTTTTCAGATCCCTCATTAGTTTTCTATTTTTATACTAACTGGCACCATCTGTTGAAAGCCTTATTACATCTTGAGCTGGTCTACAGCTGCTACATAGTCAGTTGGTAAGAGGTGGATAGCACAACGCTAGACCCCAACTTTGAGCTGGTGTGCAACAACACTTTTAAACCAGGAATAAGGAAACCTATCTCATCACTGTGGGAAATCACACAGCCTAACTGATGTTCTGTCAATATGGGATAGGATATTGATTAGGGCAGTAATTACCTAATGGTGATCAAATTATATCAATTTATTGCTATTTGTGCCATGTATACACTAAGAAAAATAGTTTTTAATTCTGTCTTTTTATCATATTTTCCCCACAGTTTAATCATTTAGTGGCTCTTGTGATAATGTTGCAGTGTCACTGCCTCTGGGCCAGAAGGTCTAGGTTCAAGTCCCAAGTGCCCCAGAAATGTCATAACATATTTGACTGAGTTGATGAAATAAAATCTACATCTATTTACAGGTGCACGGTTATGTTTGTATGTTCTTTCCCTCCAGTCACACTTTGTTTATCATTATCCATATCGCTACTCTGCATCGTTGCCCGCTCTCTTTAATTTTCCACACATCCCCTCATCTGAGTTTCTCAACACCCATTCCTCCCAACACCATCCCCCCCCCCCCCCACCCAATTATTTAGCTTCTTTACAGTCTTGGTGCCTTGATTTCTATATGACACCTTCCCTTCTCTGGAGAAAACAGCACAGGCTGTTCAGTCTCTCCTGGGTTATAACCTCTCAATTCTGAATCATAGAAATTTGCATTACATAAGAGAGATGTTTCACCCACCAGTATTGGCCTGAGCTGGCTCTTTGAAAAATCATTCACCCTTGGTCCAACAGCCCAGAATTGTGGCTGTAATCCATGTAGAGAACAGACAGGAAGTGAAGTTGAAACCATGATCAGGTCAGCCATAATCGTATTGAATGGCAGGAGTAGCTTAAAGTCCACTCATACTCATAATTCTTCTGTTCCAAAATGTTTATATTGTGATGCCCTTTGTGGTGGCATTAACCTGTTATTTTCTTTTGTGTGATGTCCCTTTCTTAGCAAAGTAGTTTTCTGAAGGTAGATTGATTAATTTTCTGATTACGACATAATTGGTTTTCAAGAAATGACCATGTGACCTGGGTTGCCATAGGGATGAACAGCTAAGGTGCAGAGTGTAAATAGCTAATTGCAATGAGTGGCTTTTTGTCTGTTTGGTATTGGAGAAAACAAGGAATTTATGAAAAGAGACAACAAGCAAAGTTCTTGCTGAAACAGAGAACTGTTCTCTGTCAGTCTTAAAACAGATCTTGCTCTTGAAACAAGTCTTAGAAAGAACACAATGGGTTTGTGTGCTGTACAGTGGGAAAGGACAGAACTATAATAGGAAAACTAAAGACAGAAGAGTGAGAGAGTGTGGTTTGGTGCTGTCGAAGTGTTGAAGAGGCCACCAGAGTATTTAAAGGGGTCAGGTGAGGGAATTTCTAGGAATTAAGTACCATTGGGATTATCGTGACCTGGGGGAGGGTCATAGACCTATGGCTTGCTGGTGGTAACTCTGTCCAGGGATGTTAGAATGGAATACGGCTATTGGTGAAAATAACTTAAGAGCCAAAATGATTTAATGGCAATTAGGCTTCCTTCAAAACAGAAGCTGTGTTGAAAAAACTGAGATTACATGTGATCATATGCTTCTGCAGGAAGTATTGCAAAGCCTTGTAACTGAATGAGGTGCATCCTTTTATTGACAAGTTAAAGCAAATTTTACGTTTTCAAAAATATTCTTCGCCTCTTTATAAATGTTTGAATCATTAAAAATGAAATCATGTCCAGTGGAGTTCTTTCAGTTGTCACTGTAGTGATTCCTTTCTTTTACCAATTAAAAGTTTTCAGTCTCGACAAGGATAAGTAGAAATATGCCTTTAAATTATAACCTCCTTCTGAATTGTATTATTTCTTACATCTTTGTATTGATTTCTACCCACTGTGCTTCTGCACATTTCACCATGCTACCTGTCCCAAAGCCCAGAATCATCTCATCAATATTTATTATGCTGGCAAGTTTTGTAACATCTACAAACTTTATAATGCTGTTCCCTCCACCCCAAGTCCAGATAATTTATAAAAATTGAAAAGAGTAATGAACCCAAAACTAACCCTCGGGAATGCTGCTACAAAGCTCCCTGTCTGGAAAACATCCATCCACCAACACTCTCTGCTCCCTGTCACTGAGCCAATTCTGTATCCATTCCAGGACATTTTCCTTAATTCAATGGATTCCATTTTCCGATCACTATTGATACCCTATTTTAATGCATTTTATAACACAAACATACAAATTAGGAGCAGGAATAGGCTAATCAACTTCTTGAGCCTGCTTTGATATTTGACAAGGTTGTGGCCGATCTAATCGTAGTCTTTTCCCCTGAGAGAAAAAAGAATTCACTTCATCTCTATCTTAAATGGGAGATGCTTTATTTATTGACCTCTGTTTCAATTGTACTTAACAACTGAGCATCCACAACTCTTGGGTAGAGAATCCATAACCTTTGGATGAAGAAAGGTCTCCTAATTGTAATCCAGATGGTAAACCCTTTATTCTGAGATTGTGACCCCATGCTGTAGGTTCCCTATCCAAAGGAAATATTTCCTCAGCACTATCTACCCTTTCAAGCTTCTTAAGAATTTATGTTTCAATGAAATACCCATTCATTCTTTTAAACTTTAGGAAAATATGCCCAGACTGCACATGGAGTCATAGGGTCTTAGAGTTACACAGCATGGAAACAGATCCTTCAGTTCAACTAGTCCATGCCAACCAAGTTTCCCAAACTAAACTAGTCCCATTTGCCTACGTTTGGCCCTTACCCCGTGAAACCTTTCCTGTTCATGTACCTGTTAAATTGTCTTTTAAATGTTATAACTGTACCTGCATCTACCACTTCCTGCAGAAGTTCATTCCACACACAAATCACCCTCTGTGTGAAAAAGTTGCCCCTTAGGTCCCATTTTAAAACTTTCTCCTCTCACCTTAAAAATATGTCCCCTAGTTTTGAACTCCCCCACCCCAGGTAAAAGACCTTTACCATTCATCTTATCTACACCCCGCATGTTTTTATAAACCTCTGTAAGGTCATTCCTCAACCTTCTACACTCCAGTGAAAATGGTCCCAGCCCATCTTTATAACTCAGACCCTGAGTCCTGGCAATATCCTGGTAAATCTTTTCTGAACTCTTTTCAATTTAATGATATCTTGCAATATCTAGCAATATCTTTCCGATAGTAGGGTAACCAGAACCGTACATCAGTATCCAAAAGTGGCCTCGGCAAAGTCCTTTTACAACCTCAATATGACATCCGTATGTCAAAGGGCTGAGCAATGAAGGCAAGCATGCTAAATGCTTTCTTAACCACCCTGTCTACCTGTGACACAAATTTCAAAGAATTATGTACCTTAACCCCTTGGTCTCCCTGTTTGAAACACTACCCAGGGCCCTTCCTTTAACTCTATAAGTCCTGCCCTTGTTTGTTTTACCAAAATGCAATACATCATATTTATTCAAATTAAACTTCACCTACCATTCCTCAGCCCACTGGCCTAATTGATCAAGATCCCTTTGTAATCTTAGAAAACCTTATTTACTGTTTAGTTTACAACCAATTTTGGTGTCATCTGCAAACTTACTAACCATACCTCCTAAATTCTAAACCAAATTGTTTATATAAATGAAAAACAAATGTGGACCCAACACTGATCCCTTTGGAGCACTGCTGATCACAGGCCCCCAACAAGAAACAACTCTCCACCACCACCCTTTGTCTCCTGCCATAAAGCCAATTTTGTATCCAGTTGGCAAGCTCTCTCTGAATCCCATGTGATCTAATTTACTAATTAGTCTACCATGTGGAACCTTGTCAAAGGCTTTACTAAAGCCCATGTAGACGATATCTCCTTCTCTGCCCTCATCAATCTTTTTGGTTACGTCCTCAAAAATCTCAATCAAGTTTGTGAGACACAATTTCCCATGCACAAAACCAAGCTGACTGTCCCTAATTAGTCCATGCCTTTCCAAATGCATATAAATCCTATCTCTCAGAAATCCCTCCACAACTCACCCACCACTGATGTCAGACTCACAGGCCCATCATTCCTATGCTTCTCCTTACAGCTTTTCTTAATTAAATGCACAACATTAGCCACCCTCCAGTCCTCCAGCAGCTCACTCGGAGCTGTAGATTATATTAATATCGCAGTAATTTCTTCCCTTCCAACTTCTCACAATGTCCTAGAATACACTGGATCCAGTCCTGGGGATTTATCCATCTTTATGTTTGTTAAGACCTCCAACACTTCCCCTTTTGTAACGTGAACTGTTTTCAAGACATTGACATTTATTTCCCTGAGTTCTCTAGCCTCCATTTCTTTCTCCACAGTAAAAACTGGTGCGAAATATTCATTTAGTATCTTTCCTATCTCCTGAAGTCCAACACATAGACGACCTTGTTGATCTTTAAGGTGCCCTATTCTCTCTCTTGTTGGTCTTTTGCTCTTAACGAATTTGTAGAATTTCTTTGGATTATCCTTAACCTTATCTACCAAGGTTATGTCATATCCCCTTTTTGCCCTCCTGACTTCCCTCGTAAGAATGCCCCTACACCCCTTACACTCTTGAAGAGATTCACTTGATCCCAGTTGTCTATATCTAATATATGACTCCTTATTCTTGACCAGAGCTTTAATATCTTTCTTCAGCCATTGTTCCCTACACCTACCAGCCTTACTCTTCACTCTAACAGGACGATAATGCCTCTGGACTCTCATGGTCTCACTTTTCAAAGCCTCCCACTCACCAGTCGCCTATTTACCTGCAAACAGTCTACTCCAATCAATTTTTTAAGGTTCCTGTCTCATGCCATCAAAATTTGCCTTACTCCAATTAAGAACTTTAACTTTTAAACAAGGCCTATCCTTTCCCATAACTATTTTAGAACTAATAGAATTATGATCACTGTTCCCAAAGTGCTCTCCCCACTAACACTTCAGCCATTTACTCCTCGAGTTGACAGTCTGCATATTAATAAAGGAAGTTTTTTGAGCATGTTTAACAAATTCCACATCATCCACGCCGTTAATCATTATGGCAGTTCCAGTCAATGTTTGGAAAGTTAAAATTCTCTACTATTACAACTTTATTATTATTCTTATCTATCTTATATTTCTCTACATATTTGCTCCTGAATTTCCCTCTGACTATTGTGGTCGGGGGGGGTGGGGCTTATAATATGATCTCATCAAGGTGATCATCCCCTTCCTATTTCTGAATTCCACCCATATAGCTTCACTGGACGATCCCTCAGAAATATCCTAATTATAGCAGTAATGTTTTCCTTAATCAAAAATGCCACTGCCACTCCTCTCTTGCCTCCCTTTCTATCCTTCCCATAGCACCTAACATTGAGCTGCTAGTCCTGTCCCTCCCTCAGTCATGTTTGTGTAATAGCTATGATGTCCCAGTCCCATGTTCTTATATATGCCCTGAGTTCATCTGCCTTACCTGTAAGATGCCTTGCGTTGAAATAAATGCAGTCTAATTGTTCAGAATTACTTTGTTCTCCGACTTTCTTTTGCCTGCCTTTGTTTTTAATTTGGTCTTTTTTAATTCAGAACCATCCTCATTTGTCTTTCTATTCTCTATAATACTTAGGATGCCCTCACTCTCCTCCCTACTTGTTTAAAGCCTCCTGAAGAGCACGAGCAAATCTTCCCACTCAAATATTGGTCCCCTTCCAGTTCACTCTGGTTATTTCTCTCTCAAACAGAGATACTGTTTTGGGTACTGTTGAAGGGGATAGTCTCTCAGAGGGAAATAGATGTAGTAGCCAGATCTCAGGCACCAAAAATGAATCTTATGTTAAGCGTGGTTTGTCAGGATTCAAACAAGTAGTTGTTCTATGTGATTGTCCTGTCAGGGGCACAGGCAGGAGATTCTGCGGCCATGGGCATGAAGTCAGGATGGTGTGAACCTCCCTGGTGCCTGGGTCAAGGACATCTCAAAGCAGTTGCAGTATATTGTATAAGGGGAGATTGAGAAGCTGGAAATTGTTTTACACATTGATCAGAATGACGTAGTTAGGGAAAGGGTTGAGTGTTTTCAGAGTGAATACAGGAAGTTAGCTAGGACGTTAAAAATCAGAACCTCAAATGTAGTAATCTCTGGATTACTCCTGGAGCCATGTCATGGTGAGGGTAGGAATAAGAAGATGGGACAGATAAATCAATGGCTGAGGAGATGGTGCAGTGGGCAAGAATTCACATTTTTGGATCATTGGAATCTCTTCCGGGGCAAAAAAGACCTGTTCAAAAGGGACAGGTTTCAACTTAGTAACTTATCAAGTACCTTCCTCAAGTAAAACTGCAGACAATTTTTCAGGTGTGGTCTGACCAGTGCACAGCATAATTGAGGTAAGTCTTCTTTATTCAGGATACTTCAATCCCTCTGTAACCAAAAATTCACATACCTTTCCTAATTGCTCGCTACCTGCATATTAATATTTTATGACTCATGTACAAGCATATCTAGTCTCCACTGAGTGAAAACATTTCTTAGTCTCTTACTATTCTACAAATGTTTTGCTCCTACTAATTTGAAGAACTTCACACTTCAGCATAGTATATTTCATTTTGTCTCCTCAGCCAACCTGTGTCCCGTTAAAGCCTCTTTGCATACTCTTTCTGGTTTACTTTCCAACCTAGTTTTGCATAGTTAGCAAACGTGGATATGTTCACTCAGTCTTCTCATCTAAATTATTGATCATTTTAAAAAAAATTCATTTATGGGATGTGGAAATCGCTTACTGGGCAGAAGTTTATTACCCATCGCTAGACTGTGAATGGCTAAGGCCTATGTATTGAATCTTGCACTTCCTCACTAGTTTAAGCTTGAAGCTTGAAAATGTTCTGCTTATTAACTTGTCTCTCCTGCCCATTAACTAAGCCTAAATCTATGCAAATACATTGTCCCAACTCACATGTTAACTCTGTGTAACCCCATAAGTGACACCTCATTGAAAATCCAATTACTTCATTGGTTTCCTGTATCCATCTCATCATTACTTCCCTAAAAAAAATGAATAAGTTTGTCAAGCACAATTTCCCTTTCATAAATCTATATTCATTGTAGTTAGTCATATTTAAATTTTCTAAATTTCTAGAAAAAGATTCTAGAAGTTTGTCTACTACTGATTTTTATTTGTAGCCTATAATTTCTTCATCAAGCCTCTTCCCTATTGAAATCTAAGGAGTGACCTCCTTAGTCTTCCTTGTAAAATTCACCACCTCATCTCTAGGTACATTGGAGTCAATTTGCAAAGTACGTGCCAATTTTACAAATGTAATAATATATTCAAAGAATCAGGAGTCACTGGGGAGAGAAGGAGGCTAATTGACCCATTGAATCTATATCAGCTCTTTGTAGAGTAAGCTAGTAAGTCCCATTTAAAGACTTTATTGAGTTTGAATTTGATTTATTGTTGTCACATGTACGGGGATACATGAAGTGTTGTTTTGTGTGCTATACAGGCAGATCGTACCATATAAAGTGCATCAGTGGGGCAGAAAAGAGGGCAGTATTACAGCTGAAGAGAGACATCAGAAATAATATTTGAGAGGTCCATTCAAAAATCTGATAGAAGCTGGGCAGAAGCTGTTCGTGAATCTGTTTGTACATGTATTCAAACTTTTATATCTTCTACCTGACAGAAGAAGATGGAAGAGAGTAAAACCAGGGTAGAAGGGATCTTTGATTATGCTGGTTGCTTTCCCGAGGCAGCAGGAAGTATAGATGGAGTCAAGGGATAGAAAGCTGGTTTGTGTGATGGACTAAGCTGTGTTCATGAGTCTGTAGTTTCTTGTGGTCTTGGGAACCGCAGTTGCCATACCATGCTATGATGCATCCAGATAAGGTGCTTTCTATGGTGCACCAATGAAAATTGGTAAGAGTCCTTGTGGACTTTATCTGTGTAGACCTGCAAGTTTATTTTACTCATTTGCCAATCCAAATTGGTTTCCTTTCCTGCAATTATGCAGTTTCAAAATGGGGGGAGTTTATCCAAGGTGCTTGGAAATGGTTTTGGGGATGGGTAGAAAGCATGTTTAGTGACATATGGCCCAGTTTGCTAAGACGTTCCCATCTTCATCTGCTTTCCATTGGTTAGGTCTAATGATGGCAACCTGAATGTCTGCAATGAAAAGCTAATTAAAGCAGTTGGTGGATCAATTTTATCAGTGTTGCAGAGGACCCTCTTACGTTTTGTTGTAGTTTTCCTCCATTTTAACTATTCCCAACCAACACCATACCAGCACGGGCCATAAAATTTGGTATTGCACTTTGTGTTCATGACTTCAATTTGTTCATGTAAATGGTGAACAACAGTTGTCCCAGCACTGACCCTTTTGAAAGACACTTCCTACCTTTAGCCTACCTGAGTAATTCTACTTAACCCCTGCTCTATTTAGTTTTGCAACCAGCTTGCTAACTATTCTAAGATCTGTCCTGAGTTTATGTGCTCAGACTTCGGTAATGATCCCAGGTGGTACTTTATCAATGGCCTTTGATTAAAAAAAAACAAATTGTCTACATTACCCTGGTACATTCTTTATGTTATTTCATCAAAGAGCTAATAACATTGGTCAAAAATGATCATTTTGAGCTCTATGCTGACTAGTTATTATGAGTATGGTTTCTAGATGTTTTTATTAAAGATATTCCATTGGAGAATGGCAAGAAATGATCACCATCCTTCTCTGTGCAGTTACAGGATTAATATTGTAATGTTACTCAGAGCAAGCATTAATTCCAGCATTATTTGCAACAAATGAGGAGTAATAGGTGATAAAAGGTTGTTTACCATAGTCTTTCTTGCAGTACTTTTTCATGTTGATCTTCAGGTTTCCTTTCACTGGTTTGCAGTAGGATTCACAGTCTGAGAAGGAGATAAAAGGAACATAAACATATGGGTGATACAATGTCTTTGGCCTCACCTTCCATGTATTAATGACACAATGCTATATATTTCCATTTCCCCTTGAGTTTCAGCCTATGCTCAATTCTCTTTAATATCATGAAATATGTAAAATCCTCTTGATGAACCTTCCATTAAAAACAGATTAGAAGATGTAGCTCTCCACACCTTGTGCTATAGCCGACAAATAGTCAGTTATCTCTAATTATTTTTCAATGATTTTTTAAAAAACTCTTTACTATTGTTATCTTGCTCCCAAAAAGAACTTGCAGTTTTACTGGCACACACCGTGTCCTATAAATGCACCTTTTGTTAGAGGCAGCTGCACTGAGCCTGAAGGTATTTGTGTGGCTTATTCACATTACAGGCATTGCACCATTTGCCAAGCTTTGTTCGGCATTAATTACTGGACCTTTCACTCATAATTTGTCATTAATAAGCTCAATGCTGCCTGGTGAAAAAAGAGCGAGTGATTGATACCTGGACAGTTCCCTTCTTTCACTGCTAGTAAATCTGCAAGCTTCTGATGTGGTGTGAGTCGCTGCTGTTACATCTTTCAGCTGAAGCCAATTTGTGCTCAGTTTCCTTGCACTATGATGCTGGGATGACAGTACTGCTATGGGTGATACCGTATGAAACAGCTTACTTTCCAATGCTTCCTTTCCCTTTTTAATGTCATCTTTCCCTCTCCTCAGTTAAAGGTGGTATGGTGCAGACCAGGGCCACTCAAGGATGGTTCCATGGATAGAGGGTCTTGTCCCATGACTATTGGGCTCTGGTCCCATGGGTTCTGGACATGCTTCTGGATCTGACTGTTGTTTTTATTCTTTATATCCAAGTCTGATAGTAAATGTTTCAGGCTGTAGAGTTAAGGAGAGACTCTCTCCAGCCACCATCAGCACACTCACTTTCCGACAGAGAAACCTGACTTATGATGAGGGATGGGAATTCTGGCTGATCTCCAACTCTCTAATCTAGAAATAATGGAATTATTTGTGACAAACTACAATCTCTTACCAATTAGGTTGCACAAAACTGAACAGTGGAAATCATTAACAACAACGAAGGCATCAGAGATTATTATTATGTTATCTGCCTGAAATAAAGGAAAGATCAAATGTGGCATAATGATTCATAATACTATAAACTAATTTCCTCATAACTTTTAAACATAAAGGCTGGATGACTGATGGGATCAAACATTGCATTTTCACAATTTTGGGCCTGTAGCAACCGAGACTCCTGGATAATAGTTTTTCAAAATATTCATTCACAGAATGAGAGAGTAATTGGCTTAGCCAATATTTATTGTCCATCTCTGATTTTCCACAGGAAGGTGGTGAGGAGCCACTTTCTTGGACTGCTGCAATCCATACAATGTACATATACCCGTGGTGCTGTGAGGAAGGGAGTTTCAGGATTTTGACCCAGTGACTGTAAACAGGAGGCAATATAATTCAAAGTAAAAATGGTTTATGACCCGGAGAAGTTGTATTCCCACGCATCTGCTGCCTTTGGGGTACTATATGGTGGAACTCATGTTTGCCTTGTGCCATTAAAGGAACCTTGGTGAGTTGCTACAGTGCATCTTGGAAATGGTACTGTGGTGAAGTGAGTAAATTTTCAAGGTGGTGGATGGGCTACCCTCAAGTAGGGTGCTTTGCCCTGGATGGCACCGAGCTTCCTGAGTATTGTCGGAGCTGCACACATCCAGGCTGGTTAAAACGTTATATCACACTCCTGACTTGTGCCTTGTAGCTACTGTATGCATTGGAGAATCTCAAAGAATGAGAGTCACTGTCAAATTCCCATCCTCTGACCTACTCCTGTAGCTATAATATTTATGGCTCAGTTAAGCTTTTAATATGGACATTGAGGATTCAACGATTGTGACACAATTGAATGTTTCTTGTTGAAAATGGTCATTACATCCACTTGTGTGACATGGGTGTTATTTGCTATCTATCAGCTGAAGCCTGAATGTTGTCTAGGTTTTGCTCTATGTGGGAATGGATACTTCATTGTCTGAGGAGTGACAAATGGAACTGAGTACAATTCAAACATCAGCAAACATTCTCACTGCTACTCTCACAATGGAAAGAAGGTCATTTATGAAGCAATGTAAGATGGTTGGGCATGTGACACATCCAGAGAAATTCCTGCAGTGATGTCCTGGTGCTGAGATGATTGGCCTTCAACAACCACAGTCATTTTCTTTTGTCTCATGTAAGGCTCCAACAAATGAAGAGTTTTCTCCCTGATTCCCATTAACTTTAATTTTACTCAAGCTTTTTTGTACTTGACCAAATGCTACCTTGATGTCAAGGGCATTCACTGTCAGCTCACCAATGGAATTCAGCTCTTTTGTCTATGATTGGATCATGGTTTTAATGAGGTCTCCAGCTGAGTACTCATTGTTGGAATCCAAACTAAGCAGATAAGCACAGCAGATGTTGAGATCAAAAAAAAAAATCTGGAATTAAAAGACTAATGATGGATTTGAAATCATTTCTGATTTTTGGAAAAATTCCTCTGATTGACTAATGCCCAATTAGGGAAGGAAATCTGCCACCTTTACCTAGTCTGACCTACATATGACTCCAGACCTACAAAAATGTAGTTGATTCTTAATTGCCCTCTGAAATGGCCTATCAAACCACTTAGTTGTATCAGAGAAGAATGAAACTGAATAGACCACCTGTCATCAACTAAGGCACTGAAAACAACAAAGGCAAGCACAACCTCATTGACCCTGCGAAGTCCTCCTGACTAACATCTGGGAGTTGTGCCAAAATGGGGAGGGCTGTTTCAGAGACAAGCCAAGCAACAGCCTGATGTAGTCACACTCACTTACAGACAATGTCCCATTCATCATCATCACCATCCCAGAGTATGTTGTATCTCACCAACAGGACAGGCCCAACAGAGGGGGTAGCACAGCAGCATATAGTCAGGAGGGAGTTGTCTAGGGAGCCTTAAAATTGACTTTGGACCCCATGAAGCTCATGACATCAAATCAAACATAGCAAGGAAACTTGATGATTGCCATGCATTACCTTCCATCAGCTGATTACTCTGTGCTCCACCATGCTGAACACCTCTTGGAGGAAGCATTGAGAGTGGTAAGGGCACAGAATGTACTCTGGGTGAGGGGCTCCAATGTCAAGTGTGGCTCAGCAGTAGTACTATTGATTAAGCTGGCCAGGTCCTGAAGGACATAACTGCTAGACTGAGTCTACAGGAAACAACAAGAGTGAAAAACACATTTGACCTCATTCTCAGAGATAGTAGGAACTGCAGATGCTGGAGAATCCGAGACAACAAGGTGCAGGGCTGGATGAACACAGCAGTCCAAGCAGCATCGTAGGAGCAGAAAGGCTGACGTTTCGGGTCTAGACCCTTCATCAGAAAAGGGGGAGGGGAAGGGGGTTCTGAAATAAATAGGGAGAGAGTGGGAGGCGGATAGAAGATGGATAGAGGAGAGGATAGGTGGAGAGGAAACAAACAGGTCGAAGAGGCGGGGATGGAGCCAGTAAAGGTGAGTGTAGGTGGAGAGTTAGGTCAGTCCAGGGAGGACGGACAGGTCAAGGGGGCGGGATGAGGTTAGTAGGAAGGAGATGGGGGTGCGGCTTGAGGTGGGAGGAGGGGATAGGTGGGAGGAAGAACAGGTTAGGGAAGCGGGGACGAGCTGGACTGGTTTTGGGATGCGGTAGGGGGAGGGGAGATTTTGAAGCCTGTGAAATCCACATTGATACCATTGGGCTGCAGGGTTCCCAAGCAGAATATGAGTTGCTGTTCCTGCAACCTTCGGGTGGCATCGTTGTGGCACTGCAGGAGGCCCAGGATGGACATGTCGTCAGAGGAATGGGAGGGGGAGTTGAAATGGTTCGCGACTGGGAGGTGCAGTTGTTTATTGCGAACCGAGCGTAGGTGTTCTGCAAAGTGGTCCCCGAGCCTCCGCTTGGTTTCCCGGATGTAGGGGAAGCCACACCGGGTACAGTGGATGCAGTATACCACATTGACAGATGTGCAGGTGAACATCTGCTTGATGTGGAAAGTCTTCTTGGGGCCTGGGATGGGGGTGAGGGAGGAGGTATGGGGGCAGGTGTAGCACTTCCTGCGGTTGCAGGGAAAAGTGCCGGGTGTGGTGGAGCTGGAGGGGAGTGTGGAGCGGACAAGGGAGTCACGGTTTTTTTTTTTTTTTTTTTTTTTTTTTTTTTTTTGGGGGAGGGAAAGATGTCTTTGGTGGTGGGGTCGGATTGCATTTTTTTTTTTGGGATGTGGGAGACACGGTTGAGGGCGTTCTCGACCACTGAGGGGGGGGAAGTTGACCTCATTCTCATCCATCTGCCTGCCGCAGATGCATCTATCCATGACAGTATCAGTAAGAGTGACCACCACACAGTCTTGTGGAGATGAAGTTTTGCCTTTACACTGAGAATATCTTACATTGTGTTGTATGACACAACTACTGTGCTAAATTGGATAGACTTCATGAAGATCAAACAGCTCAATACTGGGCACCCAGGACCACCAGCAACAACAGAATCACACTCTAGTACAATTGTAACTTCTTGGCCCAGCATATCCCCCACTGAACCATTAACATGAAGCCAAGGAATCAACCCTGCTCAATGGAGAGTGCAGGAGGGCATACCAGGACCAGCACCAGGCAAACCCAAAAATTAGGTGTCAACCACGTGAAGCTACAGAACAGGATGACTTGCACACCAAACAACATAAGCAGCAAGCGATAAACAGAGCTAAGTTAGCCTACAACCAACTAATAAGATCTAAGCTCTGCCATCCTGCCACATCCAGTCGTGAATGATGGTGGTCAAGTAAACAACTCACTGGAGGAGGAAGCTCCACAAATATCCCTGTCTTTAATAATGGGAGAGCCCAGCATATCAGTACAAAAGATCAGGCTGAAGCATTTGCAACAATCTTCATCCAGAATTGACAAGTGAGTGATCCATCTTGGCCTCCTCCAGAGGCCAGTCTTCAGTCAA
The DNA here is from genome assembly GCF_021869965.1 of Rhincodon typus. Classification (NCBI taxonomy): domain Eukaryota; kingdom Metazoa; phylum Chordata; class Chondrichthyes; order Orectolobiformes; family Rhincodontidae; genus Rhincodon; species Rhincodon typus. Next base: position 33,693,860 of record NC_063352.1, read on the forward strand.
TTTTATTAACTCCATCTGATATCAAGAAATGATTGAAAGCACTGGATGCAGCAAAGACTATGGACCCTGACAATATTTCACCAATAGTTGAAGACTTGTTCTTCAAAACTTGCCACACCCCCAGCCAAGCAGTTCCAGTACAGCTAGAACACTGGCATCTAGCCAAATGTCCTGTATACAAAAAAGCAGGACAAATCCAACCAAGTCAATTACTGGATATCAGTCCACTCTCAATCATCCGTAAAGTGATAGGAGGTGTCACCAATAGTCCTATCAAGCAGAACCTGCTCAGTGATGCCCAGTTTGGATTCTGCCAGGGCCACTCAGCTCCTGACCTTGTTACAGCCTTGGTTCATACATGATAAAAAGAGCTGAATTCCAGAGGCGAGGTGAGAGTGACAGCCCTTGACATCAGGGCCACATTTGCCGAAGTGTGGCTTCAAGGAACCCTAGCAAAACTGAGGTCAATGGAATTCAGGAGGAAAATTCTCTGATTTTTGAAGTCATACCTGGCACAAAGGAAAATCGTGTGGTTGTTGGAAGTCAGTCATCTCATGTCCAACATATTTATATAAATGATTTGGATGTGAACATTGGAGGCATGGTGAGTAAGTTTGCAGATGACATCAACACTGGAGGTGTACTGGACAGCAAAGAAAGTTACAAAAACAAAGTTGCTGCAAAAGTTCAGCAGGTCTGGCAGCATCTGTGAAGAAAAAAAATCAGAGTTAACATTTCGGGTCCATTGACTCTTCCTCAGAACTGATGGTAGCTGGGAAAACATCAGTTTATATGCATAAAACAGGGAGGGGGATGGGGTAGGGAGTAAACGATAGGATAGAGCCTAAAGAGAGAAAAGAACAGTTGGACAGACAAAGGAGTTGATAACGATCAGGCTGGGAGGGTGAATAGTTGTTAATGGGGACTATTAGTGACTAACAACAGGTAGTGTAATGGCAGGCTATGTGATAACAAGGCCTGGTATGTGGGGTAGGGGGCTGCGACATGGGACAGTTTAGGCCTTAAAGTTATTGAACTCGATATTGAGTCTGGAGGGCTGAAGGGTCCCCAAGCGGAAAATGAGGAGTGTTCCTCCAGCTTGCATTGAGCTTCGCTGGAACACTGCAGCAAGCCAGATTCAGAGATGTTGGCCAGGGAGCAGGGTGGTGTGTTAAAGTGGCAGGCAACAGATAGTTCAGGGTCTATTCTGCGAGCAGAATGTAGATGTTCTGTGAAGCGGACACCCAGTCTACGCTTTGTTTCCCCAGTGTAGAGGAGACTGCATTGTGAGCAGCGAATGCAGTAGACTAGATTCTGGGAAGTGCAGGTGAAGTGGTGCCTCACCTGGAAGATATGTTTGGGTCCTTGGATACTTGGGAGAGAGGAGGTAAATGGGCAGGTGTTACACCTTCGCCGGTTACAGGGGAAGGTGCTGTAGGGCTGTGGGTGGTGTTGGGGGTGAAGGAAGTGTGGACCAGGGTGTCCCGGAGGGAACGGTCCCTCTGGAAGGTGGAGAAGGGAGGGGAGAGGAATACGTATCTGGTGGTGGCATCTCTATGGAGGTGGTGGAAATGGCTTCTGATGATCTTCTGGATGTGGATGCTGGTGGGATGGTAGGTAAGGACAAGGGGAACCCTATCACTGTTGCAGGAGGGAAGAGAAGGGGTGAGGGCGGGAGTACAGGAGATGGGTCGGACCCGGTTGATGGCCCTTTGGCAACGGTTTTGGGAAATCCTCAGTTGAGGAAGAAGGTGAACATTTCAGAGGCTCCCAATTCGAAGTTGGCCTCATCTGAACATATGCGGCGGAGACAGAGGAACTGAGAATGGGAAAGATTCTTTACAGGAAGTAAGCAAAGAAAGTTACCTCAGAGTACAACACGATCTTGATCAGATGGGTCAATGGGCCGACAAGTGGCAGATGAAGTTTAATTTAGATAAATGTGAGGTGCTACATTTTGGAAAGTCAAATCAAGGCAGGACTTATACACTTAATGGTAAGTGTTGCTGAACAAAAAAACCTTGGAGTGCATGTTCATAGTTCGTTGAAAGTGGAGTCACAGGTAGATAGGATAGTGAAGGTGATGTTTGGTATGTTTACTTTTATTGGTCAGTGCATTCAGTAAATGAGTTGGGAAGTCATGTTGCAGCTGTACAGGCCACTTTTGGAGTACTATGTGCAATTCTGGTCTCCCTGCTATAGGAAGAATGTTGTGAAACTTGAAAGGGTTCAGAAAAGATTTACAAGGATGTTGCCAGGGCTAGGGGGTTCGGGCTATAGGGAAAGGCTGAATAGGCTGGGGCTATTTTCCCTGGAATGTCAGAGGCTCAGGGGTGGCTTTATAGAGGTTTTAAAATCATGAGGGACATTGTTAGGGTGAATAGCCAAGGTCTTTTCCCTGGGATGGGGAGTTCAAAAATAGAAGGCATAGGTTTAAGGTGAGAGGGGAAAGATTTAAGAGGGATCCAAGGGGCAAATTCTTCACACAGAGGGTATGTAATCAACCTTTAAAAGGCATCTGGATGGGTATATGAATAGGAAGAGGTCAGAGGAATATGGTCCAAATACTGGCTAATGGGACTAGATTGATTTAGCGTATCTGGTCGGCATGGACTGGTTGGACCAAAGGGTCTGTTTCCATGCTGTACAGCTCCACGACTCTATGACATGTTTGCAGCAGTTCCTCAGGTTTGTGTCCTAGGCACAAGCTGTTCAGCTGTTTTATCAATGACCTTGCCACCATCATAAGGGTCAGAAGTATGAATGTTCATCGAAGATTGCACAATGTTCAGCTCCATTCACTAATCCTCAGATACTGAAGCAGTCCATGTTCAAACGTAACAAGATCTGGATAATATCCAGGCTTGTAATGACAAGTGGCAAGTGATATTTGTGCCACACAAATGCCAGGCTATGACCATCACCAATAAGAGACAATCTAATCACCATCCCTTGACATTCAATGACGTTATCATCACTGAATACCCCACTATCAACATCCTGGGTCTTATCATTGACCAGAAACTCAACTGGACTCACCACATAAACACAGTGGCTACAAGGGCAGGCCAGAAGCTAGGAATACTGTGGTGAATAACTCACCTTCTGACTCCTTAAAGCCTGTCCACCATCTAAAAGGCACAAGTCAGGAGTGTGATAGAATACTCCCCACTTGCCTGGATGGGTGCAGCTCCAACAACACTCAAGAAGCTTGACACCATCCAGGACAAAGCAGCCCACTTGATTGGCACTACATCCACAAGCATTCACTTCCTCCACCATCGACGCTCAGTAGCAGGACTGTGTACTATCTACAAGATGCACTGCAGAAATTCACAAAAAATCCTCAGACAGCACCTTCCAAACCCACGACCACTTCCATCTAGAAGAACAAGGGCATCAGATATATGGGAACACCACCACCTCAAAGTTCCCCTCCAAGTCACCCACCATCCTGACTTGGAAATATATCGCCGTTCCTTCACTGTCGCTGGGTCAAAATCCTGGAACTCCTTCCCTAATAGCATGGTGGGTCAACCCACAGCAGGAGGACTGCAGCGGTTCAAGAAAGCAGCTCACCACCACCTTCTCAAGGGCAACTAGGGACAGGGAAGAAATGCTGGCCAGCCAGCGATGCCCACATCCCACAAATGAATAGAAAAAAAATGGGAATCGTAGAAAACTGTGTGCCAGTTGGAGTCATCCTAGGACAAAGGCTGTGGTTCATGGAGATCAATCACTTCAGCTCTAGGATATCACATTAGCAGTTCCTCAGAGTCCTAGGCCCAGCCATCTTCAGTTATTTCATCAATGACCTTCCCTCCATTATAAGTTGAGAAGTGTGGATGTTTGTGCAAACAGTGTACAGCACTATTCACAACTTTTGAGATCCTGTAGCAGTCTGTGCCTAAACACAGTAAGACATGGCTAACATCCAGGCTTGGGCTGATAAGTGACAAGTAACATTTGTCTGACACAAGTGCCAGGCAATGACCATCTCCAAAAAGAATGTTATCACCATCCTTGATATTCAATTGTATTACCATTGTTCAATCTCCCACTATTAGCATTCTGGGGGTTACCGCTGACAATAAACTGAACTGAAACAGTCATAAATATTGTGGCTACAAGAGCGTATCAGAGACTAAGAATTCTGCAATGAGTAATTCTCCTCCTAATTCCCCAGCATCCACAAGGCAGTGTGATGAAATACTCTCCATTTCCCTGAATGGATGCAGCTCCAACACATTGAAGAAGCTCAAAACAACCAGAACAAAGCAGTCCACTTGATTGACACCCCACCTAACATCTTCAACATTCAATCTGCGCTACTGATGCAGTGGCAACAGTGTGTACCTTCTACCAAATGCACTGCAGTAATTTACCAAGCATCCTTGGCAGCACCTTTCAAAACTTTGACCTCTACCACCTAAAGGGACAAGTGCAGAAGAAGCAAGGGAACCCCACCACCTGCAAGCTACCCCCGAGTCAGATAACATCCTGATTCAGAACTATATCACCATTTCAACACTATCGCTGAGTCAAAATCTTGGAACTTTCTTCTTAATGACCCCATGGACATACATGCATCCCAAGGACTGCAGCAGATCAAGAAGAAAGCTCATCACCACCATCTCCAGGATAATTATGGATGGGCAATAATTCCCGGCCTTGCCAACAATGCCTACATTTTGTGATCTAATAAAATGAAAATATGCAAGGGGAACCCCTTCTGGTCTAACAAGTAGAGCCTTCTAGGGTAAACAAGATGTAGTTTACTACATCTCTGCAGTTATTTACAGGTTTTAGGAATAAGCTGCACATTATTACAAAAACTATTGAGAGTACATAGCCTTGGTCTGACTCCCGCAAAATTCTACTTCACACTCCCACCAAACCCTCATGACACCATCATATTGAATAGTGCTTAATGCACTCAGTCAAGTATTAACGCTTTCAGATCCATATTGAATAATGCCAACAGACCTACAAAGTCCACTGAATTCCTAGCAAAAAATGCAGCACCATTTCCATCTGACTCCAATAATTGGTGATACCTCTTTCAGAAATGATATTGGCAACATTGGGGTTATTCTTCTTTGTAGCCAAACTCTGTTTGAAAGGCACTCACACAAAATCGGCCTGTTTTTGCTTTTTGTGCCAAAATTCTCCTTAGTGAAGGGGAGGTTGAGAAGAGATTTGATAGATGCTTTCAAAATCATGATAAGTCTAGACAGTGTAGTTAATGGAAAAAATCTATTCCCACGGCTGAATGTGTCAAGACCCAGAGGATACCAACTTAAAGTGTTTGGAAAAAGATGCAACTGTGACAGGTGAAAAAGTTGCTTTTTTCATGCAGCAGATAGTTAGAATCTGGAGTGTTCTGCCTGAAAGTATGGAGGATGCATAAAAGGCTTTCAAAAGGAAATTGGGTCTTTATTTGAAGAGAAAAAAATTGCAGCAGTACGATGGATAGGCAAGTGAGCCTGATGAGGTGACTTGCTTTTACAGCCCCAATGGACAAAACTGACAGAATGGACCTTGTGTTATAACCATTTCATATAATATGAATCTATAATAGACTCCAGTCAGTCTGCAGTTGCAATGAAAGAAAGTCAGGAGAATCTCACCTGAAAGTTGTATATTGATTCTTTTACAGAATGATAACGATGGAAGATGGGAGCCCCTTGTGCAGCTCTATGTATGTTTAGCAGAAAATGTATAAACAAAAACATTCTGCGAGATCCAAAATGACAGATGGGCACCAAATCAGTGTTAGGTGCTAAGTTGCATTTTGCAGTTGGTAAACAACAGCTGTGCCATGTTTCTATCGCTGGGTTCTCGTAGCACTAAAGCTAATAGCACTATGGAGTCAGATCATGGGACCAAGATGTCTTACAATTATTATACAGGGCATTAGTGAAGCCATACCGGGAGGACTGTATAGTTTTAGCCTCAGCATGGGAAGCACATGCTTGGCCTAGAGGGTGTGTAATATAATTAAACTCATTTCTGGAATGAGAGCTTCTCCCATAACCTCATTGAAGCACAGAGCATAATGTGTCAAATGGCCAGACTAGTTCTTCAGGTCCATCTTCTGAATGTAATCTGATTAGATTCAATCCAAAAGTACCAAAGCATGGAGGAACCAATTGTTATCATGTGATCAGATACTGTGGAATCATACATCTAACTAGAGTTGCCAACACTGTAACACAATACAGGAGCTGACCCTACAAAGAGCTGTCATTGTGTATAGGAACTATCAATGTCCAGTATATACAGCATTGGAGGACTCCTTGTCCAGCGTACACGCATGGGAACTGTTCCTGTCCAGTGTGCACAGCATGGGAACTGTTCCTGTCCAGTGTACACAGCATGGGAACTGTTCCTGTCCAGTGTGCACAGCATGGGAACTGTTCCTGTCCAGTGTACACAGCGTGGGAACTGTTCCTGTCCAGTACGCAGAGCATGGGAACTGTTCCTGTCCAGTGTGCACAGCGTGGGAACTGTTCCTGT
>NC_063352.1:33700388-33728572 GCF_021869965.1 Rhincodon typus
CTGTTCCTGTCCAGTGCGCACAGCCTGGGAACTGTTCCTGTCCAGTGCGCACAGCGTGGGAACTGTTCCTGTCCAGTGTGCACAGCACCGCTCTGTCCATTGTATGGGGCATCACAGAATATGGTAAGGTTGTTTAACATTGAACCAATAGCTCAAAATTATCGCTAAGTGTGAGGAGAAAAGTTAGGAAATAATTATTTTCTTACAGAATTTTTGGAAGAAGAACCAGAAATTTACTTTAGTATGTGGCTGAATGTGGGCACATTGCATCTTGCAATCGATAATTAGATTAGTAGCACAATCAGAAGGTACAGTGGACTGGAACAAGAAAAGGAGTGGGATTGGCTTTGGATGGCTGTGCAAAGAATCAAAACACACACGTCAGGCCTAATGACCTCCTATTGTGCAGTAATTTCTGTTCCGATATTTGGATCAGGAATACCAGCTAACCAGTCAGGATCTGAAGACTTTGCTACCCCAGGACGGATTCCACCCAGTTATTCATTTCCTTTGTTCCCAGCAGGTTTTGTATTTCTGTAAATGTGCTACAAGCTTATTCATGCCCTAGGGAAATGTTACCCAATGTCTGAGTATATTTTGGCCCAGACTATTGTTATTACTGAAGGGTATGTCGTGCCTACATTCCTAAGGTACACCTGCTTACCATATCTGCCCAGAAAAAGCTCTGAATGATGGCTTTGTGCTTTGTAGCCAAACTCTGTTTGAAAAGCACTTGCACAAAATCAGCCTTTTTTGCTTTGTGCGCTGCAGCTTTGCTGATTTCTCCATATTTAAAGTGATAGCCAGCTTCCAAGATTTTCAAATATTTCTTTCTGTAGTGGAGGGTGAGTGATATCAGAGCAGTGGGTTGAAAATTTTACAATTAGTGTATCAAACATCTTGAGGGAAGGTACAGCATTTGTTAGATACAAAGCAAATTTCTCTCTAAATTGTCCTCTCAAACACTCTCACAGTAGGTACAGCGCAGATTAGACACAGGTGAATGTACCCTCTACATAGTCCCATTAAACACTCACAGGGTATTATAGCATAGATTAGATACAAAGTAAAGCTTCTTGACACTTTCCCATCAACCCCCAGGACAAGTACAGCACAGCTTAGCTATAGTGTGAATCTCTCTGAGCTATATCTCATCAATAGAACAACTTTGAAGAATGTACAAGGGATAAGAAAGAAACGCAGTAGAGACAGGTGGGACTGGGGGAATCTTAACTAATCAGCAAGAGAAAAGTAGGCAAGCAGAATTGGAAAATGAACCAGTGTTATTAAGCTTGTTTATAAACAAATCCATTTGTTTCTTTCGTTTGTCCTCAGACAGTGGAAGGACAGAGAAGATGGATTTAAGCTATCACTCAGTCATGGGGGAAATGAAAATCGATCACTTGTCCTGCTAGCTAATCCTGGCACAGTCCCTTAGCTTTGGTAGCAGAGAGAGGTCTAATGGAACTTACTGTAGACAATAACATGGTAAGGGATTGCCCAGCTAGTTATTTGGCAAATTTGCAATGCCTGAAATTCAAGGAGCAGAGGTACACATTGTATCAAGAGAAATAGCAGGAACAGAAGACAATGAAAGTTCTGCTGTGGATAAGGGCTTCAAAACAACATATTATGGACTAATTGGGTAAATCAAGTTCAGCGTTTTGAGGTGATCAGATGGAAAAGGTTAGGTAGGTGGGCTTTAAAGGGTAAAGAGGAAGCAAATTAGAGAAGAATTTATTCCAACACCAGATGCAGAAACAAGTATAACTGGAGAAAGGATAGGCAATGACCAGTGATCAAGAGAAAGGGGATATACAGTTCAAAAACTAATTTTGGGCAGTTATAAATTTTAACATGAATAATTGATTCCTATCTAATGCTAAATATAAAATGTAAGCGTTATTATCAGAATGTCAATGAACTAAAGATTGCCAATCTGGATAGTATGTTCTTTATATATTCAGCAGGATTTAGCAGCTGGAAAGGTGGTCTGAGGGATACAGTAAGGACATGATGGCGATTGGTATGGGATGAGAAGGTAGAGTAAGTGGTAAATAATGCCTGTGGTGGTATGCAGAAGGTTTGGATAAATTCACCTCTTCAAGTAATTGGTGAATAGTGAATGATATTTACAATCTTTCAGTCTAGAGAACAGAGACAAGTCATGAAGAAAAGTGAGCAGAAAGATGTTCTATTACTCTCATTGCTTGAATTGAACAGGCTAACAGGATTTTTGGGATGTAGAGTGAACAATATTACTGAGGCCCAGCCTGCAAGTGATGGATTTCTCATAACTCAAGGACACCGAGAAAAGCAAGCTATAGCATGTGATGTTCTGGAATTATTCCCACAGCCCTATCTAAAATTATAATCAGTCACAATTTACAACCATGAAAAATGCAGCTTTGAAGAAACAGCTTGCAGCTCACAATTCTGAGAATGTTTGTTTTGAATTTAAAATTCTCTGAATTTGTCACTTCAAAAAGCAAATTTGCTTGATAGGGGGGGAGAGGAGAATTATTCTTGGAAACAAATATCTGCTTTGGTCACTGTGACACATGGTCCACAGAGATTTGCACTTTCTAGCCACAGGAATAGTTCAGTCCTGGGATCTGACTGTGCCACAAAATGATCGCAAGCAAATTATTATCAAATACACAAGCTGGTATGCTGTTGGGTGATGTAAATGTTACACAGAAAAATAAAGCATGACTATGGATTAAAAATATAACAACAGGACCCGAAACATGTATCCACAACCTGATGTTCTGTTCCTCACACATCACAGACTATTGTAAATCATAAAACTAATCATGGGTCAAATGTTTAGCCCACATCCTCCAGGTATGCTGATCAGATATATTGACAGACTGTGGATAGAATAGCAATCAGCTGCTGAGCTCAAGCAGAAGTACAGTTCTGAGGATTTAAGGAAGAGGCTGTTCACATTTACTGAGGGTACTCCAGGAGCCTGGATTTTTGGACGGAGTCACAAGTCACAGGTTGGAGCTCTACAACGCCGTCCCCAAACCTCTGATCTACATTTCCTGCAATGCAGGACAGTACAGAATCATGGAAGATGTGATCAGCCAAAGTATTATTTTCAGTTACTTCACATTCCCTCACCATTTTTTGAAGGGAGGCCCCCGTTGGGGCACAGCTCTGTTCCATGATTGCCAATAGCTTTGACTTCCTTTGGAGTGTGTTTGTTTAAATGTTGATATCACCACAAGTATTTGCGCTCACCTGTTGTAAACCACACTTGTATTTCTCAGTTTAACTTCTCTCAAGCCTAAGAAATATTTGAATAGATTAGAGTTCAGGCTTCTGTGCTTACTATACTTTTACACCAGTTCCATTCTGAATGCCTACCACAGTAAATTTTGTGGGACATCAGAGAATGGAAAGTGGTATGGAATAAGTGCACAGTCAGAAGTTTAATATTATGTAAAATGAGATATCAAAACCTTGGGCTTGAATTTTATTTCCCACCATTTTTGGATGCAGGTCTCTTAATGTGTGATCTGCCCATGATCCTGCTGAGGCAAGTGACATGCAAACTTCTTAGTGCCTTCTTAGTTGCCTGATTCTAGAGAATCCAGCAGCAGTTGGGGCAAACACATGTCCCGGCAATTCAGCCCCGCACAGAGGCAGCCCATTCTAGTAAAGACACTCTGAGCCTCTTGACAGCTGTCTGCCTCTCATAAAGCAGTCTGCCCCTCTTAAGTGGAACATCAATCATGAGAATTAGATGCTGCTGACTGCCAGTACTGTAAGGGGTTACAAATTGAAGTTCACTAAGTGGAGCATCAGGGAAGGAATAGGGCTGTAAGTTTCCATGGTGTTGGTGATGGAGGCCAGCAACTTGAGAGATCACATGCCTCACTGCAGAAGAGAACCTTGAAGACCATCTTTCAAAGGGAATGAGAGGGATGACCAGGGAGGCCAACTTCCTGACTTTGGCCCTGAGGACCTGGCAATGGTGCAGAAAGTTTAACTGCCTAACATAAGTGATTGATGTCAATGGACGCAACTTCAAAGGATTATATACCACCATCATTCACCTATCAACCTTCCTTGGCACTCAGGACTCATCCTTAACATCCAGATCTGCCTTTCACCCTCAAAGACCCACCAATGCTAATCATGTCAAACCCATCACTCACTGCCCACAGCTTTTCATCCATACCGCCCAATCCAGTACTGGACAATTGCTGAAATTCTGCCCTCACTTTTGCAGAACAAGGTGGCACACAGCAGAAGGGAATAGATCAGACTCAACTGGATCCTGAGATCCGTAATTCTGCAAACAACTGGGGCAGCTACGAGAGAACCATTTGCAACTCGTGTCCCTGCGAAAATTATGGACAATGGCTTAATGCCCCTTCACAAATCCCACTGCGCCCTGATTGTGCTATTTGGGATGAAGTCCAAGCTGCTGATGGTGTTACCATTTTGTTTAGTACCCACCCTCCTTTCTAGAGGGGTAGCATACCCAGGTGACAGAAACAGCATCACTTAATCTGATCCTCACAGTCACCAGCTCAGATATGTTCAAACTTCAAAGGGCAGAGTATTTTTTTCATTCTTGACATGTGAGCACCACTGGCAAGGCCAACATTTATTGTCCATCCCGACTGGCCAATGAACTGAATAGCTCATTAGGTCATTCCAGACAGCAATTAAGAGTCAAACATATTACTGTGAGTCTGGATTTGCATGTAGGCAAACTGAATAAGGATGACACATTTCTTTCCTAAAAGGATATGAGAGAGCCAGATTTTTTAAGCAATTCATTAATGATTATTAATGACCAGTATTCTACTCCAATTTTTATTTTATTAATTAATTGAATTTTAATTACTTCAGTTACACTGATAGGATTTGAACTCATGTCGCTGGAGCATAAGTCCATGCTTATGAATTATTGGTCTCGTAATTCTGCACACATGTGACCAGCCCTTTGTAGAGTTAGGATCAACACACATGGTAAGGGACATGTGAACTGCAGCCAAGTCAGGCGGAAAGATTAATTTTTGTGTCGGCTTATTGCAGGGTGAGGCTGCACAGCAAAACTGCTGCTAGAGGTCCAGATGAAGTCTTTGATAGAGTGGCATCTAAGGAAACACATAGAGATACTGGGTGCATTGGCCAGTGTACCTCCTGTCATTGTCAAGAGGCATGAAGGAACCTGACTACAACTTGACACATGGCTTGGGAAGGACAAATAGTGCATCATTTCTACTGTGGAAGTGACAGCCAAGTACATTAGGGGCCCTGAGATTCATGCTTGATGCCCTGTAGTTCAGATATTTGGTACCACAGCTGCAAAGACGAGTGTTCAAATGGTTGAGGTTGTTGACTTGTTCGCTGAGCTGACTTGTTTTCATTCAGACAAACCTTTGCAAAAATCTTAAACATTCCAAGGGTTTTTTCACAGGCTCACAATAGTCCAGGCACCTGTGCTCCAACAGATTACTCGGATTGCTGAGGAACCACTCCAAGGCATTGACAGTGACTCCATGGAACACAAAGAGGTTGTTCTCTCTCAGGATGATACCATTTGTACTCTCTCTCAGCTAGCCAGCACAGATCGCTACCACCCCAGGGTGAGATGGTGCAGTCCAAAGCCAGGCTGAAAGTTCTTCAAGGTCATCTGTAATCTCTCCCACTGAGAGTCAGCAGCCTTCCCCCCTGCCTCCCCCCTCAACCAGCTCCACACCCTCAGTCATGCTGCAGCCACTAAGTAGTACTGCATAGAATCACTGGGTCAGACAAAAGTACCACAAGACAGTCACTAAGGGAATGTACAAGGATGACGAGTTCATTATTGTTTGTTGAAATTGATGTGTTATTGGATAAAAATGTTGTGACTCTCTGGAGTTTAGAAGAACAAGAGATGATCTCATAGGATCATACAATATTCTGAAAGAGCTTCACAAGCTCCACACTGGAAGGTTGCTCCCCCTGGCTGGGGAGTTCAGAATACCATGTGGTTGAGGTGGGGTGGTTGTTAGGGTTTATAGAGAATGGGTGCACAGTTGATGGCTGACCACTTAGGACTGAGATGAAGATAAATTTCTTCACTCAAAAGGTTTTGCATCTAAAGTTTTGGCAAAGATCCATAGCTCGGGTTGTGGGTGAGGTTGTTGACTTGCTCGCCGAGCTGGCTGGTTTTTGATCAGACGTTTCGTCACCATGCTAGGTGACATCATCAGTGAAGCCTCCGATGAAGCGATGTTGTTTTACTCCACTTGGAATTTATACTATCCAGTCTGTTCTGGTGAGTAATGTCATTTCCGGTTTTGATCTGTATGGTTTTGTATATGGGGTCCAATTCTATATGTTTGTTGATTGCATTATGGGTGGAGAACCATGCCTTTAGGAATTCCCGTGTGTGTCTACGTTTGGCTTGGGCGACTATGGTTACCATGTCCTAGTTAAATTGATGGCCTTCATTGTCTGAGTGTGCCGATATTTGCATCTTTAGAAGTGTCTACCTCATACAATTGTGGATGCTCCACAATTGAATATTTTTAAGGCTAAGATGGAGATGAAGGTTAGTAATATCAGTGAATTAGCCAGAGGGCCCAGCTAATGCTCTGGGGGTTCAAATTCCACCATGGCCATTACTAGAATTTAATTTTTTTTTATTCACTCATGGGACATGGGCGTTGCTGACTGGCCAGCATTTATTGCCCATCCCTAGTTGCTCTTGAGGAGGTGGTGATGAGCAGCTGCAGTCCCTGTGCTGTAGGTTGACCCACAAGTGCCCTGGGGAGCAAATTCTGCCATCCTCACCTGTTCCAGCCTACACACCAAAAGAAATGTGGTTGATTCTGAAATGGCCTTGTAAGCCATTCAAATCAATGGCAATCAGGGATAGGCCACAAATGTCAGTATAGATTAGGCTGTTAGCAATAAGTACAACCATATTTGGTCAATGTATTTGTCTCATAACTACCCTCAAATGGCTCCAACAAGATACTCAGTTATTAAGTAATTAGAGATGGGCAAAAAATGCTGGCCTTGCCAGTGATGCCCACATCCCCTGACAGAATGAATTAAAAAGCACAAATAATATCGAGCAACTCACCACAACACTCTAAAAATACACCATATTAATTCCACAGACTCTGTAATTGCAGAGGTCAGTCAAAAGGACTTGAGCTTCAAGCTGGACACATATCAATTGAAGCAGCACTCGTGGTGTGTGTGGGGGGGTGGGGAATGGTCACCTGCTGAACATGTGAGAGGGATAGATTCTCATGAATGCATCAAATACCTTCGCCACCACTGTTCCCAGCATGCAACTCTATCCAGGCCACTTTAGAAACTGACACAAATGCAGAGCGTGTCACGTCTGAGTTTGAGCCTTCCATAGCAACAGCACCCAGCAGCACTAAGTAACCCAAATGCACAGTCCTTAACCTCATGATAAATGATTTGAAAATAAAAAAGATCGTGTCAGAGTTGAGACAAGGAATATTGAGCTGTGATTGAGAGAGTCACCCTGTGGCCGATATGTGAAGTGACTAAATTATCACTTGAAAATCTCCTCAACGAAGAACCCAAACACAGTGAGTCCAATTCTCAAATTGACAAGTTAACAAGTTGAATTCGGCAAATCCAATCATCTACTTCTCACAAAGCAATAAGGGTTGGGCAATAAATGCTGGCTTTGCCTATGCCTAGTCTAGCTAATAGAACGTTGTGTTTCATTGTGAGAGGAATTGAATGCAAGAATAGGGTGGTTATGCTTCAGTTATACAGGGCATTGATGAAACCACATCTGGAATAGAGTCATAGAGTCATACAGCATAGAAGCAGACCCTTCAGCCCACCATATCTATGCCAACCAACAAATACCAAACTACACTAATCCCTTTTACCTGCACTTGGTCCATAGCCCTACTATGCCCTGGCATTTTAAGTGCTCATCCAGATGCTTCTTACATGTTGTGAGAGTACCTGCCTCCACCAGCCCCTCAGGTAGCACATTCCATATTTCTACCTCCCTCTCGGTGAAAGTTCTTTTTTTCAGATCATCGCTAAACCACTTGTCACCTTAAATTTATGTCCTCTAGCGTACTGTGCATAGTACTGGTCACTATACTTATGAAAGGATGCTAATGTGTTGGAAGCAGTTCCGAAAAGGTTACTAATCTAATTCCTGGCATAAGCAGACTGCCTTATCAGGAAAAACTTGACAGGCTAGGCTTGTATCCTCGGGAGTTTAGAGGAGTCAGAGGTGACTTAATCGGAACATATAAAACCCTGTGGGGACTTGACTGGCTGGATGTCAAAAGGATGTTTCCTTTTGTGGGAGAATCTAGAACTAGGGGTCATAGTTTAAAAATAAGAGGTCGCCCATTTAAGACAGAGATAAGGAAAAACAAACTCTCTCAGAGGGTTGTTAGATCTTTGAAATTCTCTTCTTCAAAGGATGGTGGAGGCAGAATCTTTAAATATTTTTAAGACAGCAGTGGAGAGATTTTTGATTCACAAAGGGATGAAAGATTTTCAGGGATATGCAGGAATGTAGAGTTGAGGTTACTATCAGATCAGCCATGATCTTACTGAATGGTGGAGCAGGCACAAAGTGCTGAATAGTCTACTCTTGTTCCTTGTTCGTACATTCATTTAACATTCATATTCAATGAATAATAAGTAAAAAGCTCAATGAATTTGAGAGAGAAAGTATGTTGCCTTGAAGGTTCTATGATTGAGACTCAATGTACTAGGGAACTTCTTAATGACACCATCATGCATTTAAGCAAAATGTTTCTATAATAGAGTCACTGACTATTTCTAAGCCAGCAATGTCATCACATTGATTGGAAAGAAGGTAGAACGTGAAAGAAAAGGTCAAAATGTATAAAAGAACAGTATAAGTGAATAAGAGATAACAAAGACAGGAATCATGAGAGAAAGTTAATTTGGACAGAGAGAATGAGGAAATGATGGCATTAAGGAAGAGGAAAAGGAGTGAGAGCAAAAACAGCTTTAAATATCCAAATGTCATGCAACAGATTAAATAGACTTTGACACTCCATTTGTGCTCAACAACTAAACACTGTATAAAACAATTTCTGATGTCCATCACCACTCTGTCATTCAGGGCAGAACCAAAATCCTTCATCATATTAAAACCTCAATTAAATATTTGCTACGTCATTGCTCTGGTAGAAGTAGTCTCAGTATCTGTTTCCTCCTTACACATTGCAGCATCACATTGCTGGTATCACTCTAATGAGGCTATAATTTATACTCTGGTCTTCAAAATTTTCCTACAATTGGGTCTAATATTGCCCACAGAATCTAAGGGGAGGGGAGAGGTAAAATATTGAGGCAGAGAGTAACAATCAGAAAATGAGAGGTAAAGAGATAGAGATATAGATGACATGGATGAGAGGACAGGTTTGAGATTGAGAGCTGGAAAGAATGAGAAGAGACAGTGAAAGGCAGAAGAAAGGGAGACACAGAGAAGGAAAGCAAGAGTGTAATAGAAAACATAATGAAGTGTTAGTTCCACATGGGGCACCACTGACAAGTGAACCAAAATACTATTGTCCAACTATTTATAATTTGCATAATTTATTCAGGTGAAGGACTGGGGTTAATTTGCACCCTGCCAAGAATTGCCTGAGTCACAGTTCCAAAAACAGCATATTTTAATACTTTGTCTGAGCTATGTCTCTGGCTCACAGCCACCATAAACAGATGTAAAACTAAGAAGTTGAGAAGGAATCGGAGTAGATCAGTTGAAGAGTGCAGGAGCCCTTGCAAACACAAACACCCCTCGCTGCAATCTTAAGGCATATAAAAACACCAGGCTAGGGAGTCAGGCTCTGCAGTACCCTTGGTGCAAGCCACCCTGTGATGACCTGCATGCTGTCCCATGTTGGGTAAGGTACTTGTACTGGGTATTGTGGGTGGTATTGTGAGTGGAGATCAATTGAGACACAGAAAGAGGATTAGGATGTTTAGTCCTGCGTGCCTTTTTTAAAAATATTCATTCATGTGATGTAAACATAGTAGGGTTTTCTAAAATGCTTTTATAATTACATTAAGGCAGTCAGAATAAATGAATAATACTCAAATTATAGCTGTAAACTTTAATCACGTGGGACTTTCTTCATGTTCGGATAATACCAGGAGCATGTTTCTGTCAGAGGTGAACGAAAAGGTAATCAGAAGCAATGTGGGTTCCTTGAAAATTGATAAAATTGATATTTTGCATTAGTATTTACAATGCAGAACGAGGTCAGAGTTTCAGACATTTAAGGGAAACCATTAGCAAACCATAGACCAGGACTCCTAGAGGTTCAGGTACATAATTCTTTGAAAATTGCATCACAGGTAGACAGGGTGGTTAAGAAGGTATTTAGCACACTTGGCTTCATTGCTCAGACCATTGAGTATAGGAGTTGAGACGTCATTTTGAGGTTGTATTGGACTTTGGTGAAGCCACTTTTGGAGTACTGTGTACAGTTCTGGTCACCCTGCTATAGGAAGGATATTATTAAAATTGGAGAGGGTTCAGTAAAGATTTACCAGGATGTTGCTGGGACTGGAGGGTTTGAGTTATACAGAGAGCATGGATAGGCTGGGATTTTTTCACTGGAGCATCAGAGGCTAAGGGGTGACCTTATAGGGGTTCATAAAATTATGAGGGGCATAGATAAGGTGAATAGTAAATGTCTTTTCCCTAGGGTGGGGGCAGGGGGGGGGGGTGGAGTTCAAAACTAGAGGCATATTTTTAAGGTGAGATGAGAAAGAGAAAGATTTAAAAAGGACCTGGGTGGGGTGCAACATTTTCACACAGAGGGTGATTCGTATGCGGAATGAACTACCAGAGGAATTGATAGATGCAGGTACACTTACAATACTTAAAATACATTTGGATAGGTACATGAATAGGAAAGGTTTAGAGTATTATGGGCTAAATGCAGGCAGGAGGGACTAATTTAGTTTGGGAAACCTGGTCAGTGTGGATGAGTTGGACCAAAGGGTCTGTTTCCGTGCTGTATAACTATATGAGATTTAACAAATGCAAAACATTAGGAATGGAGCAATTAATGGTGCTAGAGGAAGACAAGTCCTCAGGACCAATTGGTTCCATACCTGGGATTTAAGCAAGGCGATAACACATTGAAGATGCTCTAACTTCCAAAGCTGTCTTTATTCAGGAACTTTATTTTTAGATCGGAAAATTGTGCAATTCACTCCACTACTTAAGAAAGACCTCAGAGGGGTCAGAGCAAAGATTTATGAAATTGACTCCTTGAATGAAAGAGTCATTCTTTCCTGTGAGAATCAATAAGTAATCCTTAGTAATACTCTCTGGAGTACTGAAGAATGAAAGGTGATCTCATTGAATCGTACAAGATTCCAAAGGGGTTTGACATGGTAGACACTGAAAAGTTGCTTCCTGTGAATAGACGGAGTGAGTGGGAAATTAAAATTGGGGCAGAAGCTAAGCCATGATCAGACTGAGCGATGGGTCAGCTCAAGGAGCTGTGCAGTCTACTCCTGCTCCTTTTTTTGACTGAGATACAATTCCTTGTGAGCTGGACCCTACTGATATACAATTCCTTGTGCGATAGTATCTACTACGTACTGACCAAGAGGCTCTCAAAGGTCAGATGAATGGCATCCCAATGACCTCAAATTTCGCCACTAACAATTTACAATTTGTTCCCTTTGATGGTTATTTAACGCTACTGCTTATTTAATTGAACATGCAATAACAGGGAAAAAAGAGACAGAAGTGCTGACCCTTTCTAGTATAGAGATAGTAGAAACTGCAGATGCTGGAGAATCTGAGATAACAATGTGTAGAGCTGGATGAACACAGCAGGCCAAGCAGCTTCAGAGGAGCAGGAAAGCTGACATTTCGGGCCTAGATCCTTCTTCAGAAATGGGGGAGGGGAAGGAGGTTCTGAAATAAATAGGGAGAGAGGGGGAGGTGGATAGAAGATGGATAGAGGAGAAGATAGGTGGAGAGGAGACAGACAGGTCAAAGAGGCGGGGATGGAGCCAGTAAAGGTGAGTGTAGGTGGGGAGTTAGGGAGGGGATAGGTCAGTCCACTGGTATCAATGTGGACTTCACAAGCTTCGAAATCTCCCCTCCCCCTACCACATCCCAAAACCAGCCCAGCTTGTCTCCGCCTCCCTAACCTGTCCTTCCTCCCTCCTATCCCCTCCTCCCACCTCAAGCCCCACCCCCATCTCCTACCTACTAGCCTCATCCCGCCCCCTTGACCTGTCCGTCCTCCCTGGACTGACCTATCCTCTCCCTGACTCCCCACCTACACTCACCTTTACTGGCTCCATTCCCGCCTCTTTGACCTGTCTGTCTCCTCTCCACCTATCTTCTCCTCTATCCATCTTCTATCCGCCTCCCCCTCTCTCTCTATTTATTTCAGAACCCCCTTCCCCTCCCCCATTTCTGAAGAAGGATCTAGGCCCGAAACGTCAGCTTTCCTGCTCCTCTGATGCTGCTTGGCCTGCTGTGTTCATCCAGCTCTGCACCTTGTTACCCCCTTTCTAGTATAGGTTCTTTATTTTTTGCAGAATCCCACTGGGATACAATTTCCTATGTATTGGGTCCTACTGGGATATAATTCAATGTCTTCTAGATCCTATTGGGATATAATTCCTTATGAACTGACTCCTACTGAGATACAATTTGTTGTATGTTGGTTTCTATTGGAATTTAATTCCCTGTCTACTCGCATATACATCCCTGTTAATGGTTTCTATTGGGATACAGTTTGTTCAGCCCGCTTTTGGTATACATCCCTGAGATACTGAACATTTTTGGGGTATAAATCCTGTCCTCTTCCTACAGTGAATCTGCATAGATTAACTATTTTGTTTTGATGAAGAGAACTGTTGAAACTGGCACTCAGAAATCCACACACACAAGAAATAGACACAAGGATTT
Source organism: Rhincodon typus (assembly GCF_021869965.1). NCBI lineage: Eukaryota > Metazoa > Chordata > Chondrichthyes > Orectolobiformes > Rhincodontidae > Rhincodon > Rhincodon typus. The sequence goes on from NC_063352.1 coordinate 33,713,344, forward strand.
GCTGAGAAGTACAATCTCTGACTGAATCTTCCCATCTTTCTCTCACAGTGATCAAGACCAATCCTACCTACTGCTGTCCAGTTTACAACAGCTTAGCCAGTGCTGCCCAGTGACAGAATAGATTCCTCCCTGAATAAAATCCTGCATAATGCTGGGGTGCAGTGTCCCAAGAAGCAGCAGCAGTTACTTGCTGGGATGTAGCTGCTGGACTCTTATACGGTGTCAATTAGTGAGGAAGATTTTTGATTATCTCTGGCATTCAGGTATGTTGTAACAAGATGTTCCTGCATCTACTTTTCAAGAATGGAGTCTTAATTACAAAACAATTTGCTCTAAAAATCATTTCTGCTCAATTTGCAAGTGAAGACTTTTCAGAGTCTTTCTTTCTTTCAGTCTACGCATAGCTCAGTCAAAAAGAAATGTGCAGATTGTTTGAAATGGTCCATCACTTAGGCCCAAATGCTGAGATCGTTGTGTCTGGTCTGTGCCAAAAACAGCACAAGCAATGCAGAAGGAAACTTCTGATTCATGGTGAATTCTCTGACATCCCATTCACAATACACTTCACAGGCCAATGGTATGCTTTGGGAAATTTTAATATGTTGTAGCGAGAAATGACCTAAAAATATCAGCAACTTCACTTCAATGAGTTCCCATAAATCATTCCAAGTGTGTGCGATTAAAAGTGGAGGAGTGGTTTCCAATTCCAGCAAAAAGCTCATCATTACACCGGCCATTCAGTACAAAGAATGTTTTGCATTCCTATGGCATTTATTACTAATTAGCCAATTAAATCTTTTTGAAGTGTATAAGTGATGGCAATGTTAGAATTGCAGCAGCCAGTTTGTGCACAGAAAGCTCCCATGAACAATAGTAAGATAAATGGCCTACTCATGAATAGGAAAGGAATCCGACCCTGAAATCTAGTGCAGGGATTGCAATGGGTTGTGATGTATGCACACCAACAGTGATATTTGGAAGGGAGTTCCTGGTTTTTGACCCAACACCTGGGAAGTAACAGCGAGAAAGTTCTTAGTCAGGATGGTCAGTGGCTTGGATGGGATCTTTCAAGTGGTGGTGTTCCCATGCATTTGCTAAGCTTGTCCTTCTAGGTGGTAGAATTTAGACCTTTGGAAGATGTTGTCAAAGGTCATTTGATGAATTGCTGTAATGCAATTTCTATATGAGACACACTGCTGTCATTGTGCATCATTTTAACATGATGGATGTGGTGCAAATCAAGCAGGCAGCTGTGTTCTGGAAGGTGTTGAGCTTCCTGCATGTAATTGGAACTGGACTTATCCAGGTAACTAGAGAGGATTCCATTACACACCTGACTTATGCCTTGTAGATGATGGACATGCTCTGGGAAGTCAGGTTGTAAATTCTTCACTGCAAAATTTGCAGCCTTTGTCCCGTTTTCGTAGGTGAAATTTTTTTTATGGCTGGTCCCATTCAGTTTCTAGTCAATAGTAAGTCCTAGGATGTTGATAGTGGGGCATTCAGTGATGGTAATGCTATTGAATGTCAAGGGGCGGTGGTTAGATTGTCTCTTATTAGAGATGGTCATTGCCTGGCATCTGTGTAGGGCAAATGTTACTTTGCCATTTTTCAACCCAAGCCGAGATAAGTGGTCAGCCTTTAGGACTGAATTGAGGAGAAATTTCTTCAGTCAAGAGGGTAATGAATCCTTAGGTTTCACTATCCCAAATGGTTATGGATGTTCCATCACTGAGCATAGTCTAGAACATTAGATTTCTGGACTCTGAGGGAATGAAAAGATATGGGAAACAGATAAGAAAATGAAGTTGAGATTGGGATCATCCAAGATCTTACAGAATTGCAGAGCAATTTTGAGGAACTGAGTAGCCTACTCTTGCTCCTATTTCTTACATATCTTAACTCTATCCATTTGCCTGTCTCTATTTTCTTCGATACCTTTTGTAGAAAATATATTTCAATCTCAGATTTTAAATTATTAATTCATTTGTGAGAATTCTACACATCTATCATCCTGAAGAGCTTCCTAATATCTCTGCCGAATGCCTTGGCTCTGAGGCCATGTCTCCTTCTTCTGGTCTCCTCACTCTCCAACAAGAAAAAAATAAATTATTTTTTACCGTATTGATTCCTTTCAAAAATCTAAAAATGTAATTCAAATCAATCCTAAACCTTCGATATCCCTAAGATTGCAGGTATACTTTATATAATCTATACTCATAGTCTAACTTTTTAAATTTAGTAACATTCTGATGAATCTGCCTTAATTCCTTCCAGAGTCAATATATTCTTGTTAAGAAAAAGGATGCTCAGAGCAGTAAACAATACTGTATGTGTAGTCTAGCCAATACTTTGTATAGCTGTGGCAAAAGGTCTTCCTCTTCATATTCTAGCCCTCCAGTCATAAATGTTAACGTCTCATGAGCCTTTTAGTTTATATTTTGTATATGACCAAAATATTTTTGTGATGGGCATCCTTGTATCCCTAAATATCTTTGAAATCCCTCAGTTTTTCACCATTTATAGAATAGTCAAATCTGTCCTTTTGTAACCCAAAATGGATGACTTCACACTTAATTGTTTTGAAATTCATCTGTCACAATTTCTTTGATTTATTAAATCTGTTGATGTCACTTTGTAACTTGCATGCTGGCATTTATACTAGTTAGCATGCCATCAAACAATATGTCATTGGAAAATGTTTATATTAGCCTCTTTATTGTGTTGACTAAGTAATTAACTTAGATCCTAATAGGACACCACTGGTTACTTATCATTGAATCAGTTTAATCATTAGCCTTCAATTTCACGTGTTTTAACTCATTTAATAGTCCCCTTTGTGAAAAATTTCAAAAGATCCAGTACATGATGTAAATTACATTTTCCTGTCTTTGGATTATTTAAATATGACTTTGCCGAATCCATTTGTCATCCTTGGCCAACATTTGCCTTGCCAAGTGTACAACTGCGCTCAAAATTATTCAAAATGTTTTCCCTGCAAATAATATTAAACCTGCTGGTCTTTAGTTTGAAGATTTGTCTTGATACTTTTTAACTGATGCAGTATTGTTAGCTACTTTTCAACTCCAAGGATTTTCTCTCCAGTTTAGCAAACTTTATCTTGTTCCTATCTATTAGAATTTGTGGGCACAAACAAGTTTGTAGCCATTTATCTGCTGTTATTGGCTGATATTTTCCTCTGCTATTCCTGGAATATATCCTTCCCAGGCACCCTTCCCTCCTTTTCCTGAGCTGTTCCCTGACATGTTCTCACTAACCTCACATTCAATGTTTATCTTGGCCACCATCATCACTGTTTTCATCTACTTTTGCTTACTTTGTAATTGGCTGAATTGTCCTACCATCAGGACCTTGCATGTTTTAAAAGCTTTTTTCCTTATCCCACTTTATATCCCCACTGAATCACATTGGCTTAAACATGTTTTGATTTCCAATTGTATTTTCAGCATCACCTCCTCAGATGTGTCAGAGGAATAGGAGAGGGTTATTCAGCCCCTTGAAGTCATTCCTAGGCTGAGCTGTATCTGGGCACACAATCCCCACACTGTCCCAGACAATAACAGTCCTTCACTATCCTGCACAGCAACAGACCCACACAGTACACAGCCCCACAAAATACACAGTCCCAAACAAACGCATGCAACATACAACCGCGCACAGGAGCTCTCCAGCACAGTGCACAATCCCCTACAGGTCATGGTCCCACAAAATGCCATGCTGTACTTTGTCCGACAGAGTACATAATTCAACATGGTGTACAGTCCCACAAAATGCCACACAGTACACAATCCCTTCAGTAGTGATCCAACACAATCCCACACAGTCTGCAGTCGCACATCATCCCATACAGTTACAATCCCACACCTTCACAAACAGTACTCAGTTCCACAAATACGCAGGGATACATAGGCCATGCAGTATTATGCTATACTACATTGTTTTACATAGTTCCACACAATGCACAAATTAGTAGCGCACTGTATCAATCAGTGTCACATGGTAGGTCAATATGCCACTTGTTAGTAATTGCTGGGACACGTGATGTTGTACAGTTCTCAGTGTGCCAAGGTTTTCCAATGTAACCACTTGTGCTGTTTCTCTTTTCTCTCTCACCCTGCTTTTCCGGATCTAGATGCAGATTACCTGCCTGTGGGTGGGAATTGAATGAACTTTTGCGCTGTTGCATACCAGCCTGTGCACTTGCTGCTCGCACTGGGGTTCCTTGAATTCCCTTTCTGCCTGTTATAGAAAGGCCTGATCAGCAGTTAGACCAGTATTGTAACCAATTGATTTTCTAATCAAAACAGTAAGACAGCAGTCATGTCAGCAGCACACGCTGACTCACACAAGGACCTGTTTACTCTCTCCTCTCTTCAGCTTTAACAAAACATTGTCACAGCTGGTGACTCTATGCCCTGAGCAAACAACTTTCTCCAGTCACATTTGATCGGTATTGTGTTAGACTAAAGCAAAGAGAATTGTTTGCAGCTACTCTGAAGTTCTGGTGTTGGGCTTGGCAACAGTTCAGCCTGTGGCTATAAAACAACTGCAAACAGTTGGTGTACTCAGTAACAGAACCACAAAATACCACACAGCACTATATAATAACATACAGAACTACGGTATAGAATGCATAACTACATAGTAACACACAGAATCATGCATTACACACTGAACCACTTAGGGAACCACACATTAATGTACAATAACACACAGAATGTCCGAGAAGCACGCAGTCAAATTAATAACCACACAATAATACACAGGAACACCAAGTACTACACAGAACAGGAAACTCCACAGTAACATACAGATGCAAGCAGAACCAAATAATAACACATAGCAAAACAAAGAACCAGGAGTTTGTCATACAGAACTGAAGAGAACCACACAAATAGGCACAGTGACACACAGATCAACATTGTAACCCACAGAACCATGCAGTAACACACTCCATCACACTGCAACTCAGTGAGCAGAAGTTTTTATTGCCCCATCAAAGGATTTCCATGTGGAGGAACCTATAAAATTCTGCAAGTCACTTCCACCTGCTCCTGACTGTAATTTTATGGGGGGAAGGGCAATGCCTATTCCATGCTTTCACATTACCAACCCCTTCCTCACCTGAGGGCCTTAAATTATGTCTTGTGTCCCACCTCACAGTAATTCTTTAGCTGGCAGGAGAAGTTAAGGGATGTGAGGGAAGCCCAGTAGATCACTTTGTCCAGGCCTCAGATGGAAATGTTCAGAGTGCTTCTATCACCAGTCCCCTTTCCAAATAGACTGGATAAAACCTCACCAACCAGGCTCTGCCACAAACCTTGACCCTAAATGCCCACTCTGGCCTCTCCTTCATGAACCCCACCTTGCTTTCCCCATCCTCCTTTTGCTGATGGTGCTGCTGGGACTACAGATACAGACTCCTTAGACAGCATAAGATCATGATTGCACGCAAACCTACTTCAACACTGCGTCAAATGTTATCAAAGACTAAAGACCCCATACTGACAGTAAACAGGGCTAATGTTATATATAGAATCCCATACAGCAAGTGCAATAAACATTGGACAAACAGGGAAGAAACCGATGACCAGGTACACAAACACACAGCTGGCATTAAAAAAACAGGACCAATATTCACTTGTCTCGATACACACAGACAATGAGGGCCATCAGTTTGACTGGGACAAAGTGACCATACTGAGACAAGCGAACAACAGACATACAAGGGAATTTCTGGAAGCCTGATTCTCAACAGGGGGCTCCATTAACAAACACATGGAAGTAGACCCCGAATACAAACTGCTGCCAAAAAACAGAATCGGAAGTGACAAGACTCATCACACCAGAGGATCTCATAAATTCGCAATGGAGCAGAACACCAACGCTTCGATTAGAAGTCGTACTGATGATGTTGCCTAAAAGGGTAACGAAATGTCTGTAACTCCACAGAACAACCGGCTCAGCGAGCAAACGAACAACCGCATCCACAAGCCGAGCTACAAATTTTTGCCAAGCTCTTTGAGGTGAGATTTCCTTTTAAGTAAGATGCAGAAGGCTCACCTCCAGCTAATTAATGCTGCTTGGAGCAAGAAATGACCGCAGGGAGCCACAATCAGGGGTAGGACAGGGAGCAGAAGTGGGATCCCACGTGAAACAATTTATGGGCTGAATTGTATGGGTGATGGTGTTACTTATCACATCTTAACGTGTTGAGCAGGAACTGCCAACACCCATAAAATTCTGCCGACAGAACCACACAGTAACAAAGCCACAGAGTAAAACAGTGAACAAAAGAGTCATGCAAAAAAAAACTAAACAGAAATACACAGAACAAACATGAAACTAAACAGTAACACAGAACCACAGAGTCAAACAGAGAGCCACACAGTGACATACAGATCAACTCAGTAACACACAGAACCACAGTGTAACATACTGTATCAGAATCATGCAGTAACATGATTCTCATCGAATCATGCAGTAACATGCAGTATCAGATAATAATGCATATAACCACACAGTATTAGATCATAACACATCGAACCATACAGTTTTAGAGAGTAACAGTTAGAACTGTGCAGTACCAGACAGTAGTACCAGACAGAACCACACAGTATCAGATAGTAACAGGCAGAATCTCATAGTAATACATAGTAACACACAAAATCACACAATTCTACGAAGTAACACACCCAACAGCAATATATAGTCACAGAATCCCACATGAAACCATCATTTCTCCTTTCTGTGCTCTATCAGTTGTTGCTGCCTCAGACGTTAGAATTCCCTTTATTCACCACCTTATCTCCATTTAAAGGAAGTCTCTTCATGCCAGTCTGCTATACAACTGCATCCATCTCCTTCTCACTCACCTGCAGGCTCCTCTGTGCTACTAGCCACCCACCGCGGAGATACAGTCGGGATCTCTGTGAAAACAAACATTGAGAGATGCTGTACTACACATAATAATAGGCAACATGAAGAAAATACAAAGAAAACTTACAATTTACTTAGATTCTTATTTTACATCTAATTCCTCATTTAGAGCTGACCTCAATAAGTAAGTACATACTATCATCCATGAGGTCTGAAACTTGGCTTGTGATCAAACTGGATTCGTGAGTGACAGGTCAGAGTGAGGGATGGAGCGAGTAATCAGAGTGAGGGATAGAGCGAGTAATCAGAGTGAGGGATGGAGTGAGGGGTCAAGAGTGAGGGGTCAGAGTGAGGGATGGAGCGAGTAATCAGAGTGAGGGATGGAGTGAGGGGTCAGAGTGAGGGATGGAGCAAGTAATCAGAGTGAGGGATGGAGTGAAGGGTCAGAGTGAGGGATGGAGTCAGTGGCCAGTGAAGGATAGTGTGAGTGGTCAGTGAGGGAGGGAATGAGTAGTCAGTGAGGGATGCAGTATTCATGAGAGTGAGGGATGGGGTGAGTGCTCAGTGAGGGATGGAGTGAGTGGTCAGAGTGACAGGTGAAGTGAGTAGTCAGTATGAGCGATGGAGCAAGTGGTCAGAGAGAGGGATGGAGCGAGTGGTCACTGAAGGAAGGAGTAAGTGGTCAGAGTGAGGGATGGAGTGATTGGTCAGTGACAAGTGGAGTGAGGTGTTAAACTGAAGGATGGAGCGAGCGATCAGTGAGGGATGGAATTTGTGGTCAGAATGACGGATGGTGAGAGAAGTCAGAATGAGGGATAGAGTGAGTGCTCAGAGTGAGGAGTGGAGTGAGTGGTCAGTGTGAGCGATAGAACGAGAGGCTAGAGTGAGGGATGGGGCAAATGGTTAGTGAGGGATGGAGTGAGTTGTCATAGTGAGACGTGGAGTGAGTGGACAGTGAGGCATGGAGTGAGTGGTCAGTGAGGGATGGAGTGAGTGATCAGTGAGGGATGGAGTCAGTGGTCAATGAAAGATGGCATGAGTGGTCAGAGTGAGGGATGGAGTGAGCGTCAAAACAGTGTGGCGCTGGAGGAACACAGCAGGTCAGGCAGTATCAGAGGAAGGGTCCTGACTCGAAACATCAGCTTTTTTGCTCCTCTCATGCCGCCCGGCCTGCTGTGTTCCTCCAGCTTCACACTGTGTTATCTCTGACTCCAGCGTCTGCAGTTCTCGCTATCTCTGGATGGAATGAGTGGTCAGTGAGGGATGGAGTGAGTGGTCAGTGAGGGTTTGAGTAAGTGGTCAGAATGAGGTAAGTGGTAAGTGAGGGACGCAGTGATTCATGAGATTGAGGGATGGAAGAAAAGGTCAGTGAGAAATGGAGCGAGCGCTCAGTGATAAACGGAGCGAGTAGTCAGAGTGAGCAGTCACAGTGAGGGATGGACTGAGAGCTCTGTTACGAATGGCATGAGTGGTCAGAATGAGGGGTGAAGCGAGTGGTAAATGAGGGATGGAGTGAGAGTTCAGAGTGACAGATGTGGAGAGTCATCAGAATGAGGGATGGAGCGAGTTGCCACAGTGAGTGATAGAATGTGAGAGAGAGGGATGGAGGAGAGGTCAGAATGAGGGATGGAGCGAGTGGTTGGTGAGGGATAGAGTGAGTGGTCAGAGTGAGGATTGAGTGAGTGCTCAGTGAGGAATGTAGCGATTCATGAGAGTGAGTGATGGAGTGAGTGGTTAGAGTGAGGGATCATGTGATTGGTCAGTGAGGGATGGAGGGACTCATGACAGTGAGGAACACAGTGAGTGGTCAATGAGGGAGGGAGTGAGTGGTCAGTGTCAGATAGTGCAAGTGGTCAAATTGAGGGATGGAGCAAGTGGTCAGTGAGGGATGGAGTAAGTGTTTAGAATGAGGGTTTGAGCAAATGGTCAGAGTGAGGGCTGGAGTGAGCTGTCAGAATGAGAGATGGAGTGAGTGGTCAGTGAGGGATGGAATGAGTGGCCAGAGTGAGGGATGGAGCAAGTGGTTGGTGAGGAATGGAGAGAATGGTTAGAGTGAGGGATTGTATGAGGGGTCAATGAGAGATGAAGCGAGAGTTCAGAGTGACAGATAGAGTGAGTGGTCCGAATGAGGGATGGAATGAGTGGTCAGTGAGGAATGCAGTGAATCATGAGAGTGAAGGATAGAGTGAGTGGTAAGAGGGGGTTGGCATGAGTGGTCAATGTTAGGGAGGGACTTAGTGGCCAGAGTGAGGGGTGGAGTCAGTGGTGAGAGTGATGGATGGAGTGAGTGGTAACAAATGCATGGAGTGAGTGGGCAGAGTGAGTGATAGAGTGAGTTGTCAGAATGAGGGATGGTGTGAGTGGCCAATGAGGGATTGAGTGACTGGTCAGAGTGAAGGATGCAGGGACTTGGTCAGAGTGAGTGATAGAGTGAGTTGTCAAAGTGAGAGATGGAGTGACAGGTCAGTGAGAGATGGAGTGAGAGGTCAGTGAGGGATGGAGTGAGAGGTCAGTGAGGGATGGAGTGAGTAGTCACAGTAAGGAAAGGTGTGGGTGGTTAGATTGCGGGATGTAGTGACTGATAGGTGAGGGAGTGGTCACTGAGAGATGCAGTGACTCATGACTTTGAGGGATAAAGTGAATGGTCAGTAAAGGATGAACTGATTCATGAGAGTGAGGGACAGGATGAGAAGTCATTGAGGGATGGAGTGAGTAGTGAGACAGGGATGGAGACAGTGGTCACAGTGGGGGTTCGAGTGAGTGGTCTGGGTGCGGGTGGAGTTTAATGGTCAGAGTGAGGGATGAAGTGAATGGTCTGTGAGGAATGCAGTGACACATGAGAGTGAGGGATCGACTGAGTGGTCAATGAGGGATGGAAACAGTGGTCAGCATCAGGGATGGAGTGGGTGGTCAGAGTGGAATGGAGATTGTGATCAGTGAGGGATGGCACAAGTGGTCAGATTGAGAGATGTAGTGATGGTCAGTGAAGGATGGAGCGAGTGGTCAGAGTGAAGATTTGAGCGAATGGTCAGAGTAAGGGATAGGGTGAGTGGTCAGTGAGGGATGGAGTGAATGGTCAGAGTGAATAGTCAGGAGGTGATGCAGTGACTCATGAGGGGGAGTGATGGAGTGTGTGGTCAGTGAGTGATAGAGTTGGTGGTAAGAGAGGGATGGAGTGAGTGGTCAGAGTGAGGGATAGCATAATTGGTCAGAGAGGAATGCAGTAATTCGTGAGGGTGAGGGATGCAGTGACTGGTCAGTGATGGATGGAGTGAGTGGTCAATGAGGGATGGAGTCAGTGGGGAATGGAGTGACTGGTCATAGTAAGGGATCGAGCAAGTGGTCAGATTGAGGAATTGAATGACTGGTAGGTGAGGGAGTGGTGATTTTGAGGGATAGAGTGAGTGATCAGTAAAGGATGAAGTGATTCCTGAGAGTGAGGGACAGAGTGAGTGGTCAGTGAGGGATGGAGTGAGTAGTGAGACAGGGATGGAACAAGTGGTCAGAGTGAGGGATGGAATGAGTGGTTGGGTGCGGGATGGAGAGAGTGGGCAGTAAGGAATGGCGCAAATGGTCAGATTGAGAGGTAGAGTGAGTGGTCAGAGTGAAAGATGGAGTGAGTGGTCAGTGAAGGACGGCACAATGGTCAAGAGTGAGGGATGGAGTGAATGGTCAGTGAGGGCTGGAGTGAATGTTCACAGTAAATGATGGACAGAGTGGTCAGTGAGGGATGCAATGCCTCATGAGTTTGAGAGATGGGGTGAGCGATCACTGAGGGATGAAGTCAATGATCACTGAGCGATCCATTGATTCATGAGAGTAAGGGATGGAGTGAGGGGTCAGTGGGGGAATGGAGTGAACGGTCAGAGTGAATGGTCAGTAGGTGATGCAGTATTTCATGAGAGTTAGGAATGGAGTGAGTGGGTTGTGAGGAATGCAGTGATTCATAAGAGTGAGTGTTGGAATGAGTGGACAGAGAGGGATGCATGGAGTGGTCAGAGTAAGGGATGGAGCGAGTGGTCAGACTGAGGGATGGAGTAAGTGGCCAGTGAGGGATGGAGTGAGTGGTCACAGTAAGGGATGGAACAAGTGGTCAAATTGAGGGATGGAGTGAGTGGTCAATGAGGGAGTGGTCAGTGAGGGATGCTATGCGTCATGAGTTTCACGGATGGTGTGAGTGATCACTGAAGGATGAAGTGAGTGGTCATTAAGGGATGCATTGATTCATGATAGTGAGGGATGAGGTGAGTTATCAGAATGAGGAATGGAGCAAGTGGTCAGAGTGAGGGGTTGAGCAAATGATCAGTCTGAGGAATGGAGTGAGTAGTCAGCGAGGAATGCATTGATTCATGAAAGTGAGTGATGGAGTGAGTTCTCAATGAGAGATGTAGTGAGTGGTCAGTGTCAGAGATGGATTGAGTAGTCAGAGACAGATGGAGTTAGTGGTCAGAGTGAGGGATGGAGTAAGTGGTCAGTGAGGAATGCAATGAATGATGACAGTGCGGGATGGAGTAAGTCGTCAGACTGAGAGATGGAGTGAGTGGTCAGTGAGGGATGGAGTGAATGGTCGGAGTGAATAGTCAGTAGGTGATGCAGTGATTAATGAGAGTGAGGGATGCAGTGTGTGTTCAGTGAGTAATGGAGTTGGTGGTCAGAGAAGGATGGAATGAGTGATCAGAGTGAGGGATGGCATGAGTAGTCAAAGTGAGGAATGCAGTGATTCATGAGAGTGAGGGATGGAGTGCATCATCAGAGTGAGGGATGGAGTGAGTAGTCAGAGGGCAGGATGGACTGAGTGGTCAGTGAGGGATGGGGTGAGTGCTCAATGAGGGATGCATTGATTCATGACAGTAATGATGGAGTGAGTGTTCAATGAGGGACGCTGTGATTCAAGACAGCGAGGAATGGAGTGAGTGATCAGTGAGGGACAGAGTGGTTGGTCGGTGATGGATGGAGTGAGTGATCAGTGGGGGATGCGGGATTGATGAGAGTGAGGCATGAAGTGAGTGATCAATGAGGAATGGAGTCAGTGATCAGAGATGGATGCACAAACTGGTCAGAGTGAGGGATGGAGTCAGTGGTCAGTGAGAGATAGAGTGAGTGGTCACAGTAAGGGATGGAACAAATGATCAAATTGAGGGATTGAGTGACTGGTAGGCAAGGGAGTAGTGACTTTGATGGATAGAGTGAGTAATCAGTGAAGGATGAAGTGATTCATGAGAGTGAGGGAGAGTCAGTGGTCAGTGAGGGATGGAGTGAGTAGTGGACAGGGGTGGAGCGAGTGGTCAGAGTGAGGGATGGATTGACTGGTCAGAGTGATAGATGGGGTGAGTGGGCAGTGCAGTGAGGAATGTAATGAGTGGTCAGTGAGGGATGGCACAAGTGGTCAGACTGAGGGATGGAGTGTGTGGTCAGTGAGGGATGGAGTGACTGGTCAGTGAAGGATGGAGTGAGTAGTCACAAGTAAGGAATGGTGTGGGTAATTAGATTGAGGGATGGAGTGACTGGTAGGTGAGGGAATGCTCACTGAGGGATGCAGTGACTCATGACTTTGAGGGATGCAGTGAATGATCAGTGAAGGATGAACTGATTCATGAGAGTGAGGGATGGAGTGAGTAGTGGACAGGGATGGAGCGAGTGGTCAAAGTAAGGGATTGCCTGAGTGGTCAATGAGGGATGGAGTGAGTAGTCAGCATCAGGAATGTACTGAATGGTCAGAGTGAGTGGTCAATAGGTGATGCAGTGATTCAGTAGATTGAGGGATGGACTGTGTGCTCAGTAAGTGATGGAGTTGTAGGTTAGACAGAGATGGAGTGAGTGGTCAGTGTGAGGGATGGCGTGAGTAGTCAGAATGAGGGATAGCATAAATGATCAGACAGGAATGCAGTGATTCATGAGAGAGAGGGATGGAGTGCATGGTCAGAGTGAGGGTGGAGTGAGGGGCTAGAGCGAGGGGGGAATCGTTTGGTCAGTGAGGGATGGAGTCAGTGGTTGGAGTGAGAGATGCAGTGATTCATGAGAGTGAGAGATGGAATGAGTGGTCAGAGTAAAGAATGGAGTGAGTGGTTAATTGAGAGATGGAGAGAGTGATCAGAGAGGGATGGAGAGAGTAGTCAGTGAGGGATGGCACAAGTGGTCATATTGAGGGATTGAGTGAGTGGTCTGTGAGGGACACAGTGATTCATAAGAGTGAGGGAAGAAGTGAGTGACCAGAGTGAGGGATGGAGTGAGTCATCAGAGATGGATGCACAGACTGGTCAGAGTGAGGGTAGGAGCAAGCGATCAGAATGTGGGATGGAGCGAATAGTTAAATTGAGGGATGGAGTCAATGGTCAGTGAGGGATTGGTCAGTGGGGATTGCCGTGCCTCATGAGTTTGAGGGATGGTGTGAGTGATCAGTGAAGGATGAAGTGAGTGGTCGGTGAGGGATGCAGTGATTGATGAGAGTGAGGGATGGAGTGAGTCACCAGAATGAGGTTTTGAACAAATGACCAGAGTGAGAGATGGATTGAGTGGGCAGCGAAGGATGGAGTGAAAGGTCAGTACATGGTCAGAGTAAGGGGAGGAGTGGTTTGGTCAGTGAGGGATGAGAGTGTGGTCAGTGTGGGATGCCGTGCTTCATGAGTTTGAGGGATGGTGTGAGTCATTAGTACAAGATGGAGTGAGTGGTCAGTGAGGGATGCCATGCCTGAGTTTGAGGGATGGTATAAGTGATTAGTGAAGGATGAAGTGAGTGGTCAGTGAGGGATTCAGTGATTCCTGAGAGTGAGTGATGGAGTGAGTCATAAGAATGAGGGATGGAGCCAGTGGTCAGAGTGAGGGATGGAATAATCAGTCAATGAGGGATGGAGTGAGTGGTCAGAGTGACGGATGAAGTGAGTAGTCAGTGAAGGATGGAGCGAGTGGACAGTAAGGAATGGAGCGAGTGGTCAAATTGAGGGATGGAGTGAGTGGTCAGTGAGGGAGTTGTCAGTGAGGGTAGTGTGCCTCATGAGTTTGAGGGATGGCATGAGTGATGTCTGAGGGATAGAGTGAGTGATCAGTGAAGGATGAAGTGATTCATGAGAGTGAGGCACAGAGTCAGTGGTCAGAGAAGGATGGAGTGACTAGTGGACAGGGATGGAGCAAGTGGTCAGAGTGTGGGTTGGATGAGAGGTCAGAGTGACGGATGGATTGACTGGTCAGAGTGAGGGATGGGGTGAGTGGTCAGTGAGGGATGCAGTGATTCATGAGTATGAGGCATGGAGTGAGTGGTCAATGAGGGATGGAGTCAGTGGTTGGATTGAGGGTTGGAGTGGTCAGTGAGGGATGCACAGAGTGGTCAGAGTGAGGGATGGAGTAAGTGATCAGAATGTAGGAAGTAGCGAGCAGTTAGAGTGAGGGTTGGAGTGAGTGGTCAGTGAGGGATGGCACATGTGGTCAGATTGCATGATGGAGTAAGTGGTCAGTGAAGGATGGATCGAGGGGTCAGAGTGAAGGTTTGAGCAAATGGTCAGAGTAAGGGATGTGGTGAGTGGTCAGTGTGGGATGGAGTGAATGGTCAGTAGGTGATGCAGCGACTCGTGAGTGAGGGCTGGTGTGTGTGGTCAGTGAGTGATGGAGTTGGTGGTTAGAGAGGGATGGCATGAGTGGTCAGAGTGAGGGATGGCGTGAGTCATCAGAGTGAGTGATGGAGCAAGTAGTCAGAATGAGGGATAGGGTAAATGGTCAGACAGGAATGCAGTGATTTATAAGAGTGAGGGATGGAGTGAGTGGTCAGTGAGCGGATGCAGTGATTTGTGGGAATGAGGGATGGAGTGAGTGGACGCAGTAAGGAATGGAGCCAGTGGTCAAAATGAGCGATTGATAGAGTGGTCAGTGAGGGAGTTGTCAGTGAGGGATGGTGTGCTTCATGAGTTTGAGGGATGGTGTGAGTGATGACTGAGGGATGGAGTGAATGATCACTGCAGGATGAAATCAATGGGCAGTGAGGGAGGGAGTGAATTGTCAGAGAGGAATGGAGCTAGTGGTCAGAGTGAGTCATGGAGTGAGTCGTCAGTGATGGATGGCACGTGTGGCCAGAATGTGGGTGGAGTCTGTGGTCAGAGTGAGGGATGGAGAGAGTGGTCAGGGAGTGATGGATGAGTGGCCAAGTGAGGGATGG
This sequence comes from Rhincodon typus, assembly GCF_021869965.1. Classification (NCBI taxonomy): domain Eukaryota; kingdom Metazoa; phylum Chordata; class Chondrichthyes; order Orectolobiformes; family Rhincodontidae; genus Rhincodon; species Rhincodon typus. The sequence goes on from NC_063352.1 coordinate 33,728,387, forward strand.
AGTGAGTGGTCTGTGAAGGATGGCACATATGGTCAGAATGTGGGCTGGAGCCAGTGGTCAGGGGAAGGTATAAGTCGAATGGTCACAGTAAGGGGTGGTGCGAGTGGTCAGATAGAGGGATGGAGTGAGTGGTGGGAGAGGGAGTGGTCAGTGAAGAATACAGTGATTCATGAGAGTGAGGGATGG
>NC_063352.1:33728582-33733886 GCF_021869965.1 Rhincodon typus
GAGGGAGTTATCAGTGAGGGATGGAGTGAGTGGTCAGTGAGGAATGGGGTGATTGGTCAGTGAGAGATAAAGTGAGTGGTCTGTGAGAGATGGAGTGAGTAGTCAGTGAGGGATGGATTGAGTGGGCAGTGAAGGATGGAGTGAAAGGTCAGTAGGTGATGCAGTGATTCATGAAAGTGCAGGATGGAGTACATGGTCAGAGTAAGGGGAGGAGTGTTTGGTCAGTGAGGGATGAGAGTGTGGTCAGGGAAGGATTCAGTGATTCATGAGATTGAGGGATGGAGTGAGTGGTCAAAGAGGGATACATTGATTGATGACAGTAATAATGAGGTGAGTGCTCAATGAGGGATGCCGTGAATCAAGGCAGTGAGGGATGGAGTGACTGCTCAGTGATGGATGGAGTGTGTGATCAGTGGGGGATGCAGGGATTGATGAGAGGGAGGGATGGAGTGAGTAGTCAGTGTGAGGGATGGAGTGAATAGTCAGTGTGAGGGATAGAGTGAGTAATCAGTAAGAGACACAGTGATTCATGAGTATGAGAGATGGAGTGAGTGGTCAGTGAGCGATGGAGTGAGTGGACACAGTAAGAAATAGAGCGAGTAGTCAAATCGAGGGATCGATTGAGTGGTCAGTGTGGGGGTTGTCAGTGAGGGATGCTGTCCCTCAGGAGTTGGAGGGATGGCGTGAGTGATAACTGAGGGACGGAGTGAGTGATGACTGCAGGATCAGGTCAGTGGGCAGTGACGGATTTGTGAGAGTAAAGGGAGAGAGTGACTTGTCAGAGAGGGATGGAGCTAGTGGTCAGATTGAGTGATGGAGAGAGTGGTCAGTGAGGAATGCAGTGATTCATGAGAGTGAGGGATGGAGTGAGTGGTAAGAATGAGAGATTGAGTGAATAGTCAGAGAGGGATGGAGTGAGTAGTCAGAGAGGGATGGAGTGAGTGGTCAGTGAGGGATTGCTCGAGTGGTCAGATTGAAGGATGGAGTGAGTAGTCTGTGAGGAATGCAGTGATTCATAAGATTGAGGGATGCAGTGAGCGATCAGAGTGAGGGATGGAGTGAGTGCTCAGAATGTGGGATGGAGCAAGTGGTCAGAGTGAGAGATGGAGTGAGTGGTCTAATTGAGGAATGCAGTGAATAGTCACTGAGGCATGTCATGCCTCGTGAGTTTGAGGGATGGCATGAGTGATGACTGAGGGATGGAGTGAGTGATGACTGCAGGATGAAGTCAGTGGTCAGTGAGGGATGCATTGATTCATGAGAGTAAGGGAGGGAGTGAATTGTTAGAGAGGAATGGAGTGAGTGGTCAATGAGGGATGCAGTGAGTGGTCAATGAGGGATGCAGTGATTCATGACAGTAATGATGGAGTGAGTGCTCAATGAGGGACGCTGTGATTCAAGACAGTGAGGGATGGAGTGAGTGATCAGTGAGGGACAGAGTGGTTGGTCGGTGATGGATGGAGTGAGTGATCAGTGGGGGATGCCGGGATTGATGAGAGTGAGGGACGAAGTGAGTGGTCAGTGAGAGATGCAGTGATTCATGAGTATGAGGCATGGAGTGGGTGGTCAATGAGGGATGGCGTCAGTGGTCAGAGTGAGGGTTGGAGTGAGTGGTCAGTGAGGAATAGAGCGAGTGGTCAGCTTAAAGGATTGAGTGGCTGGTAGGCGAATGAGCAGTGACTTTGAGGGATGGACTGAGTGATCAGTGAAGGATGAAGTGATTCATGACAGTGAGGGTTGGAGTGGTCAGAGAGGGATGCACGGAGTGGTCAGAATGTGGGAAGGAGCGAGCGGTTAGAGTGAGGGATGGAGTGAGTGGCCAGAGTGAATAGTCAGTAGGTGATGCAGTGATTAATGAGAGTGAGGGATGCAGTGTGTGGTCAGTGAGTGATGGAGTGAGTGGTCAGTGAATGATGGAGTGAGTGGTCAGATTGAGGGATGGAGTGAGTGATTTGTGAGGAATGCAGTGATTCATAAGAGTGAGGGATGCAGTGAGTGATCAGAGTGAGGGATGGAGTGAGTGGTCAGAGAGGGATGCACGGAGTGGTCAGAATGAGGGATGAGGCGAGTGGTCAGAGGGGATGCCGTGCCTTATGAGTTTGAGGGATGGTGAAAGTGATCAGTGCAGGATGAAGTGAGTGGTCGGTGAGGGATGCAATGATTATGTGAGTAAGTGACGGCGTGAGTGGTCAGTGAGGGATTTGGTGATTCCTGAGAGTGAATGACGGAGTGAGTCATCAGCGAGGGATGGAGTGAGTATTCACTGAGGGATGGAGAAACACAGTGATACATGAGTATGAGAGATGGAGTGAGTGGTCAGTGTGGGATGCAGTGATTCAAAAGAGTGAGGAATGGAGTCAGTGATCAATGAGGGATGGAGTGAGTAGACACAGTAAGGGAAGGAGTGAGTGGTCAAATTGAGGGATTGATTGAGTGGTCAGTGAGTAATGCAGTGATTCATGAGAGTGAGGGATAGAGTGAGTGGTCAGTAAGGAAAACAGTGATTCATGAGAGAGAGGGATGATGTGAGTGGTCAGCTAGTGATGCCGTGATTCATGAGAGCGATGGATGGAGTGAGTGGTCAGCAAGCGTTGGAGTGAGTAATCATTGAGGGATGGAGTGAGTGGTCTGAGTGATGGCTGTAGCTAGTCATCTGTGAGGGATGCAGTGATTCATGAGATTGAGGAATGCAGCGAGTGGTCAGTGAGGGAACGAGTGAGTGGTCAGAGTGAGAGATGTAGCGAGTGGTCGGAATAAGGGATGGAATGAGTGTTCAGTGATGCATGGCATGGGTGGTCAAAGTATGGGATGGAGCTAATGGTCAGACTGAGAGGTGGAGTGAGTGGTCAGTAAAGTATGTTGTGAGTGGTCAGTGAGGGATGGAGACAATAGTCAGAGTGAGGGTAGGAGCAAATGGTCAGTGAGGGATGGAATGAGTGGTCCATGAGGGATGGAGTGAGTGGTCAGTAAGGAAAGCAGTGACTCACGAGAATGAGGGATGGTGTGAGTGATCAGAGAGGAATGGAGTGCATCGTCAGAGTGTGGAATGGAGTGAATGGTCATTGAGGTCTGGTGTGAGTGGTCAGAGAGGGATCGATTGAGTGGTTCATGCAGGATGGAGTGAGTGGTCAGATTGAGTGATGGAGTCTGTGGTCAGTAAGGAATGCAGTGATTCATAAGAGTGAGGGATAGAGTGAGTGGTCAATGAGGGATGGAATGAGTGGTCAGAGTAAGGGATGGAGTGAGTGGTCAGAATGAGCAATGGAGTGAATGGCCAGGGTGATGGGCGATATGAGTGGTTAGTCAGTGATGCAGTGATTCATGACAGCAATGGATGGAGTGAGTGGTCAGTAAGGGATGGAGTGAGTGGTCAGAGTGAGGGATGGATTAAGAGGTCATTAAGGGATGGAGTGACTGGTCTGAATGAGGGCTATAGCTAGTTGTCTGTGAGGGATACAGTGATTCATGAGAGTGAGGGATGCAGTGACTGGTCAGTGAGGGAAGGATTGAGTAGTCAGAGTGAGAGATGGAGCGAGTGGTCAGAATGACTGATGGAGTGAGTGTTCAGTGACAGTGGTGCATGTGGTCAGTCTGTGGGATGGAGCTAGTGATCAGAACGAGGGATGGACAAAGTGGTCAGTGAAGGATGTAGTGAGTGGTCAGTGAAGAATGGAGAGAATGGTCAGGGTGAGGCATGTAGCAAATGGTCAGTTACGGGCAGACTGAGTGGTCAAGTGAGGGATGGAGTGAGAGTTAGTGAGGGATGTACTGATTGGTCAGTGAGGGATGTACTGAGTGGGTCAGTGAGGGAATGAGTGACTGGTCAGTGAGGGAACGAGTGAGTAGTCTGAGTGAGAGATGGAATGAGTGGTCAGTGAGGGATACCATGCCTCATGACTTTGAGGGATAGTGTGAGTGATCAGTGGGGGATGTACTGAGTGGTCAGGGGGGGAGCGAGTGGTCACAGTCAGGGATGGAGTGAGTAGTTAGAGTGAGGGATGGCACACAAGTGCTCAGCGTGAAGGATGGAGTGAGTGGCCAGAATGAGTGATGGAGTAACTGCTCAGTGAGGAATGTAGTGATTTATGGGAGAGTGAAGGATGGATTGAGTGGTCAGAGTGAGGGATGGAATGTGTGGTCAGTGAGGGATACAGTGACTCATGAGAATAAGGGATGGAGTGAGTGATCAGAGAGGGGCCCAGTGATTCATGAGAGTGAGGGACAGAGTGAGTGGTCAGAGTGAGGGATGTAGCTAGTTGTCAGTGAGGGATGTAGTGATTCATGAGAGTAGGGGATGGAATCAGTGGTCAGAGTGAGGGATGCAGTGAGTGGTCAGTGAGGCAATGATTGAGTGGTGAGAATGAGTGATGGAGTGAGTGTTCAGTGACGGATGGCACATGTGTTCAAAGTGTGGGATGGAGCGAATGGTCAGAGTGAAGGATGGAGAGAGTGGTCAGTGAGGAATGGAGAGAATGGTCAGGATAAGGATTGGAACAAATGGCCAGTGAGGGATAGAGTGAGTGGCCAAGTGAGGGATGGAGTGAGTGATCAGAGAAGGATGGAGAAAGTGATCAGGGTGAGGTATGGAGTGAGTGGTCAGTGGGGGATGGATTGAGTGGTCAGTGAGGGGTGCACGAGTAGTCAGAGTGAGGAACGGAGTGAGTGGACAATGAGGAATGGAATGAGTGGTCACAGTAAGAGATGGTGTGAGGGATCAGATTGGGGGACTCAGTGAGTGGTAGGTGAGGGAGTGGTCAGTGAGGGATGCAGTGACTCATGAGTTTGAGAGATGGAGTGAGTGATCAGTGAAGAATGGAATGAGTGGTCATTGAGGGATGGCACAAGTGGCCAGAGTGAGGGTTGGAGTGAGTGGTCAGTGAGGAATGGAGTGATTCATGAGGTTGTGGGATGATGTGAGTGGTCAGTGAGGGATTGAGTGAATGGTCAGTAGGTGATGCAGTGATTCATGAGATTAAGCAAAGGAGTGAGTGGTCAGAGTGAGGGATGGAGTGAGTGGTCAGAGTGAGGACTGTATGTAGTGGTCAGTGATGGAGCGGGATGGAGTGAGTCATCATTGTGAAATGGGATGAGTGGTCAGTGAGGAATGGAGCAAGTGGTCAGAATGCGAGATGGAGTGAGTGGTCAGTGTGAGGGAAGGGTGAGTGGTCAGTGAGAGATGGAGTGAGTGGTCACTGAGGGTTGAAGTGAGTGGGCAGTGTGAGGGATGGGGTGAGTGGTCAGTGAGGGATGGAGTGAGTAGTCAGTGTGAGGGTTGGGGTGATTGGTCAGTGAGGGATGGAGTGA
>NC_063352.1:33733896-33777598 GCF_021869965.1 Rhincodon typus
TAGTCAGTGTGAGGGTTGGGGTGATTGGTCAGTGAGGGATGGAGTGATCTGTGAGAGATGGAGTGAATAGTCAGTGAGAGATGGAGTGAGTGGTCAGTGAGGGATGGAGTGAGTGGTCAGTGAGGGATGGAGTGAGTAGTCAGTGTGGGGGATGGGTTAAGTGGTCAGTGAGGGATGGAGTGAGTGGTCAGTGAGGGATGGAGTGAGTAGTCAGTGTGGGGGATGGGGTAAGTGGTCAGTGAGGGATGGAGTGAGTGGTCAGTGAATGATGGAGTGAATAGTCCAATAATAGAGTCCTTAGTGGATGAGAGAATGTTGGAAATACCTATTTGGCAGCAGCAGACAGAATTAACATTTCACGTACACTGCCCTTTGTTAGAACTGATAAATGTTAAAGGTGGTTATGGTTTTGAAACGGATATAGGGTCATGCAGTCATAGAGTTATACAGCATGGAAACAGACCCTTTGGTCCATGCCGACTGGATATCCTTAACTGATTTAGTGCCATTTGCCAGGATTTGGCCCATATCTTTCTGAATCCTTCCTATTCATATACCCATCCAGATGTCTTTTAAATGTTGTAATTGTACCAGCCTCAACCACCTTCTCTGGCAGCTCATTCCATACACGCACCATTCTCTGCATGAAAATGTTGCCCGTCAGGTCCCTTTTAAATCTTTCCCATCTCACCTAAAACCTATGCCCTCTACCAGGAGGAGAAAGGACGTGGGCAAAGATCAAAAAATTGGTGTGTGAAAGGGGAGAATGCAGGGGAGGTGTACTGATAAAAGGGATAATTATGTAACATAAAAGAAGGTAGCAATAGAACAGTGAAAAGACAATGGGTTCTAGAGGAGGTGTCAATAGAATAGCAGATTCATAAGCAACAACTGCTGTTGAAATAAATGGGGGAGGAGGTTACGACCTGAAACTGTTGATCTAGATGTTGAGTCTGGAAGGCTTTAAAACGCTGACTTGAAAGATGAAGTGTTGTTCCTCAATAGTGCGTCAAGTTTCAATTGAGCACTGCAGGAGGCCAAGATCAGAGACGTCAGAATGGGAGTAAGGTGGAGAATTGAAATGACAAGCAGCAGGAAGCTGAGGGTCATGCCTGCAGATTGGACAGGAGGTCTCCCTCAATGCAGTCACTCAGTCTGCAATTGGTCTTCCCAATACGGGGAAAACCACATCATGAGCAACAAGCATTCTGGTATTTGCAAGTACGATAAAATGAAGCCTAAGATATTTTACCTGAAGAGAGTGATTGGGGTATTGAACATTGAAAAGGGAAGAGATGAAAATATAGTTGCTGCATTTTTCTGCACTTGTATGGAAAGGTGTTGCAGGAAAGGGAGACGGTGTCAGGAGGACTGATGAGTGAGAAGAAGGGAAATCCTGTCACACTACAGGGAATGTAGGGAATGGCTGAGAGCAGAAATGCAGGAAAAAAAGCACAGACTTGGAACTTGCAGTTCTGACAACAGGTCATCAACCTGAAATATTAACTTTGTTTCTCTCTCAACTACACTGTCCTCCTCCAATGCCATTTCGCCACTGCCCAACCCAACTCTCACTTACGTCCTCTTACCAATCTGATCACTGCCAGACCAGAACAATTCCAACATTATTGTATTTATTTAGCACCTTTGACATAACAAAACCATCCCAAGATGCATCACTGAAACATTATAGATCTAAATTTGACACTGAGCCACTCAAGGAGATATTAGATCAGGTGACCAAAAGATTGGTTAAAGAGATAGGTTTCAGTAAATGTCTTACAGAAGGATTGTGGTTTGTTAGAAGTCAGTCTTTATTAGATGGCTACGTATGTGTGGCATGATTGTCTTCCCTAGGCAATGTGCCGTGGTTGGGCATAGATCATCTGCAGGTCATCCCATGAAATGACTGGTCAAGGAGATTGCCAAGGTCACTGATCAGCAAGGGTGATGTGCTGTTCCTGTACTCATGGGCCTGTCAATGTGGGCAAGGAGTAAATAGATGGCTCATGATGGCTTCAATGAGTTATGTGCCAGCAAGAAGCTGGCAACTTCAGGAGAGTCATCTCTTCTCATCTGGTGTGAGAATATTCCACTCCCCTTAACCTTTGAGTGGGCAGAGGATGTGGGAAGTAAAGTAGCTCTGGATGGAGGCTACAGAAGTAAGCATGTATTTTGAATAGACAAAGCTTTTCAGGATGATCAGGTTGGTGGCTTATTCGCAGGCTTATAGAATTGTTTCAGCACAGGAGGCCATTCAGTTCATTATATCTGTGCCTCCTCCCCAAATGAGCAATGCGCTAAGTCCCATTCCCCTGCCTTCTCCTCAAAGCTTTGAACATTCTTTCTTTTCAGATCATGATCTAACAATTTAAATCTTTTCAGTTTTAAAAATTTTGCGCAGGATGAAAATATATGTGAAAAATAATCTTTTTCATGAGTAATTGGGGTCTGAATGCACTGCTAGAAATATGATGAAGGCAGATTTAATTGAGGTATTAACAGGGCATCAGATAATTATTTGAATAGAAACAATGTGCAGAGGTTTACAGGGAAAGTTCGGAACTACTCTGAGAGGCCAAATGGCATCCTTCTGCAACTTAACATTTCTGTGATTCTGTGAATGCTTTGATTGACCCTACCTTTTTTTTTATTCATTCGTAGGACATGGGCATCATTGGGTGGCCAGCATTTATTGACCATCCCTAGTTGCCCTTGAGAAGGTGGTGGTCAGTTGCCTTCTTGAACCGCTGCAGCCCATGTGGCTGTAGGTAACCCATAATGCCCTACTGGAGGGAATTCCAGGATTTTGACCCAGCGACAGTGAAGGAATGGTGACATGTTTCCGAGTCAGGATGATAAGTGGCTTGAAGGGGAACTTGCAAGATGGTCATGTTCCCATGTATCTGCTGCCTCTTGTTCCTTTAAATGGAAGTGCTCGTGGGTTTGAAAGGTGTCGTCTAAGGATGTTTGGCAAGTTGCTGCAGTGCATCTTGTAGATGGTACACACTGCTGCTACTGAGCGTCGGTGGTGGAGGGAATAGATTTTGTGGATGTGGTGCAATCAAGTGGGCTGCTATGTCCTGGATGGTATCTATCTTCTTTGGTGTTGTGCCTCCACCATTATCTCGGGCAGTGCACTCCAGATCTAAACCACTTGCTGCCTGAAAACGTTTCTCAAATCTCTAATGCTTCTTTGGCCAGTTACCTTAAATCTGTATCATTGTACTCAATCCTTCTGCCAGTAGGAACAATTTCAACCTAATTCCTCTGTTTGGATTCCAAGATTTAGATTATCTCTCGCACACATTGTCTCGAACTTCTTTTCTCCAAGAAAACAGTTATGGCTTTTCCAATTTATCTACATAACTGAAGTTTCTCATCCTTGGAATTAGTATCAGAACCTTCTCTGCACCCTCTTTAATGCCTTCACATCTTTAACAAAGTGGGGCTCCCATGATGGGACACAATAGCCCCGCTAAGGCTGAACCGCTGCTTCATACAAGTTTAATATAACCTCATTGGTCTTGAATTTTCCAATGACTAGACAGGCATTATTCCAGCGTAGATAGAACCTGCCCTAGGGACCCTGGAGAATCCCTATCATTAGCAAACTCCAAAGATTTAGTCTGGGAAATTGAAGATTCCACTTAATTCCTCTATGCTTGGACCCTTCCAAAAGTCAATATTGAATCATGGAATTTGGAAGGTTCGGAAGAAAGTAATTATTCAAATGACCCCATAATTACCTCACACATCTGTAACTACAACGCCCCAGATCACTTAGACTTCTCCCACACTCTGGCCTGACACCTCTGGGACATGACGCTCCCCCTTCCCAAGCTCCACACCCACCACCCACCACCCCCTTCCCCCACTCAGGACCAGATCTCACCCTTCACCCACTCTGGACCCAACCTCACTACACCTTGCAGGAGCTGAGCCCCTTCCTTCATTCCAGATCTGACCCCCTCCTCCCCCACCTTTACTGCTGGACTCGAATCTCTCTTTACCATTCTGAACCTCTTTCACCCCATGGGGGCTGAATCCTCCTTACCCAACTCTGGACCCATTCACAACTTCCCCTGTTCTATATCAATTCCAGATCCACCACCCGCACCTCACAGGAGTCAAACACACTCCCATTGCTGCTGGATGCAAATCCCTTTCAAATGTTCCTAACTCGATCTCCCTTCATTACCTAACAGCCAACTCCCCTTCTAACACTGCACCCAATCTGCCTCCACTGGCCTTGGGTCCCACTTTGACAACTCCAGACCCAATCTGCCCCCTCATCCCCAGGACCAACTGCCCGTCTCCAAGACCCCAGCCATGACAGCCCATGGTTACAAAAATATTGGATTATGATACCTATTGCGAATTCACAAAGTGAACTGTGTGTTGGAGGAAGCCAAAGAACGAACGTTTGCTTTCTTAGTAGAGCAGCAGGAGTGACTTCTGGGAATGCATCACCCTCATGGGCCACACCCAGATCTCCTCCCATTCCACAGTGGTCTTCTCCCACAAGAACCTGATCTCCTGTGAGGTAAAAGATTTCACACAGCCCCTGATTTCCAGCATAGAGAAGTTGTCAGTCACGTTGTTGGACCCTAATACTGTGATCCTGTAACTGTAGTCATCTGCCTCCACCAACTGTCACCCCCCCAATCCTTCCTTCCCAACATCACTCTCCTCATTCTCCCAATCATCCTAAAGTCACCAATCATCACTCTTCACTAAAAGCCAGTCACCCTTGACCTTCCATCTCTCACTCGTGACCCTCCCCACTCACTCTCAACCTTTCTCCTGTCTTCCCAAAGCCTCCATCCATCATTCTCGTCCTTCCCTTAATGTCTCTTGACTCTCCCTCAGAGACCATGAACCTGCTGTCCCTCCAATTGAATCTGTGGTGACTGAAGCCCCTTACCTGATTGTTCAACCTGTCATCTCAGGTACAGCTGTCTGCTTCAGAAATGTAAGTCCAGACTGCTGAATGATAGACTCCTACCCTATAGGGCATTTCATGGCTGTCTGGCCACCTTCTCCTTTCTCTCCCCCACTCACTTCATTGCTAGCAATCTGCCAATTGAATTTCTTTCACTCATCCTGTTGAGAAGACCAAGATTTCGGCTCCCACCTGATTAAGCCTGAACCGGCTCTTCCACCTTTACCTCCTTCCTTGCTCTCAAGGATCCATTACATACCACCCAATGAGTCAATCAGTGCCCATGCCTACAAGTCACAGCAAATTTGGAGGCTCTAAGTCAGGTGTCAGCCTCTTGTATCCAGCTTATTTAAGGGCCTGTGTGTCAGGTAAACAGGTATTGCCCTGCAGTACCTCTGGAACTCCAATCATTGTTGTAGCAGGCAGAATTTTACAGTCAACATTGGACTGAGTTTGCAGGTACAGGGGTGTTAGCCCCAAACTCCATAGACCCTGACCACCCCTCTAACCCCAGCAGACTGTGACAACTCATGCCCAAAATCTACAGTTTCGCAATCACCACCCCAAATTCCCCATCACCCCCAAATCCCATAAATCTCCGACCACCCCCAAAACCCCACATTCCCCCGTCAACCCCCCCAAACTCCACATTCCCTCTGTCACACCCCCAAACCCCACACTCCTCCCAATCACACCCCAAACCCCCATTCCTCCTGATCACTCCCCAAACCCCACATTCCTCCCGATCACTCCCCAAACCCCACATTCCTCCCGATCACTCCCCAAACCCCACATTCCCCCAATCCCGCCAAACCCCACATTCCCCCGATACCCCCAAACCCCACATTCCCCCAATCCCGCCAAACCCCACATTCCCCCGATCACCCTCCAACCCCCACACTCCCTCTGATCCCCCCAAACCCCACATTTCCTCTGATCCCCCACAAACCCCACATTTCCTCTGATCACCCCCAAACCCCACATTCCCTCTGATCACCCCCAAACTCCACATTCCTCCTGATCACCACCCAAACCCCACATTCCTCCCAATCACCACCCAAACCCCACATTCCCCCCAATCACCACCCAAACCCCACATTCCCCCCAATCACCCTTCCAACCCCTCATTCCCTCCCCAATTACCCCCACAAACCTGACGTTCCATCCGATCACCCCCAAAGCTCATATCCCCTCCCCAAACTCCACATTCCCACCGATAGGCCCCAAACTCCATACTCCCCACCCCAATCAACCCCGAAACTCCACATTCCCTCTATCACCCCTGAACCTCTACAGTCCTCTGATCAACTCCCAAACTCCCCCAATAATGCCACTTCAAACTTCACAGTCTTGACAATCACTACACTCTATATTCCACAGTCCATTAGTCACTACCCTTCTAAACTTTTACAGTTCACCACTGATCACAACCCCTCCAAACTCCACAGGCTCCTAATCACTAATGTGCTAAATGTATAGTCCCCAGATAATCGTGCAAATTTACAGCAGTCCAACCAAAACCCCTGCCAAATACTGTCCCCTTCCCTCCTTGTAAGTTACAGTCCACGCTAGACCGATTTTCCAATTCATATTAGCAAGGTACAGTGTGAAGCTGGCTTTGAATTGCTCAAATTTGATAGCTTCGTGTTCACAATATCAAAATATCATTTAAAAACAGGCGAAAACATCTGAGTGATTATTTTTTATGCTTACAGAGGGATAGAGTTTGAGGGGGCTGTGGAGGGAGAGTAATGCGTGTAGGTGATAGGTTCATCAATTGCAGAGAGTGCACATGGATATGGGAGAAGATAAAGGTGAGTAATATAGCATAAGGGGTTAGAACATAGAACATAGAACATTACAGTGCAGTACAGGCCCTTCGGCCCTCGATGTTGCGCCGACCTGTGAAACCAATCTGAAGCCCATCTAACCTAAACTATTCCATTATCATCCATATGTTTATCCAATGACCATTTAAATGCCCTTAAAGTTGGCGAGTCTACTACTTTTGCAGGCAGGGCATTCCACGCCCTTACTACTCTCTGAGTAAAGAGAGTATGCTCTGGCAATAGTTAGCATGTATCATCAGTGATATAAGATAATGTCAGTTCACATGAGGGAAGAAGGTTCAAATGGACTCCTGATGAGCCATATCTCTGTAAATAGTGTAAATAGTTAATAAAATATTTCAAAATTTATATTAGTATGATTTGCAGTTCTTGTCTGTCAAAAGCATCCAAAACTGAGTCATCATATTAAAACAGGTAGAGTTAGTAATAGGACAGAATGTACATGGGCTGTTGGAGGAGATTAAATGGGTGAATGGTGTCAGGGATAGAGGAGAGTGCACACAGACTGTGGAAGGGGCAGCAATCCAATCTTTGCTCCAGCCTCTGGTACATGGTAAAAAGGTTAAGAATGAGTCACGCTAACACAGTGTGGATAGTGCTGCTTAATTAGTCCATCATACAGAGATTAATGTCCCTCTCACTGCAACCAATGAGTTAGCAAGTGAAAGTAATGCTTTGACATTTCAGCTTTGAATCCCAGCCAGTCAAGAAAGGAACATTTCCAAGTTATTGTCGGAAAATTTTGACAAAATACAAAGTGCAGCTGGTGTGCAGATCTGAGCCAAGCCTGGAAGCTGTTAAGCAGCCTCTAGTATACAATATGAAATGTAATGAAAGTGCAAGGAATTTTGGGAATGTTGGAACCTTTTGAAAAGGAATGCCGTGCTGCTTTGATTTTTTGATGACTTTGAATCGCAGTCAAGGCTGGCCAACAGTAAAGGGATTTTGTCTGTTGGAATTAGCTGGACTCTTTTGGGAAGCACACTGGAGTGAGTGACTGTCAGCAAGCTCTTTAAAACAAACATCAATAACAGAGGGGAAAAGGGAAAAAATGCAAAGACAGAGCCATTTTGTGAAAAGGCTGTTTGCAAACACACTTCAGATATAGCATGGATTTGGTTCAAACAACCACTAAATTGTGTGGTCATAGAATTGAAAAAGGCTGCAATTGAACATACAAGGAAAAATAATAATTTAAGACAATAGGTATTAATTGGACACTCAATATAAATAATAGTTGAACCATTGACCACAATGAGTCTTCAGATCACAGGAATGGATTAGGAATGTGGATAAAGGGCAACATTTTTCATCTATACCCCATGATAAAGAGTAGGATAAAACTAAGGAGTCCACTGTCGCATCAAACACTTCCAGGGCAGTACCACAGATTATAGATATTTTCTAAACAATCTTTTCAGAGATGTTGTTACACGCCTCTAGAGTAGGTAGCACTTGTACCTGGGTGTCCTGGCTCAGAGGTCAGGATACTACCATTGCACCTTCCACGGTATTCCATCAAAAACTCCCAAGGCGGTCAGAGTATGGATTACGTACAGAATCAAACAGTGCAAAATGATACCATTCAATCTATTATGACTTTGCCAACTACCTGAACAATCTGGCGAATCATTTCCACTTCCCTGTTTTCTGCCCATCGTACTGTAAAACCGATCCTGCTGAAGAAAAACATGCGCACCCAGTGTAAATCTGCACAGACAGACTCTGCATGACATAAGGCTCCCCACCCATTTCAAGGAGCAGATAATGGAGCTGGCAGCAGAGCAACGGGAACATGCGCGTGCTGAGGGGGAAAATGGTTATCTACAGCCATCGACGAGGAAAGCCTCCAAGCAGCCAGTCCCAGCTGCAAATCAAACAGCGACATCTTAATAAAGTCTTGCATAAGGGTGGCGGCTCATGGCATTAACAAACCTTTATGATCTACAATGCAACCTCTGGATCCCCTTCCCAAGGCAGGGTCAAGAGAAGAAGAGCCCCATTCGTCAGGCACATCTCAAACAGCACCTGACAGCACACTTCTGAGGAGGGACAATCACAAATCTCAAAGGATGTATCATCAATGCCTTCCTCTCCACCTGCTACCAGCACAAAGACATTTATCTCAGTGGATAATGTGTCTGCATTCTGAGCACAGCACTGGCACAAGTCTTCAGCTAGAGGAGGAAGAAACGGCTGAGGTTTCTGACACTGAGGACTGCTAGAAAACAGGACTGTGCTGAGTCAGCCCAGTATAGATGAATGGCCTCTGGACTTGGCCATTAATGAGCGGATAGAGTTACGGGGCAACCAGGGGAACATATGGCAGAGATTCCAGAGATCATGCACGGACTGGAGTGAAAGGCAGAGGAGTCTGCTCATGTTCTGTCTGATGTCATGGTTCTGGCATGCAAACTCATGGCTGCTTCCATGGATTGGGTGGTAGCTGGCATTGACTGGCAGAGCAATCAGTACCTGTTGGATATGCATGGTGACCCTCACCGCATTGCCTGAGCCACAGATGCATTCATTCACTGGCTAGGCACAGGAAATCCATAGCAGGCCAGAATCTTTAGGCCCAATAGAGGGGCACCCACCAAATTCATCTGAGACTAAACAGTAAGCAGTGTTCCTCAAGCTCTGCTGTAACTAGCAAGGCGGCAGCAAGATATAACAGTAGAAAAAGAAAGATTAAAGAGCAAGGACGTCACTTTTGCTGCAGGGGTGTGAATCTTCTGTACAGCATTATACTGGAGGAATATCCAAGTCATCCAATACAGCTCTTTGTACCAAACAGAAACAAATTGCTGGAGAAACTCAGCAGGCATGGCAGCATCTGCAAGGAGAAAGCAGATTTTATGTTTTGAGTCCAGTGACCCTTTTTCAGCTCTTTGTACAATAGTCCTGTGATCTCTTGCAATATGTTAAGACTTCAGACTAGTTATGTTTTCCCTGTACACTACCTGAGGAGTTATGATTACTCTGAATAATCACATGAATATCATGAGCAGCAGTGCAAAGAGTGTGGAGGTTCTCATCCATTACTCTTCTCTAAGGGGCACATTGGAAAACCTTTGGAAACCAGAAAGTTAAACTACAGAATTGAGATTTGAGAGTCAATCAGCCTAGCATAGCCTCTCTACATCTTAGTTTTAGATGAATTCTCCTTGGAAATGAAAGGTTGAGTCATATAAACGCAGTCCTTGTATAACCTCAAATAACTCCATACTGATACTCTGGCTCGGAAACATTATTGGTGAAAAGGGAACAAAATTAGATATAATCTATGCCAAACAAAGTATTGTAGCATAATATTTTAAAATTACACAACAAGCATTTCCTTGAAGCAAGGAATGCCTCTGTGTCTGAATTGGCTCATAGTTTTGAGTGTCTACAAATGTTTATGCAATTTCAATCACCCTCAAGTCAAGTCACTATGATGGCATCTCAGATCAAGTTGCCTAATCTGCCTATTGCCCTGGCTTCCTCTGCAACCTCATCATCAGCTTTGGCACCCTTAGCATCTCTGTTGGATTCACCCTTCTTCTATGTTCGATGAGACAGGTAGCTGGTCTACCTCATCCTCTTCTAAGTTCTCAACCCTTTGCTGAGCTGGGTTATGTAGAGTGCAGCAAACGGACACTGTTCTGGAGACTCTGTCCAGTAAGTACTGAAGTGCTTCACCTGAGCAGTCCAGCCAATGACAGCACATCTTCAGAAGATAAACTGTCTGCTAAACGATGGCTCTAGTGGATACATAGACATTATTATAATGCTTTTTGGCCTAAAGCAGGGAGCTTGAAGCAGCATAGCAAGGGGTCAGTTTGAGAGACTAAAAATAGCATGAGAGAGAAATCTGTATTGGACTGGGAGCTGCTTCCTGTAGTTGGCCCTTACAGTGGTACAGGGGAAGCAGCTGATTGATGGCTAAGTTTTTCTACTATTCTAATTGTAATGATAGTTCTTAAAAGTTACATGATGACAGGTCAGCTTGGCCAAGTGGAGCGTGGACCTTGTGGTACATGTAAAGTTCTGCACACATGATATGTCGCAGACAAACACATCTGCAGGAAGTACCACCAGTACTTCTTTGGGGTCTGAGTTCTGGAAATTGAGCAATGGCTTGAGTTGTTGTTGTGCATCTATAGAGCAGAAAGAAATGTGGACAGCACATTTAGGGAAGTGGTCATACTATGGATTTGAAGCACACAAACAGTAAGGGAACGGGTGACCAACAAGCAGTCTAAGAGAAGAAGGCAATAATGCAGGGGTCCCCGGAGTCTATCATGCTTGCTAATTAGTAATTTTTCATTTTGGATACTGGTGAGAGTGATGGTTCCTCAGGAGTGCACTCAGAGCCAAGTCAATGACACAACAGGTATCTCAGGTGGTCAGAGGTTGGGGGGATGTGGGGGGAAGTGGAATGTTGAAAGAAGAATGGAAAATCAATAGTGAGAGGAGATTCCATAGTCAAGGAATTGGACAGATGTTTCTGTTGCTGTCAAAGTGCCTCCTGGAGGGCTTGTTGCTTTCCTGGTGCCAGAGCAAAGGATGTTTTGGAGGGGCTGCTGTATATTTTACTGGGGGATGGTGATCAGCCAGAGGTTGTGATCCATGTTGGTACCAAGGACATAGCTACAAATGGGAATGAGATCCTAACAGCAGATCTCATGGAGCTAGGCAGGAGGTTGAAAGGCTTGACATTTCAAGCATTAACCTTAGTCCCAGGTGATAGTAAGCATAAAAATAATAGAATTGAGTGATGGAACATATAGTTGGAAAGCTGTAGCAGAAGGACGTGTATCAGTTTTCTGGACATTTGGCCTGATTCTGGGGAAGGTGAGGCCTTTGCAAACTCTATCTGCTCAGTACCGGAATAAATGTCCTTACAGGGAGATTTACTCCTGCTGTTGCGGAGCATTTAAACTAGATTGACAGGGGAAAATTCAGTGCAGGAGACAGGAGGTAGAGACTTCACAATTGATTCTGGAATACAAAGTAAGCAGAGATTTTAAAAATGTCCTGCACAGAAAATTTGCAGTATTAAATGGTACGGATGTAAATGCAGGAAGTATAGTGAAGAAAGTCGATGAGCTGCCGACACAGACAGACACATGGCAACATGCTATCATTTCTATAACAGAAAATTGGCATATAGGTGGCAGCTCAACATGAGCAAATAGAGAAGGGGGCAAGTGTTGGAGAAATGGAGGTGTAGCATTGTCAGTTAAAGAATCAATCACACTCATGACGAGGTAGAATGTACTAAATGAAGCCTCAAATGAGGTCATAGGGGTTGAACCTAGAAACAAAAAAGTGGTAGCCACACTGCTAGATTGTACTGTAGATCCCTGGACAGTCAGACAGAATTAGAGGAACAAATATGTTGGCAATTGTCTGAGCACAAAAACTAATGGGGCAATAATATTTGGGTCCTTCAACACCTGAATATCAACCGGGATACAAATGGTGGTAAAGGTACAGTGGGCAAAAAATTCTTGAATTGAATTCAAGAGAACTTTTTTTAAGCTAGCACATAACAATCTCAACAAGACAGAGTGCAGTTCCGGATTTAGTGTTAGGAAACAAAGCTGAGCAAATGGTTGAAGTAGTACTAGACGACCATTTTGGAGATAATAACCATAATGTGGTTATTTAGCATCATAATGCAAAGGTAAAACAGAAGTAAAGCAAAGGTAAAGTTCTAAATTGGGGAAGGAGGCTGGTTTGGCACAGTGGCTCAGTGGTTAGTATTGCTGCCTCACAGCACCAGGGATGTGGGTTAGATTCTAGCCTCGGGTGACTTTCTGTGTTCTTCCCATGTCTGCATGGGTTTCTGCGATTTCCTCCCACAAGCCGAAGATGTGCAAGTTAGTAGGATTGGCCGTGGTAAAGTGACCATATATCCAGGGTTGCCTGGAGAAGGTGGATTAGACATGGCAATTGCAGCATTATGGGGCTGGGTGCTCTTCAGAGGGTCGGTGCTGACTTGATAGGCCAAATGGCCTCTATCTGCATTGTAGGGAATTCTACGAAATCTTTACAACTCTGAGAGATTATCTGGCAAAAGTGGACTAGTTACAGCTAATTGACCAAATCAATGGGAGGCATTGAAAATGGAGATTCTACAGGTTGAGTGTATACATGTCCCCACACAGAAAGTGGGTAGTACCGCCAAATCTGGAGTTCTCCGGTTACCCAGTAGCATACAGGACGAGATAAAGCAGAAAAATAGCATTTATGACAATCTCAAAACAAGAGAACTTTAGGAAGCTTAGACGAGTACAGAAAGTACAGAGATGACGTGAAATAGAAAATTAGAAAAGCAAAGACAGAATATGAAAAAATATTGATCAGTGATTTTTTTTTAAAAAGTCCATCGATCTTTTATCAGTATATTTAAAGCAAGATGGTGAATAATGAAAAGGTTAGGCCCAGCAGGGATGTAAATGGTAACGTGAGCATGGATGCAGAAGGTGGCATGGTGGCTCAGTGATTAGCACTGCTGTCTCATAGCACCAGGGACCCGGGTTTGATTCCAGCCTTGGGTGACTGTCTGCGTGAAATTTGTATGTTCTCCCCATGTCTGTGTAGGTTTCCTCCCACAGTCCAAAGATGTGCAGGTTAAGTGGATTGGCCATGCTAAATTGCATGTAGTGTTCAGGGATGTGTACGTTAGGTGTGTTGACCATGGGAATTGCAGGGACAAGGTGGGATGGTCTTCAAAGGGTCGGTGTAGACTTGTTGAGGCAGTTGGCCTGTTTCCACACTGTAAGGATTCTATGTGGAAACAGATCCTATCTCTACCTTCACAAAGGTCAAGTACAATACTGACATTCTAGTTGAAGAAGAGGAGTGTAAAATATTACATTAAATACACCGAATGAGAAGCGAAGTAGAGTTATACAGCACAGAACAGGCCCTTTGGTCCATCAAGTCCTACCTACACTAAACCCACCTTCCAGCACTTGACCTATAATCTTGAATGTTACAACATTTCACATGCTCATCCACACACCTTTTAAAGGTTTTGAGGTTTTTGCCTCAACTACCCTCCTAGGAAGTATATTCCAGATTTCTACCACCCTCTGGGTGAAAACATTTCTCCTTAAATCCCTTCTGAACAGTTTGCCTTTCACCTTAAAATTATGCCCCTTCATTACTGACACTTCAACTAAGGGAACAGCTGCTTCCTATACATCCTGTTCATGCTCCTCATTACCTTATACACTTCAATGAGGCCCCTCAAGCCTTCTCTCCTGTAAGGAAAACAACTAATGCCTTTCCAGCCTCTCTTCCTAGCTAAAGTGCTCCACCCCAAGCAACATCCTGGTGAATCTCCTCTTCACCCACTTCAGTGCATCATATACTTCCTATAGTGAGGTGACCAGAACTCCACACAGTACACCAGCTGTGGCCTAACCAAAGTTTTGTACAACTCCAACAGAACCTCCCTGCTCTTCTAACATACGCCACGACTGATAAAGTGCAAGTGAGCCATATGCTTTCTTAACTATCCTATTAACCTGTCTTGCCACCTTCAGGGACCTGTAGACAAGTACCCCGAGATCCTTCTGTTTCTCTGAGCTTCCAAGTGTTCTGCCATTCATTGAGCACTCCCATGTTCTGTTACTTTTTCCAAAGTGCATCACATCACACTTTTCAGGGTTAAATTCCATTTGCCCCGAACTGCCCATCTGACGAATCCATCTATATCTTCCTGTGACCTAAGAGCTTTCTCACTATTGACAAGCCAACCAATCTTCATCTCATTCACAATCACCCCCCACATTCTCATCAACATTGTTTATAGATATTACAAACAATAAGGGACCCAGTGGTAAGCCACTGAACACCGACCTCCAGTTATACAAAGCGCCTTCTACCACAACTCTCTGTCTTCTACCAGTCAGTCAATTTTGGATCGAACTTACTCTGGATCCATGTGCTTTTACTTTCTTTATGAGTCTCTTACCCCATGAGGGACCTTTGTCAAAGGCTTTGGTGAAATTCTCCTTAACTATATCAACACTTAATCACCTCCTTGAAAAATTCTATCAGATTTGTTAGGCATGATCTCCCTGTGTTAGGTGTGAAATGCCTGACTATCCCTGATCAAACCTGCCTCTCTAAGTTAGAGATTAATTCTCTCCTTTAGAATTTTCTCCAACAATTTCCCTACTACTGATAAGAGAATTTGTCATTCCATGGTTTATTTTTACAATCCTTCTTGAAAAGCAGAATCGCATTAGCTGTCCTCTTCCTCCAGTCCTCTGGCACCTCCCCTCTGGCCAGAGAAATATTTAAAGTTTGTGTCAAAGCTGCAATAATTTCCTCCCTCGTCCCCCACAGCAGACTGGGATACAACTCTTTGGACTTTTAAGCCTGCCAAAACATCCAATATCTCCTCACTCCCAATGCCAATCTGCTCACAAACCTCGTAGTCCCTCTTCCCGAATTCTGTACCGATGTCCTCATTCTCCTGAGTAAAAACAGGTTGAAGTACTCATTTAACACCCCGCTAATGATTTCTGGTTCCACACACACAGATTGTCCCTCTGTTCCTAATGGGTCCTACTCTTTCCCATGTTATCATGGATTAGAATGTAACACTGTGCAGACATGGTGGCCTCTTTCTGTGCTCTAACTTTTCTATGGTTCTATCCTGGTTTACTACCTCCATTCACACGTATCCTGTCCTTTTTAGTTCCATTCTCTACTGTTTTTATCCACCCAGCCCAACTTTCTGTGAGCCTTTTCTGTTGAGACCCCTTTTAGGTAGGACTGTCTTTTAAGTTGAACCCCATTTTTATTTCAGTCTCCATTTTAATTCAGACTCCTTTTCAGTTGTGCACTACTTGCCTTTGCTGGCATCAACCAGTGCGAATGCCTTGTATGGGCAGTATATTGGATCTGGTCAGTCTTCACCCCTTATAGTGTAAGAATTTAACAACAACAAGCAAGAACATACATGACTGAGACTCCTCATGAGCTCATCGACCTGGTGAAGTTTCATCCCTGAAACCGTAAGCATTTAAGATCACAAATGACTGAGACATCTCATAAACTGGTTTACTCAATAAGGCTTCATCCTTTACATTGTAAGAATTTTTGCAAATAATTGATTTAGTTATGAAAGGGGCTTAGTTATGAACAAAATTTGCACTTATGGAGCTTGGAGGAAGAAGTTTACTCCACCAAGTACATACCTGGCATATATAGTCAGGTTTGTGAACCGATGTTTCCTTTTGGAAGCTAACAGGACTGTGCCAATTAATGTAATTCCAACAAGCAAGGGTGTTAACAAGTATTCATGATGTAATAATGAATACAAAAGAGTTCCTGACCATCAAGTTCAGGAAAGCCAACCCAACTGAAAGGTTCTGAGTAGGTAACAGCGAAACTTTAATCCGCCTTCAGGAAACAGAATTTTTGCCTCTCCCCTTCTAAAAGATCCAGGTTGGTTCAGAAGATCCTGCCAGAAGATTCTATAAAGAGCTCCGACCTGTTAGAGATTAAATAAACCATTGATGAAGTTTATCAAACCGACTGTCAAACAATATTGGTTTGCTTTTGACAAGAAAGGAACATTCTATTTGTATACCAATTGGTTGCTTCAGTTACGAGACAGTGGGTTGGGATACCTGCAGAAATCATTCTCTGTCACTTTCCTGACAGCAAGGGTGACACCAAGAACCACTATTTCTGCAATTCAATTAGGGACATTTTACAAGAAATTTCATTTTAAGAAATGCTAACACTGTATCTGATTCAGAGACTAACCACACAAACTAAAATGAGATAACATGGCACAGGCAACTTTTGTACATTTTTTGGTTTGCTTTATCTTTGCTTTACCTTTACTACATTACCACACAAAAAGCTGCTGCATAAGATAAAGGTGCGTGGCGTTACGGGCAATGTATTAGCATGGATAGAGGATTGGTTAACTAACAGGAAGCAAAGAGTGTGGATAAATGAGTGCTTTTCTGGTTGGCGATCAGTGACTAGTGGTGTGCCTCAGGGATCAGCGTTGGGACCACAATTGTTTACAAGTTACAAAGATGATTGAGTTGGGGACCACGTGTAGTGTGTCAAAGCTTGCGGATGACACTAAGATGAGTGGTAGAACAAAGCGTGCAGAGGACACAGAAAATTTGCAGAGGGATATAGGTAGTTTAAGTGAGTGGGCAAAGGTCTGGCAGATGCAGTACAATGTTGACAAATGTGAAGTCATCCATCTTGGTGGGAATAACAGTAAAAAGGGACTATTATTTGAACAGTAAAAAAATTGCAGCATGCTGCTGTGCAGAGGGACCTGGGTGTCCTTGTGCATGAATCGCAGAAGGTTGGTTTGCAAGTGTAACGGGTAATTCATGTGGCAAATGGAATTTTGTCCTTCATTATAAAGGGATGGAGTTTAAAATTAAGGAGGTTATGTTACAGCTGTATAGGGTGCTAGTGAGGCCACACCATGAGTACTGCATGCAGTTTTCATCGCGTTACTTGAGAAAGGGTATACTGGCACTGGAGGGGGTGCAGAGGAATCCACTAGGTTGATTCCAGAGTTGAGAGGGTTGGCTTGAGGAGATAGAATAGAGTGGGATTATATTCATTGGAACTTAGAAGAAAGAAGGGGGGATCTTATCGAAACATATAGAATTATGTAGAGAATAGATAAGATAGAAGCAGGGAGGATATTTCCACTGGTGAATGAAACTAGAACAAGAGGGCATAGCCTCAAAATAAGGGGGAGCAGATTTAGGACTGAATTCAGGAGGAACTTCTTCATGCAAAGGGTTGTGAATCTGTGCAATTCCCTGCCCAGTGAAGTAGTTGAGGCTTCTTCAATGAATGTTTTTAAAGCTAAGATAGATAATTTTTTGAACAGTAAAGGAATTAATGAATCATTGTGGCAGGGTGGGTAAGTAGAGCTGAGGCCAGGAAAAGATCAGCCATGATCTTATTGAATGGCAGAGTGGGCTCAAAGGGCCAGATGGTCTACTCCTGCCCCTGGTTCTTATGGGTTTTTTTTGCACAAAGGCTGGAGACTTGCAATATCAGGGCACAGTCACTGATAGTGATCTGTTAGCTAGCACAGCAAGTGGACAATGGGTGGCCTCAGGCTGTAATTCACAGAGTTGACTGGACTGTCTGACAAGTCATCCTGAATCTGCACAAATTGGTACAGCACTAGTTCTAGGACAGCAATGGCATCCTACATCAGAGAGGATGGTTCAACAGCCATACTTAAGATTACTGCTCTCTCATGATCGCAGTATTCGAATAATGATTCAAGGAACACATTTCAGGCTGTTGTCTTTATAACCTGCTGCTGGGAAGTTAGTAGACTGTGAAGAGTAAAGTAGCTGTTTCAAATGCTTATTATGGCACAGTGAATATAGAGAGGGACTCATTTCTGACATTATTTTACAAAAGGAAGGAAGTTATGATAAAACTGTTATAAATGCTGGTTTGACCTTTACTCCCAGTATTATGTCCAATGCTGGACATGAAATTATAGGGAGGAAGTGAAAGCATAGAAAGGGTGCACAAAAGATTAGGAGAATGATTCCAGGCTTGAGGGAGTTCAATTTTTAGGTGGATTGAAGAAGACGAGCTTGCCCCATTAGGCAAGGTTGAGAGGAGATTCAAAGGTAAACTAATAAAAAAAATGATGAAAAGTAGATTGATAGTAAACTAGCAAAGAATCTAAACACAGGCACAAAGAGCTATTACAAGTATATAAGAAGCGAGAGACCAGCTAAGGTAAACCTTGATCTGTTATAGGATGAGATGTTGGAATAAAGGGACACAAGGAAATGGTAGAGATGATACTTTTTGTGTTTGTCTTCAGGGCATTGGAACGTAGGAGAACTGAACAGGAGTAGGCGATTCAGCGCCTGGAGCCTGTTCGACCATTCAATGAGATCATGGCTGGTCTGTGGTGTAACTCCATACACCTATCTTTGGCCTATATTCCTAAATATCTTTGAAGATGTGAAAAGCATCCAAACAATAAACAAAACAAAAACTAAAAAGATGGGCAAAGAGCAGCATGGAATTTAAAGCAATCACCATCGCTAGTAAAAAAAAAGGAAAATTGTACTAAAAGCCAATAAGTCATCTGTGCCCAGTGGTCTGCATCCTTGGGTGTTAAAGGAGAGGCTGCAGAGATAGTGGCTGCATTGTATGTAAACTTCCCAAATCCCCTGGATTGTGGAAACACCATCCTTAAGGGCCCCTAAGGGCCTCATCTCACTGCTGCTGTTATTGGACCTGTCATGCTGGTATGCCGCCAAGCAAATCCTCTCAACCAACCAGAAGGAGGTTCACAGGCACTCTGTCTGATCAAGGGACACAGTGTTAGGGAGCTGGGTGAAGCCTGCTGAAAAATACCCTGACAGCAATTGCTTCCAAACTCTATCACACATGACTCCAATTCCACACTCACCTCTACCTCAGGATCTATCACTACTCCCTCTTGCAGGCCCGAGAGTAGTATTAGCAATGGACACCACTCCAAGTGGCAGTACTAGTACTGGAGAACTTCCAGTCTCTGATTGGCCACAATTAATAGCAATAAGAATATTATTCTGCATTGTTAAAAGAAAAATCTGTGCAAATTAATGTTATATGACAAAGTAAAACACTCGTTTCTGCTGTTTTATGATGCATCTTATCAGTTTTACAGATCCCACTTCCCTGGTCCCAATGTCTCAGGAATGTCAATCCCTCCCTCCTGCACCATCTCTCCAATTACACTTTTATCTGCTCTATCTCTTAATCTCCATTCTCACTGATATGTGGCAGTGTGGGCAATCCAGAAATTAAAAAAGCTTTGAGGTCCTGCTTGCTTGTTCAACTCTAGCTCCCTAAAGTCTGCCTGCATCACCCTTTCCTTTTACTACCTATGCCACTGATTCTAATATGAAACATAATACCAGGCTATTCGTCTTCTCCTTTTGCATGTTCTCCATTAATATGGTTGGCTGAGATTAGTTTTCAGTAAACGGTAATTTCCAAGGTCTTGTTGGTGTGATCTTGGTTATGAAGTTGCTGTTAATGATCAAAGGAAGATGGCTGCGTTTACTTTTCTACATGCTGGTCATTATCTGCTATGTATATGTGATGACAACCCCATGCCTGCATAATATCCAGATCTTAGAATAGATTGCAATAAGTGTTTCAATATATCAAAGGAATCATGAGTAGAATTGAACATTGTAAATTGACAATAGTCCGACTCCTAAACACCTGATGGAGGTAAGTCATGGGTGAAGCAGCTAAAATGCTGGACCAAGGATGTTTCTTTGAGGATGTTTCTCCTGCTGCATTGTCTCAAATTTACATGATTGGTCTCCATCAGCCATAACCATTTACCTTTCCAACAGGCGTGATTCCAAATACTGAAGTTGTGTTTTGACGCTTTGACCAAACCCTCCATACCCGCACACCCCCTGCCCTTCCACCTAACCTGTCTGGTTGCCTTTGCTAATCGTAGGGTTATATGATGCTATACTCAGTCAAATGCTGCTTTGCTGTCAAGGGCTGTGACTCTCACCTCAGTGTTTGAATTTACCTCTTGTTTTCTCGTCTGGATTAAAGCTGTTCTAAGGTCTTCAGACGAGCAGTTCTGCTGTAATCCAGGTTATTGATGATTAGGAGGTACTTGATTATACTAAATATAACCTCTTCTATCACTTTGCTAATGTTTGGGACAATGGACTGTGTAAATGTTTACTTTTAGTAGGTAGGACATATCTGGGCAATCTTCCACATTGTCAAGTGATGCAAGCATCATAAGAGTATTGGAGCAGTTTAGCAAACTCTGGATCAGACAGCTTATAGTTGTAGAGGTGTCTACTTGTCAGGACTGGGGGAGGGTCATGTCTGGTTCAACATGGGGAGGGGCTCTGGGTTGGGTTGAGCCTGCAGATGTAGGAGAGAGAGAGAATCCAGGTCCTGGGTGTAAGGGGGTTAGGCAAGGTGTAGCTGGGGTATAAAGACATACTTCTTCTGACCTGTTCCTCATTCAAAGTATATTGATGACTGTCTTGACTGAGTCTCTATCTGCTGTAGCAATAACAGCAACAAACAAAGAAAGACTTACTGATACAAGGAGCAACTGGAGATCGGCTCTGTTGGTAACCCTTAGCACAACGGTTGCATGTGATGCCAGTCACACCATCCTTGCATGGACACTGTCCTGTTGTCTGATTGCAGGTTTTACCAGCTGCACCAACAGGATGACAGTCACAAGCTGAAAAATTAAAGGATCAGGTGCAAGTCAGTCAAAGTGTCAGAAACATAGAATTATGAGCAGCCACACTACATGCTTGCACAAAGGCATAATCCACAGTGCAAGACTATAATACCATAGACCATAAGATATAGGAGAACAATTACGCCTTTCAGCCTATCGAGACTGCTCTACCATTTGATCATGGGTGATATGTTTCTCAAACCCATTCTCCTGCCTTCTCCCCATAACCTTTGATCTCCTTACTAATCAATAACCTATCCAACTCTGTCTTAATACATTAATAACTTGGCCTTCACAGCCTCCTGTGTCAATGAGTTCCATGGATCCATCACGTATTAGCTGAAGAAATTCCTCCTCATCTCAGTTGTGAAGGGATGTCCCTTCACCCTGAAGCTGTGCCCTTGGCTCTAATCTTTCCTACTAATGGAAGCATCTTCCCCATGTCCACTCTATCCAGGCCTCTCATATTCTGTAAGTTTCAATGAGATCCCTTCTCATCCTTCTAAACTTCATCAAGTATAGATCCGGAGTCCTCAACCACTCCTCATATGACAAGCCATTCATCTCCGGGATCATTCCTGTAAACTTCCTTTCGACCCCCTCAAATATCAGCACATCCTTCCATGGATACAGGGCGCAAAACTGCTCATAATATTCCAAATGTGGTCTGATCAGAGCCTTTTACAGCCTCAGCAGTACATCTCTGCTCTTGTGTTCTAGCCCTCTTGAAATGAATGCTAGCACTGCATTTGCTTTCCCACCTGCCAACTGAACCTATATGTTAACCTTGAGAGAATTCTGAACTAAGACACCGAAGACTGATATGATTCAACAGAATGTTTCTTGTATTCTGTCATGTTGTTAAGAAATTCAGAACTGCATGTTAAAAACTGCCAATACTGCCAGTTATAATAGGCCATTGAAGAATAAAATGGCTACAACACATAAGAATGCCATTTGGCCTATTGTGACGTACTTGCTTTGTACAAGAGCAATTCAGTAAAAAATTTTCTCTTCGGATAATTATCTAATTTCCTTTTAAAATCCACAATTGTATCTGACTCCACTATACTTTCAGGCAGCGCATTCCACACTTAAGCATCTATTGCATAAATAGAAGTAAAATACTGCAGATGCTGGCAATTTGAAATAAAACAGAAAAAAAGTCTGGAGAAACACAATCGGTCTGTCTGCATCTGTGCACAGAGAAACACAGTTAGCAGTTTTCTCCTTCAGAAGGGGAGTCTTTGGACTCTCAACTTTAACTGTTTCTTATTCCACAGGGGCTGCCAGACATGCTAAGTTTCTTCAGCATTTTCTGTTTTTAAACCACTGTATAAACATGTTTTTCTTGATAACAGCATTGTTCACTACTGGACCCTTCCATAAATGGGAACAGAATCTTTCCATTTACACTATGCAGGCTTCCCATGATTTTGAATGCACTCATCAAATTTCCAATCATCCTTTTCTTGAAGAAGAACAACCAGTTTTTCTAATTACCCACAAAGCTAAAGTCTCTCAGCTCCGAAACATTCAGGTAAATCTTACTCTGAAAAGCCTCCACATTTTTTCTAAAATTCAGAATTCACCATAGTTCACCCTAAAGTCAAAGATCGCTTTCTCAACCTATCCTGCCATCTTCAGCAATTTGTGAACACGCACCCCTTTTAGAATTCTACACCTTTTTTGTATTCCTCTCCTTGTTATTTCTACAAAAATATTTCACTTTGCATTCCCCTGCTTTAAATTTGATTTGCCATATGGCTACCTATCCCGTCAGCCTATGACCTCTTGAAATTTATCACTGTCCTCCTTACAGCTCACAATAGATCCAACTTTTGTGTCATCTACAAGTTTTGAATTTGTGCTCTGCATCCCAAGTCTAGGTAAATAACATGTATCAAGAAAGCAAGTGATCCCACCCTTCTCATGTAGAGATGCAAATGATGGATTAACCCTACTCAGACACCCATATCAGACACTGTCAAAGATAAATCTGGCAAGCTTTGTCCTCTCTCCAAGGTGCTGAAACCCTGTCAGCAGGCTTTGACACATCCTTCTCCAAAATCAGAGATGGTAGGAACTGCCAATGCTGGAGTCTGAGATAACAAGGTGTGGAGCTGGAGGAACACAGCAGGCCAGGCAGCATCAGAGGAGCAGGAAAGCTGACGTTTCGGGTCTGAACCCTTCTCTCCAAAATCAACTCCGTTTTAGGTATTTCTAATCAACCTGAACAGACATTTATGACACACAATTGGAGCAGATGGGACTTGAATCCCGGATGCCCTGGTTCAGAGGTAGTAACATTAGCACTGTGCCACAAGAGACCTCAAATAGATATTTCAATCAACCTGTTCAGGCACATTATGGATCAAATGGGACTTGAACACTGGTCTTCTGGCTCAAAGGTAGGGACACTAACATTGTACCACTGCAACACCCCAGCTCCTCTTTACCATATAAATCTGCCTCTTGGCTTTGTGCTGAGTCTCACATGGGGTTGGCTGGCCACCTTCAGTACTCCGGGATGTAGGTTATTAGCCACCAGGGATTTATTGACCTTTCATCCCATCAATTTCCCTATTACTATTTCCCTACTAATACTTATTTTCACTTTCATCAGTCCATGTTCCTCAACATTTTTGGCACTTTATTAGTGTCCTCCTTTGTGAAGACAGAACTAAGGTATGTACTTAATTGGTCTGTCATCTCTTTGTTCCCCATTATATCTTCCTCTGATCTGACTGTAAAAGACCTACATTTGTCTTCTTTAATCGTTTTCTCTTCACATATTGATACAATAAATGAGGAGAAAATTATCCAGCGGCAGAAGAATTGATAAACAAAAGGCCACAGATATAGAATGGTTGGTGAAAGAACCTAAAGTGGAATCTGGGAGAAAAAATATGCAGCAAATTCCCAGCAAACTGGGAAGAACTGCCTAAAGAAGTGGTAGATACTGATTCAATATTGACTTTCCCAGGGGATTGGATAAATACTTGAAAAGGAAACATGTGCAGGTCTACACAGCAAGTTAGGGGAATGGATTAATTGATGAATTGGTGGAATGGCCATTTCTTTCTGAATGGCTTCCTTATGTGTTGTTTGATTTATACTCAATGCAGTGGAAGTTGATAATGTTTAGAGCCACAAAAAGAACAGCGGAACAGATAAACATGGCTGCAGAACCTTCAGCACTGCTGCATTAACCCTTCCATCAAACATTTTCTCTTAATGCATAAATTCTCACCGAATTCCTCAAATGTGTTGGAAGGGAGTAAAATCTGATCCTTCCTTGCTCTATCTAGGATTGCTATTGCTCTGTAACAGAGGCACACAAGGTGATAGCAATTGGAAATTGCCCACCTGCCCATGACAATCTATTCTCATGAATTTTAACCAATCCATCCAATGTTAAAGAGAAACCTTGTGTAACATTTCTCCAAAGATAAATGGGGATAAGTAAGGTCACAATTGTCCCAGTGGACCATAGGGCTGCTCTCTCATTAGAAAGACAGACAGACAACTGGCATTGGTTTAACCTGAGGATCACACCATGCCTCAGGCAAGGGGCAAAGTTGAGAAGCTGGGACCTGCATGATCTCATCCAGTACAGAAAATGAACCTGTGCTGTTAGCATTACTCTGCATCGTAAACCAGCCATCCAACCAACTAAGCTGATAGACCCCCAAAATGAAGATGTGCTCCAATGCTATGATTTCCTTCTCTGTTTGCATAGTATACATTGGAAAGACAAGTGTAAAAGTGGATATGATCATTTTTAACGAGCTGGAATTTTTTGCCTAGATATTAAGGGCTAAAATCTGGAATTTTTTTTTGACTGCTCTTCAAGTGGTCTCAGTATAAATTTCAGACAGTTACTAAGCTACAAAATATTGAAATAACCTTAAAGATAACAATTGGGTCTAACTAGTGTTTTTTTTAATACCCTTGGGTCTTGCTAAAAGCAAGAAGGTTAAAGGTTTTCACCTGTCTGTGGAGCAATGTTCAGCTTTCTTTAATTAATTGCAGTGTGAAGGTTCAAGTCCTGTTATTGACAGCAACATTACTGTTAAGATATACCAAGAATGACCTGCCAGTAGCATGATTGGCTAATTGAATCAGGCAGCTGTCTAGAAAACATACATTCACAAAATTACTTTGAGTTGCTTTGGTTCTCATACAGCCAGGCTGTACAGAGTATAGCTGATATGCTGGTCAAGTGGTTGATGGGTTGCATGCGTTAGGGCTGCAACTATTTATTGTAGTAACATCACTCCAAACAGGAAGGGTTATATCACTGTGAGCATGCAGTGTGGACAGATGGATCACTGCTTTTGGAGACCTGAGTCTAAGTCACAGCTGGCTATCTGCGTTTGCTGCAAATGACAGCTGTTACATATTAAAGATGAATTATCACTCTATCAGTGAGAGTTTTACATCACTCTGCTGGGAATACTTTAAGATAATGGGCATAAGGGCAAGATTGCTCCAGAGTGTAACTATTTTCTAATTATTTTAAGCTTCAGTTTTTACAATGTAAATTAATGAAATCAGCAGTTGACATTACTGAGTTCCATGCCATGGGTCCACCTGCAGACACAGACTTGTCAGACACTGCAAGCAGTTTAGCCTCCAGTTTCACTTGGCCCCCAACACCAGTACAGATACACTATTTCAGTATGGCTTTAGCTCCATCTGCTCCAAATTGTGCGGCAGAAGGTGCATGTACAGAGCCCTGGGGATAAGGTTCCATCTGTGGGATGGATATGGTCTCTGGCCACCCTGTGTCACAGCCAACCAAAAAAATAAGCAACAATCTGGGGGAGGGGGAGAATTGGATCTGTGGCTTTGCTTTATAGTTGTATGTTTGCTGATGCTGTAATGCACAATACCACACTTAAGGCCCCTATTAAAGTGAATTGAATCAAAAAGATAGAAAGAGTAATCAGTCAAGTATTCCTTCAATGCAGACTTCTAACCAGCTTGCACAATTAGATTCTATTAACACAGGCCCAGGAAATGTGAGAGATAATGTGCTGAAAGGTGCACTCCTGCACCTTTGCCATTAACTCCATCATTGAACTCAGGATGAGGGAGTGATCATATGATGTGCATTGGTATTGCTGTGTTGGGGAGGTGGTGCATCTAAAGTATCTGGTTCCCTAATGATGCCAGCAAGCTTGGTGCAAGTGTTTTGGACTCCAGGAGTTCCACCATTTCTTGGAGGAAAGATTTAGGATTTACTTTGCGAAAGGCATTAAAATAATTTATTTTAATTATATTTAAGTCTTAAGGTTGAGGCCCCAAGGAGTTGGGTAGGCAGTTAGTGAAACAATATCACTGGCCTTTCCATACTTACCATTAGTAACCACGTGGCATCTTCCCAGCATTTCAGCCTGTTTCTGCATACAGCTCTTAATGTCATAGAGTCATACAGTGCAGAAACAGACACTTCGGTCCAACCAGTCCATGCAGAACATAATCCCACCTACCTGCTCCTGGCCCATATCCCTCCAAACTTTTCCTATTCATGTGCTTATCTAAGTGTCTTTTAAATATTGTAACTGTGCCCACATCTACCACTTCCTCAGGAAGTTCATTCCACACGCAAAGCACCCTCCATGTGAAAAATTTGCCTTTTGTGTCTTTCTTAAATCTCTCATCTCTCACCTTAAAAATGTATCCCTTAGTCTTGAAATCCCCCATCCTAAGGAAAAGATACCTACCATTAACCCTATCTATACTCCTCATGATTTTATAAACCTCTATGTAAACATACAAATTAGAAGCAGAAGTTGACCATTCTGCTCCTTGAGTCTGCTCCGCCATTCAGTAAGATCATGACTGATCTGATTGTTCCACATTCCTGCCAACCTGTAATAACATTTAAGCTCCTTCTTATCAAGAACCTATCTACTTAGTTATCTATTTAGCTATGAGGACAGTTTGGAAAAACTTGGGTTGTTCTTACTGGAACGATGGAGGTTGAGAGCCGACCTGATAGAGGTCTACAGGATTATGAAGGGCATGGACAGAGTGGACAGTCAGAAGCTTTTTCCCAGGGTGGAAGAGTCAGTTGCCAGGGGCCATGGGTTTAAGGTGAGAGGGGCAAAGTTTAAAGGTGATGTATGAGTTTTTTACACAGAGGGTGGTGGGTGCCTGGAACTCGCTGCCGGGGGAGGTAGTGAGAGCAGATACTATAGTGACTTTTAAAGGGATCTTGATAAATACATGAATAGTATGGAAATAGAGGGATATGGTCCCTGGAAGGGTAAGGGGTTTTAGCTGTGACAGGCAGCATGTTGGTGCAGGCTTGGAGGGCCAAAGGGCCTGTTCCTGTGCTGTAATTTTCTTTGTTCTTTGTTCTTTGTACTTCTACATGAAAAATATTCAAAGATCTGTTTCCACTGCCTCTTGTGGAAGAGAGTTCCAAAGACTCACCAACCTCTAAGGGAAAAACAATCTCCTTATTGCTCTCAAATGGGTAAGCCCTTATTTTTACAGTGACCCCTAGTTCTAAATGTTCCCACAATTGGAAATATCCTTTGCACATGTATCCAGTCAAAATCTCTCAGGATTATGTATGTTTCATCTTATACATTTTAGAGGAGATGGTGGTGTGGTGACAATGTCACTGGACTAGTAATCCAGAACTCCAGGTTATTGTCTTGGTGACATGGTTTTGAATTCCAACACAGCAGAATTGAGTTCAGTAAAAAATCTGGAATAATAACCTAGTCTAATGACACGCATGTATTCACTGTCCACACCATTGGAAAACCCTATCTTGTTCACTGATATCCATTAGGGAAGGAAACTGCGGTACTTACCTGGTTTGGTCTGCATGTAACTCCAGACCCACAGCTACATGGTTGACTCTTTACTTACTTAGAGAAGAGCAATAAATGCTGACCTAGCCAGTGACTCCCATGTCATAAACAATTTTTTTTTAAAAATCAATCAGATCATTCACAATCATACACCAGTGCATACTGTCTATCTGAGTCGAAGAGTAGCTTGGCATCTTCCCAATAACCACCCAATCAATTTCCACCAAGACAGCCAGAGATTTCTGAGCCTGACACTGAAGCTCATCTTAAGTAGTTTGTAGCTGGTTCCTGGGCTTCATTCCACAGCATATTTACAGAAGGTGGATCAGAACCTTCCTCAGTGTTTCAATTAAGTAAAGTTGATTGCATTGAATTCCTTCAGGAAAATACGTAGCATCATAGTGTTAAACAGCACAGAAACAGACCCTTCAGTCCAACTCATCCACATCCCTGGAATTTGTAAGGTTCTGAAAGGAATTGGCGAAACTAATCTACAGAAATTGCCCTTTGTGATGAGAGATTCAAAGTCAACCATAACACAAGCCTGAAGAAGGGAACAAAGTTTCAGCAGCTGGTGTGTTGAGACAGAAAATTCATATGAACTGATGAAGCAATTAACAGTTGGAAACATCACCCAGTCAGACTGGGGAGATCTGATGTGCTGGAAGACACTTACTGGTATTGAACACTGACCGGCTAGTGGACATGACAGTGATGGGAGGTGGACTCTGACACTGATCAGCTGGTGGGCACTGACCCGTGGTGGATACTGACCGGTTACAGGACACTAACCAGCTGGCAAATACTGACTGTGTATCAGGCACTAATTGGCTGGTGGACACTGAACAGTTTTTTTGACCAATTATTGGACACTGTTTAGTTACTGAGCACAAGCAGTTGGTGAGAATTGACTTGTCTTGACTTAATACGACTGACAGGTAGATACTAAACATCTGGTCAAAACTAACAAAAGCAAAGAAGCAGTAATGAATTTGACATATAGCATCAAAATAAAGTGAAAAATAATTGGAAGGAGCCAGCAAAAGTGAAAGTCATACCTAACATAGCTGAGAATTCCTCAAACAGGTGGGTTGCAGTGCATAAAGCGTACAGGCACCAGAGGAAAACCTTTGACAAGGTAGAAGGTGACTGGAAAGGTGACAGTAGCAGGAAATTAGGGTGAAGATGGAAACTGTTCAAAAGTTGGTTAGAAAGAAAAAAATACTGCTAGAAAACAATTTCGTGGTATGGGTCTGGAGTGACATAAAGGTCCAGACTTCCCTAAAAGACACCAGTAATTCTCATGAATTTAAGTATCAATTTGGCAGTGACACAATCACTACTGCAGGTTACCAACATTATAAATTCATGTTTCTAAGTATCTTTAAATTGAGTTTGTATTCTCAAAATGCCATGATGAAATCTAAAGTTGTTGTTTCTGGCTATTAACGTATCTGTGTACCATCTAACTCGTGTGTCTTATTGTACACATGTATTTGCTGACATTCACTACACTATTTTCTGGGTAGTGGCCAGCTCTCCCTGTGTATTAGAACTATAGTTGGATCAGGAACTAATGCGTTTTGTTTCAATACAATATTGGGATATATTGGCGTCATCTCCATTGACACTCTGTGAGAAATTTCTAATGGGAAAATAGAAATGAAAGAAAAGGGTCAGGAGGCAGCTTCACAGAAAGCAGCAACTGTGAAGCCCATGTTCTGGGGTTTCCTTCAAAGGCTCTATTCCAGCCAAATGAGGGGAATTTTTTCAAAAATGTAAGCAGAAATGTCCCCTGAGATTTCAGCCTTATTGTACAAGATTATATTGGAAAGACTGACACAATTTATTACATTCATTGCCAGTACATTTACAAACTGCAAAGCTGTGATTATTTTACAAGGAAATGAAGAACCACATGATGGAAGGGTGTGGGGGTGTTCAGTCAGGGGATGTCAGGCTGAGATTGGCCTTGTAAGAGAAACTGATTGCAAAGGCTTGGCCAAGCAAACGTTGATCTTAGGAGAGGACTAGTGAGCAAAACCTGCTTGGCAAACATAAAACATGACTTTCATCAGAGGAAAATCCAATCAATGAGTATATGATGGCAAAGCAAATATTACAAGATCAGCTTCATCCACTTGTTTGCCTTGAGCAAAGTTAGTGATAACCAACATGTAAGCAGGAGCAAAAACAAAGTTGCTGGAAAAGCTCAGCAGGCCTGGCAGCATCTGTGAAGGAGAAAACAGAGTTAACATTTCGGGTCCGGTGACCGTTCCTCAGAACAGGCTCAGATCGTCACCAAGGTAAAGAGCCAGACCCGCATCCAGACAAGCATCGAATCTGGGATCCAGATCTAAATCTTGATCAATACTGAGATCAGGATCCAGGTCAGTAGTGAGACCAGGACCCAGATCTAGACTTAGACCAGCACAAAAATTGTAATACAGATACAGATCTAGAACATCACTGAGATCAGGATCTAGATGCAGATCAGCACTGAAATCAGTATCCAAAGCAATACCAAGATTAAGATCCAAATATGGATAAACAGTGAGATTGGAACCCAGATCTACTCCCACATTAGCAGTGAGATCATGATCCAGATCTAGACTAGATGAGCACTGAGTTTGGATTCCAGATCCAGATCCAGATTAGCACTGAGATCAGGATTTAGTAACACATCAGCACTGAGATTAGGAATTCAATGCAGACCCAGGTCTAGACCCAGACCAGCACAAAGATTGGGACTAAGATCAGGATCCAGGTGCAGATTAGCAGTGAGATTGGAATAGAGATCAAAACCCAGATCAGTAGTGATATTGTCTTCCAGATCCAAACTTAGACATGCAGTGAGATCAGGACCAGATCCTGATCTAGATCAGCACTGAGATCAGGATTCAGAACCTGATCATGATTAACAATAAAATCACGATCCAGATTCCATTAAAGACTAGCAGTGCGATTGAGATTGAGATCCCAACCTGCAGTGAAGCCTAGATCCACATCAGCATCAACATCAGAATCAGGCTGTAGACCCATATTCAGCAGGCAGATCAGGATCCAGATGCAAACCCAGATTAGCAGTGGGATTAAGATCCTGATCAAAATCAGCACTAAAATCAGGTTCTAGATCTAAATTCAGATCATAAGATCATAAGAGATAGGAGCTGAATTAGATCATTCGGCCCATCGAGTCTGTTCCACCAATCAATCCTGGCCGATATGTTTCTTGGCCTCATTCTCCTTCCACTTCTCCGTA
This sequence comes from Rhincodon typus, assembly GCF_021869965.1. Taxonomy (NCBI): domain Eukaryota; kingdom Metazoa; phylum Chordata; class Chondrichthyes; order Orectolobiformes; family Rhincodontidae; genus Rhincodon; species Rhincodon typus. Next base: position 33,765,056 of record NC_063352.1, read on the forward strand.
ATTCTTGATTCTCTTCCTAATCAACAACATATCTATCGCTGTCTTAAATACACTCAATGACCTGGTCTCCACAGCCCTCCGCAACAACAAATTCCACAGATTAACCACCCGCTGGCTGAAGAAATTCCTCATCATCTCAAGTCTAAAATGCCATCCCCTCACTCTAAGACTGTGCCCTTGGGTCCTAGTCTCTTCTACTAGTGAGAAAATCTTCTCCACATCCACTATTGTATAAATTTTAATGAAATCCCATCTCAACCTTCTAAACTCCATCGAGTACAGACCCAGAGTCCTCAACCTCGCTTCATACGACAAGCCCTTCATCTACAGGATTATTCTTGTAAACTTCTCAGTATAGAGATTAGGTTCTAGGTCCAGATTGGCACTGAGATCAGACCCAGATCCAGATCAGCGCTGACATTGGGACCCAGATTCAGATCAGCAATGAGATTGGGAGCCAGATCCAGAACATCACTGAAATTGGGATCCAAACCCAGTCCCGCAGTGAGACTGGGATCAAGGCATGGCTCTGGGATGGTTATTAAGCCAAACAGGTTAGATGGAATATCAGAAAGTTCGTTGTTCTGGGGCTGGGGCTTAATCTCATACCCCACGTTCCTTTAAGCTTTCTGTACTACTCCAACAAAGCACTAAAACATTCTGACTGCATTATCTAATATGGCCTTCTTTAAATAGAGCACCTACCAATTAGCAAAAAGAACTCCAATTTGATTCGTAGTTGTAAAATGGAAAATAATAGAACATAGAACAGTACATCACAGGAACAGGCCCTTTGGCCCACCATGTATGTGCCGACTTTATGGCATTCTAAACTAATCCCTCCATTTGCCAGCATATGGTCCATATCTCTCTATTCTTTCCTGTTCATGTATCTGTCTAAATGCTTCTTAAATGTTTCTATCATATCTGTTTCTACCACCTCTCCTAGCAGCATACTTCAGGCACCTACCACCCTCTGCGTAAAAAAACCTGCCTCACACATCTCCTTTGAACTTCTCCCCTCTCACTGTAAATCTATGCTTCCTCATATTTCCACCCTGAGAAAAAGACTCCGACAATCCACCCTATCCATACTTCTCATAATTTTATATACTTCTATCAGGTCACTCCCTCAGCCTCTGACACTCTAGCAAAAACAATCCAAGTTTGTCCAATATCTCCTTATAGCCAATACACTCCAATCCAAGCACCATCCTGGCAAACCTCTTTTACACCCTCTGCAAAGCCTCCACATTCTTCCTATAGTGTGGCAACCAGAGCTTCACACAATACTCCAAATGTGACCTGACCAAAGTCTTACACAGTTGCAACATGACTCGCCAACTTTTGTATTCAATGCCCTGACCAATGAAGGCAAGCATGCTGTATGCTTTCTTTATCACTTTATCCACTGTGTTGTCACATTCAGGGAGATATGGACTCGGACCCCAAGATTCCTCTATATACCAATGCTCCTAAGGGACTGGCCATTTAAAGTATACTTTCCTCTTGCATTTGATCTCCCAAAATGTATCATTTCACACTCTAAATTAAGCTCCATCAGCTTTTTCTCCACCCAACTTTTCAGCTGATCTATATCCTGCTGTATCCTTTAATATCCTTTCTCACTATCCACAACTCCACCAGTTTTCATGTCATCTGCAACCTTATTAATCAGGAACAAAAACAAAGTTGCTGGAATAGCTCAGCAGGTCTGGCAGCATCTGTGGAGGAGAAAACAGAGTTAATGTTTCGGGTCCGGTGACCCTTCCTCAGAACTGATAGTAGCTGGGAAAACGTCAGTTTATATGCAGAAAATAGGGAGGTGGGTGGGGTAGGGAGTAAACGATAGGATACAGCCCAAAGAGAGAGAAAGACAGTTGGACAGACAGTGGAGTTGCTAACGGTCTTTTGGTGTTTACCTTATTAATCAGACCACAGACATTTTCACCAAATCATTCATATGTATTAGAAACTGTGGAGCACACAACACTGATCTTTATGGAATACAACTGATCACAGAAATCCAGTCAGAAAAACACCCCTCCCAAATGCCATTTGTCTTCCATGGCCAAGTCAATTTTGTACATCTTGCCAACTCACCATGGATTCCATGCAAATTGGTCTTCTGAACCAGCCTACCATGACAGACCTTGTAAGGTTATGTAGACAACAGCCACTGCCTTATCCTTATCAATCATCTTTATCACTTCCTTAAAAAACTCAATCAAGTTTGTGACACAAGACCTACCAAGCACAAAGCCATGCTGACTATCCTATAACATCTAATTTTCTCCAACGCAAGTAAATCTTGTCTCTAAGAATCTTCTCCAATAATGTCCCTACCACTGATATAAAGCTCACCGGCCTATAATTTCCCGGATTATCGCTGTGGCCCTTCTTGAACAAAGGAAAAACATTGGCTATTCTCCTGTCTCTAGGACCTTGCCTGTGGCTAAAGAGGATACAAAGATCTCTGTCAAGGCTCCAGCAATCTCCTCCCTTGCCTCCCTGAGTTTCTTTGCATAGATCCCCTCAGGCTCTGGGACTTGTTTGCCTTCACTTTTTTTAAAGACACCAAACACCTCCTCCTTCTTAATATTGACATGCCTTCTCTCTAATATTCCCAAATCCATTTCTTTCTCCTTGGTGAATCCCAATGCAAAGTGCTCAATAAGGATCTAACCTACTTCTTCTCGCTCCACACATAAATTCCCTCCTTTGTCCAATGAGTGGATCTACCCTTTCTTGAGTTACCGTCTTGTTCCATATAAAATGCCTTGGGATTCTCCTTAATCTTTACTTGCTAAGTACATTTCATGGCCCCTTCTAGACCTCGTAATTTCTTTTTTAAGTTTTTTTCTGCTTCCTTTACACACCTCAAGGGTTTTGTTTGATTTCTTTTTCCGAAACCTTTCATATGTTCCATTTTTCTTTTTAACTAAATGTGCCACATCTTTCATTATCCAAGGTTCCCAAATATTGCTGTCCTTATCTTTCATTTTCACAGGAACATGCTGGTCCTGAATTCTGGTCAACTACCTTCTAAAAGACTCCACTTGTCAGATGTGGATTTACCTGCAAATAACTTCCCCCAATCCTTTTTTTTTAACCAGTTCCTGCCTAATACTGTTGTAATTAGCCTTCCCCCAGTTTAGCACTTTCACCCAAAGACCAGACTAATTTTTTTTCCACAACTATCTTAAAACTTAAGGAATTATGATCACTGTTCCCAAAATGTTCCTCCACTGAAACTTCAACCATTTGGCAGGCTCATTCCCCAATTCAAGATCTAGTATGGCCCCTTCCCTAGTTAGACTATCTACATATTCTTTGAAAAATCCCTCTTGGATGCACCTAACAAATTCTGCCCCATCTAAGCTCGTGGCACTAAGGGAGTCCCAGTGAATACTAGGGAAATTAAAATTACCCACTACTACAACCCTGTTGTTTTTACATCTTTCCATGATCTGCTTTCCTAACTGTTCCTCTAAATTCCCGCTGGCTATTGGGAGGCCTGTAGCATTACTCCATCGTTGTGATTGCATCTTTCTTATTCCCCAATTCTACCCATATGGCCTCACTGGATGAGCCTCCCAGGATGTGCTCTCTTAGTATAGCTGTGACATTCTTCTTAATCAGTAATGCAACTCCTCCACACCTTTTACATCCCTCTCTATCTTGCCTGAAACAACTAAAGCCTGGAACGTTGAGCTGCCAGTCCTATCCTTCTCTCAACCAAGTTTCTGAGATAGCTACCACAATGCCCATACTAATCTAGGCTGTAAACTCATCTGCCTTATCTGTTATACTCGTTGTGAAATAAATACACTTTAGATTGCTAGTCCCACCCCGTTCATTAACCTGACCCTGCCTGTTCTTCCTACTAGACTCACTTGATTTAACCCCTCTCTTTTCTTCAAATACGCCACATGCTGACCTACTGCTCTAGATCCCACACCCCCCGCCACACTAGTCTAAGCCCTCCCAAGTGGCACTAGCAAACCTCCCTGCAAGGATATTGGTGTCCCTCCAGTTTGGGTGCAATGCTTAGGGGATTTGCTAAAATAGTACCAGAGCTGAAGGACTTTAGCTATTTGGAAATATTAAGGTTGTTCTCCTTAGGGCAGTCAAGGTTAGGAGGAAATTTAACAAAGGTGTTCAACATTATCAAATATTTTAACTGCGTTAACAGGGAGAAAGTATTTCCACCAGCAGGACTGTCAATCCAGTAATGTGGTTGCAAAATAATTGGCAAAAAGTCCAGAGTGGAGATGGGGTGCACAGTGAGCCATTGTGCATCATTAACTGCTGTGTCCTTCAGGATGAAATATTCATCTCCTCCCATTTCTCATTTACATACTGCCCCTCCGTGCTGTCACCCCAAGATACAGCAATCAGTTTTCACGGGTACATTGATGACACCACCCCTCTCAATTCTTCTAACTGTTTCTAAATGTTCAGAATTTTTATCTGACATATTGAGATGCAGAAATTGCTTTGAATTAAGACTGAAGACATTGTTTTTGGTACATACACCACACTCTGTTCCCTAGTTACCAACTCCATCCTTCTCCCTGGCAACTGCCTGAGATTAATCCAGACTATTTGCAAAGTTGGTTCCATACCTGACTGAAAATCAGCTTCTGACCACAAAACTACATTGTCACTAAGGACACTTGTTTTCACCTCATTAAGGCAACACAGCTCCACTCTGGTCTGAACTGCTACATCTACATCTACATCTACTGTTAAATCTTTTTCCATGACTTTATTAGCTTGAGACATAACTATTCGAATGTATTCCTGGCTCGCTTCCCCATGATACCCTCCATATTTGAAACTCTGCTGCCACTGTCCTAACTTGCAACAAATCTTGTAAAGCCATCATCCACCCCCACCCTTAATAACTTACATCGGTACCCAATTAAGCAGCATCTCAATTTTAATTTTCACACTTGTTTTCAAATCCCTCCAGAGACTCTCCTCTCTCTACTTCTGTAAACTCCTCCAGATACACAAGATATCTGTGCTGCTCTAATTCTGTCTGTTTGATCATCACTGGTTTTAACTGTTGCACCATTAGACACTGTGCCTCCAATTACTTGGGCCCTAAGCTGTGGAATTTCTCCCCTAAACCCCACCACCTGGCTTTCTTCCTTTAATTAACTGCTTAAAACATTGACTTAGTTTTATGTTCCCTAATGTGGCTCAATATTTCAGATTGCTTGAGAACTTAAATGTCTCTGGCTGTTCCATTACTTTACAGCTTTATACCAATTAAACTTTTGTTGTTGTGAGGTAACTGAAAGAGACGTGGAAAACAGGTAGAATTGTAACATTCAAAAGAGAATTGGATGAATAATGAAAGTGGCCATACCATAGCAATTGGTAAAGTTTGAATGCAAAGCCTGGAAAGAGAAAAAGCTAGTCTAATGGCAATCATGTAGTTATCTGCTTATTGCTGCAAAAATAAACTATCAGCTTTACTGATGCCCTTTAGGAAATCTAGAATCCTTTTCGACATGAGACTCCAGAGCACATAGCAATGTGGTTTACTCTGAATTTCCACCCGGCCAATTAGGAGTGGACATTAAATGCTGTCCTCGTAGCAATGCCTACATCCCAAGAGCAAATAAAAATAGTCCCTCCTGCTCACTTCGCTTACTCCCCGACACCCCACATGCTGCCCCATACACCTCCACTATTCTCATGCCCCATGTATCTAGGTGTCTAGGTGAAAGAGTGCCTAGGTGTCCAGGGGTCTGAGTATCTGGGTGTATGCGTGGCTCAGTGTGTTGGTGTCCAGCATCTGCAGAATTTCAGGTTATTTCCCAGTACAGGTTCTGTGAAAATCCAAGTGTAAAATGGGTGACAAACAATTGAACCAAAGAGTAATACAATCGTTTTAGAAGAAGGCTGGGGCACTGGATGAGTCAGAGTTGGTCAGCTTTCACATATTTTCTTGGACCTGATACCCTCTCAGTACAAAATGCAAAAGGTTGATCCCTGCTCTGGGATCAATCAGAATTATTCACTTCGCTCCATTTCTCTGCCTGAAACCATAGACCTTCCAGCTTTGGAAAAAGTGCAGATTTAAGAAGAAATTCAAATTGGTGCCATAAATAATATCAAGAAGCTGAAACAAATTTGAAGCAATTCCAGTTTGTTAGATCGATGCTTGCAATGCAGAATCTTTCCACACGTTTCATTTCAACTTCTCATCTCAGATGTCAGTTTGTTCTCTTTAATCAGTATTACAAATAAACACATGTCCGAGGGACAGGATTCCTTGTTGTTGTTTGCCACCCAGGCTGTGTTCCAGATATTAAACAAAGTGAACACCACTCCACCTCAGAGATACAGCATTTCATTGAACCAGTATTAAAGTCTGGAGCAGAATTTCTCATTGTTTGGTTCACTGTAAACTCCATCTGTTCGGTCAGATTCCAATACCCGGCCACGATTGAGTCTGGGATTTATTTATTTTTGTATTTGCTCCATTGTTCCCCTGCTCTGAGTCGCAATAGGTGAGGTTAGCAGTCGCCATCGTACCGCACAGCAAATTTCAGCCCCTTGCCTGGAAACTGGAAAATAAATCCACAATCTCCTGACAAGAGAAAGTCTGTTATAAACAAAGGCTGATGACTTAAATAACAACTTATATTGATATGGCACCTTTACTGTAGTTAAAAAAAGTCACAAGGCACTTTGTGTTGTGAAACTAAGAACAAAACTGAGCCACATATGGAGATATTGGGTCAGATGACCAAAAGTTAAAGAGGTAGATTTAATAGAAATAGACAGTCTTCAAGAAGGAAAGCAAGATGGAGAGGCTGAGGTATATGGAAGGATTTTCAGAGATTAAGAGCCAAGGCATCTGAAGGATTGGGCACCAAAGATGAGGTGAAGGATAAGTCTGGATCACACACCAACAGTCAAAGTATAAGAAAGTTCAGGCAACCTTGCCCCCCGACCCCAACCCACCCCACACCCCCCCCCCCCCTGCCAAATCCCCAAGTGCACTCACAGGTCTGACCAATCAGAGAAAAGTCATCTCCAGAAAGAGAATGGAAAGAAATAGTTAGGAGATGCTTGTCCAATCATAGGCCAACTTTATTCTGTCTGGTAAACATACTTGCAACAAACGCAGAAAAGAAACAATCTGTGATTGGAGGATCAGCAAGTACCTAGGAAACCAAATGCCAGCAAACTGGGAGCCAGTATGGAGGGGCTAGGAACTAGAACACAAGAACACAAGAACTAGGAGCAGGAGTAGGCCATCTGGCCCTTTGAGCCTGCTCCGCCATTCAATAAGATCATGGCTGATCCTTTCGTGGACTCAGATCCACTTACCCGCGTTCTCACCGTATCCCTTAATTCCTTTATTGTTCAAAAAAAATCTACTTTTTTTTAAAAGCGTTTACTGAAGTAGCGTCAACTACTTCACTGGGCAAGGAATTCCATAGATTAACAACCCTCTGGGTGAAGAAATTCCTTCTCAGTTCAGTCCTAAATCTGCTCCCTCTAATCCTGAGGCTATGCCCTCTTGTCCTAGCTTCACCTGCTAGCGGAAACATCCTCTCTACTTCTATCTTATCTATTCCCTTCATAATTTTATATGTTTCTATAAGGTCCCCCCTCAATCTTCTGAATTCCAATGAATATAATCCCAATCTACTCAGTCTCTCCTCGTAAGCCAACCCCCCTCAACTCCGGAATCAACCTAGTGAACCTCCTTTGCACCCCCTCCAGGGCCCGTACATCCTTTCTCAAGTAAGGAGACCAAAACTGCACACAGTACTCTAGATGTGGCCTCACCAGCACCTTGTACAGCTGCAACATAACCTCTCTGCTTTTTATTTCAATCCCTTTAGCAATGAAGGACAAAATTCCATTTGCCTTCCTAATTACTTGTTGTACCTGCAGACCTACCTTCTGTGATTCATGCACAAGGACACCCAGGTCCCTCTGCATAGCAGCATGCTGCAACTTTTTACCATTCAAGTAATAATCCTTTTTACTATTACTCCTACCAAAATGTATGACTTCACGTTTATTTACATTGTATTCCATCTGCCAGACCTTTGCCCACTCACTCAATGTATCTATGTTCCTCTGCAAAGTTTCACAGTCCTCTGCACACTTCGCTTTGCCACTCATCTTAGTGTCATCTGCAAACTTTGACACCCTACACGTGGTCCCCAGCTCCAAGTCATCTATATAAATTGTATTTATAAATTGTCTGCCAGAGCAGAAGGCAGACGCTAAGCTGCAGGAGCTGGGGCCAGAAGCTGAGGTCCAGTTGGGCTGGGGGACTGGGGCCTAAGAACCAGGAATGGAGGGAGAATGCAGGGGTAGAAGGTGATAGGACGGAGCTGTAAGGGAAGAGAGAAAAGGGAGGGAGCTGTAACGGAGAGGGAGAGAGAGAGAGAGGAAGCTGTAAGGGAGAAAGAGGGAGCTGTAATGGGGCAGGGAGAGAGAGAGGCAGCTGTAAGAGGGGGTAGGGAGAGAGAGAGGGAAGTGTAAGCGGGGAGGGAGAGAGGAAGGGAGGTGTAAGGGGGAGGGAGGGACGTGTCAGGGGAGGTAGTGTGGGAGGTTGCAGGTGTGGGGAGAAGAGGGTTGAGAGGGTGAGGAAGGGACAGGAAAGCTGCAAAGAGGAGGGAACTATTTTAAACCCATTAACAAAGGAGCATCCAACTAACAAGGAGCAACTCACAAACGAATATGGTACCTCTAGCTTGAGGCTGCAAAATTTCAGGAGCTACTTAGGAGAAAATATAACGGATAAACACTGTGTCAATGGTTAAATTTAAATCGGACTCTGTGAACTGAAATGCAGTAATTTCAAGGTTAAAATATTCCAGTTTGGGCATATGTAATGGAAACACATTAGCTGTGAACTCACCATCTGTATAAGGTATATTTAGAGTGATGATTCTTCTGTGTAATGATATGTGTCAGTTATTTTGAAAATAACAACTTCTGTTATTAATTATGTCTATTGTCCTTTGCCAATTTAAATATTGCAGTGTCTAGAAATTAATGGTTTCCGCGTGTTTTGTGACTTTTAAGCTTAGTGGAGTTGATAATTATTGAAGCTACTGATGAATTCTTCTAATTCTGCTTCCGTTTGAGTCCAAATGCTCTACACATGAACACAGATACAGAACATAATGCCACTATATAACTGCAATTGGAAAAAATTAAAAAATAGCCCACAAAATCAAAAAGTAGCTCTCAAAAGAAGACTTTGAAAATAAAAATGTGTGCCTTGTCCCACATCAGTATTTTAGCCTTGCATTTAACCTGCTAATCAGTTAGTCAACAATAAGGAAGGTCAAGGATTCAGCCAATGGAAAGCGGGACTAATGCCAGTTCTCTACTTTCAAATAGATTGTGATGTTTTGAAAAAGTTCAGCCTTCCCAAATTGACCGACCCTACTCATAACAAAGCATGTTCAACACCACTAACACCCACTGATCACAAAAGGTTCCTCTAACATCAACACCTCCAAATTTAATGTCCTTCCTCTACCAAATACCACCACCCCTCCACTAAACAGTACTGCAGATGGTGCTACAGGCAGGGCTCAACAATACATTGTGTCTGGAGTTAATGAGCTTCACATAGACACAGATGGAGCTAATGTAATCGATAAAGGATTTAACAGTGGGAAGAAGAGAAACAAGAGAGGTGAAAATCTCTGAGGGTTTACACTCTCTATCTGCCAATCATCAACCATTGTACTCTAAACAGCAGAAGTAAACAGCCAATTCTTTTAATTCCCAGTGTCTGAGCAACTTTCAGATTCTGTGGCGGTTTTGTGGACTGCTCAGCACATGGTCAAATCTGCTGTGTTTCTATGACACATTGCCACAAAACTTTCAACGTGAAGAACACAGGTGAAGAGCTGTCCCAGAGCCAAAGCACATAGCTGTGCGAGAAGATAGGAGAGCAGATGGAGTAGATTAGATAGAAGAAAAGAGGTGACACCAAACTGAGGATTTGAAAGCTTGGGAGCTATGTGAAACACAACACTGAGGGAGACAGGCTGTTATGTTAAGGGAGGTAGGGATATATATCAAATGAGGTGGCAGTTAAATAAAAGCAGATTATGGTTACATGGAAGCAAGTAGGGAGTTACATGAAGGAAAGTAGGATGTTTACACATCTTTAGATACTGGGATTAAATGTTTGAGTTAGAGACTATATGAAGAGTGTGAACAGTGAGGATAAAGGAACAGCATAGGTCTACAGGAAATTTCACTAATGGAAACCAGAGAAAAATATTTTTAAGGAACATAGTGCTATGATGGTAATGTTTCCAGACTAGTAATCCAGAGAATGTGAATTAAAATCTCACTGCTTAGGGCCCAGACAGCTGAAGGCATGGGCACCAATAGCACAGCAATTAAAATCAGGGATGAACAAGAGGCAAGATTTGGAGGAGGTATTGAAGGTAAAGGAGTCAAGGCAGAATTCAAAGGAGGCAAGAAGCAGATGGCCAGGATTTTAAAACCTTCACTAGGGATGGACAGAACTAAACACACAAAGTGAAAGTGAAAAAAATACACCCAGACATGGATAAATATAACAAAATAAGAATAGCAAGAAGAAAATGAACAAAGACAAAATATGAGAGAGCAAGAGAGAGAAAGGATCAGAAGAGCATCCTGTCCCAGGTGTCAAATGTCAGGAATAAGTAATTTAGTAACAAGTGCAGAAACCACTTTTCTAAACACTTTTACTCAGTCTCTGATCTCCAGCTGTGCAACATTATCTTCCATGCGTCACACATTTGCCACCCATTGCTCAATGCCATTTCGATATTCTACACCTTGCACATATCATCTCTCAAATTTCAAGATTGCTTCCAAGTTTTCCACATTTCTCCAAATTCTTTAACCAATGAATTTTACTCCGGGACAGAACAGGGTCTATGAAGAGAATTGCAAAAGCCCAGCACACACTGGCAAATATACACTGGTGCAGCTGCTGTGAAGATAGGAGCCATAGAGTGCAACTTTATAACTACTTTCCAGCCTATCATCAGCTGATGGCTATTTCAGGAACCCCATTGTTACCCATTTTGGCTTATACAAATGCAAAACAGCAGCATTGGGTATTTATTGATAAAGGAATAGAGTATAAAAGTAAGAAAATATTGCTGCAACTGTGCTAAGCTGCATGAGACTGCATTTTGGAGTATTGCATACAGATTTAGCCCCTTACTTGAGGAGTAATCTAGTTGCACTGGAAGCAGTTCAGAAGAGGATCGTTAGACTGATTCCAAAGATGACGGATTTGTCTTATTCTAATTGAGGTATAGAAGATGCTAAAGGTGATCGATAAAGTAGACGTGGAGAAGAAGTGTCCTCATGTGGGCCAATCTAGAACAAGAGGTCATAGTTTTAGGATCAGAGGTAGCAAATTTAAAGCATAAATAAAGACAAATTACTTCTCTCAAAGGGTCACGAATCTGTGGAATTCACTACCCTAGAGTGTGATGGATGTTGGGACATTGAGTAAAATTAAGAAGGAGGTGGACAGATTTTTAATTAGTAATGGGTTGAAGGGTTATGGAGAGTGGGCAGGAAAGTGGAACTGATGCCAAGCTGAGATCAACCATGACTGTAATAAATGGCAGACTTGAGGGCAGAATTGCACACTCCTGCTCCTATTTCTTATGTTATTATGTTCTTATACTGACTGCCTATGCAGGAATGATTTATGGGCTGGAATGTAATCAAGGCATTCACATTGTTTACATACACAAAAATGAAGAACTGATTGTGAGGCACAAGTTGGGATCTAATCAACCAGTTCAGGGTGTACACATAATATATATATTTATATATAGAGAAAGAATACCAGATATTTGGGAATGAATTTGTGGCTGGAATCTAATCAAGGCATTCAGGAGTTTTTAAATATTGAACAATAGATACTCAGCAATTTATATATAGATTAACAAATATTTGGGAGTGACTTATAGAGTGAAATCTAAGCAAGAAGTTTGGAAGGATTTTATATATGGAATAACTAGTGCTCAGAAGTGTATTACAGCTGTAAGTAATATACAAGCCACATATGTGCCAGCCAATAACTATCACCGACAAAACAGAATCCAAGCATCTCCCCATCACATTTAATACCTGAATCCTCGATTATCAACATCCAAGACAATGACACCCACATGCGTAGATACATTTTTAAAATATCTAATCAAGGTGTTCACAAAGAGTGAGTTTTATACATAATAACATAAAACTGGGAGTGAATTATAGGCATTGAATTGACTGAATCATTTTTTGTCACGTGTATTCAATGTAAAATTACAGTGAAAAGTGTGTACCTTCACCATACATACATGGTGCCATTCACATTCATTTGGAATAAGATAAGAAAAATAAAGACAAGACAGTCAACTTTCTTTTCCGCTGCCACAGTCCTGCTCCAGTCTTTCCAGCCCTCACCAGGCCTCCACCAGAATCCCACTCTGGGCTTTCCAGCCCTCGCCAGGCCTCCGCCAGAGTCCC
>NC_063352.1:33777608-33834762 GCF_021869965.1 Rhincodon typus
GTCCCACTCTGGGCTTTCCAGCCCTCGCCAGGTCTCCGCTAGAGCCCCACTCTGGGCTTTCCAGCCCTCGCCAAGCGTCCACCAGAATCCCACTCTGGGCTTTCCAGCCCTCGCCAGGCCTCCACCAGAATCCCACTCTGGGCTTTCCAGCCCTCGCCATGCCTCTGCCAGGGTCCCACTCTGGGCTTTCCAGCCCTCGCCATGCCTCCGCTAGAGTCCCACTCTGGGCTTTCCAGCCCTCGCCATGCCTCTGCCAGGGTCCCACTCTGGGCTTTCCAGCCCTCGCCAGGCCTCCGCTAGAGTCCCACACTGAGCTGCCTCACTGGCCTGATCTTGCTGCCACTGCCTCACCCTGGCCCACTCTCATCGGCCCACGTTCGATCTGCTGTCGCTGCACGACACAACCCGCGCGTTCAGCTCCTGCCACATGGTTCCCTGTTGCGACCCAGTTCTTTCCCAACTCCTTAGATAGTTAGTTAAAAAGGGTTGGGGGAGGGATAGAATTACTACAGAGGGAGAGAGAAGAAAGGAGAAAACAAAGGAAGGACAAAGAAAGAAAGAGAAAGAGAACTGGCAAGCAGAGTGGAGATCCAAATGGAGTGACTTACCCTGCTGCCATCTTGCCGGAACCAAACAGTTTATGGAAAAATAGATACTCAGGAATGAAAAAATAAGCAAAGGGTTCAGAGGCTTTTAAATGTGGAGTAAATAATGCCTGACTGTGTACTACAGCTGGAATCTAATTGAGCAGTTAAGGGACTATACATATGTATATAGAATAACACACACGTGCGATTGAATTTCATGTTGGAATCTAATGTAAAATTTACTTGTCAGTGGTGTTTATTGGTAGTCCAGTACAGTCCAGAAAATATATAATTCTGAGATCCATTTCATTGCTTATTCTTCTTACTTGCATTTCTCTTACTGTAGAAAAACAGCATACTAGTCCATATGAGTGATTGCATTAAACAAAGAACAAAGAACAGTACAGCGCAGGATCAGGCCCTTCAGCCCACCCAGCCTGCACAGGCAACATGATGCCTTCTGTTTCCCTGCCTATTCGTGTATCTGTCAAGATGCTTCTTAAACATTGCTATTGTATCTGCTTCTACCACCTCCTCTAGCAGCACATTCTATCTGAAAGTTGTAACTAAAAGCTTCTTTTGAACATTTCAAAGCTTCTCACAGGCACATCCAAGCATTATCGGACATTCCCCATCAGGACTGATCTGTACCCAATTGCAGTCTGAGCATTCTGATGCTTATAAACTACCACATGCCAAGGTGACATGGGTCTTGCTTAATATGTTCATCAAAAAAGAACCTTGGAAATCAATGTGATATTAGGGCCCTTGCTGGGCTGCTCATACCCTGGTCACAAATGTAAGGGAAAGAAATGTCTATATACACTTTGTCATTGACCTTATCAAACTTGACTCAGATTTGATGTTCGTATTGGTTTTAAGAAATCACACAGAATATAATGTTCAGGTTTGGTTTCTGGTCAAAGCTCTGTAGCAAACAGGTAAGAAGACTCAGAAAGTTGGAGATGATACTCAGCCACTGATGAAAATGTCAGGATACTGCACATGTTTCAGTGTACGTCTCTGCTTCTTTGGTGCTGGCTACAAGCAGACCAGAAAAGACTATTCTGTGACATTATGGGCCACTATTTTGCGAGGCCACATAGGGTTTTAGACAACCCAAAATAAGCTAGTCTAATTACTGAAGAACATAAAAAAATCTGTGTGAGAAAGTTAGTGACATTTATTGATTACTCATGATTCCCCCCATTTGAGTGATTTTGACTTAGTAAAAACAAAGCTATTATTGACACCAATGGCAACTTTTCAAAATGGTTCCAAGAGATGGATGAGAACTTTTCAGAAAATGACAGAAGGTTAAAGAAGTTTTGAAGCAATGGAGAACAGAGAAATCAAAAGTTGTAGGATTAAAAAATGCTCAGTGTTTAGTTGAACAGACATTACATTTATCAGGGATATTGCGCTGCCTTAGAGCAACAGCACAGGATAACAGGACCGTGTTTATTAAATCAAATGTAGACAGTGAACATAGAAAGGAAACAATGTTTCAAAACAAGTAAAGGTCCCTCTCACACAGGGTACACTGACTTTCTTTAATTTAAATGTTCAGGAGAACAATGATGTTGAATATAAACTGTAAACCTAACCTTGCTAACTGAGCTTCCCTCTGAGTAAAATGCCTTCTGTGTCTAATTGGATTATTGTGAAATGTTTATATTATGTCGCTCTAGATTGTTGATCAATAACATAGAAGCAATAATTTATTTTCTTAATTATACTTTGTTTCTAACTTTACTCACAATGATTAACAAGTAGGAACTAATTGCTCCCCAGTCAGTATCTGTACTGTGCTCCTGTTTTCTTAGGATTGTCTTGTGTTATGATTAACATAATTTGGAATAGGGTGTGAGACAATTTAATGGTGAAAAATAATCCAGGCCTGGTAAATTTAGGCAGTTCAACCCAATATTTGAATATACGCTTTTCAGAAGTGAGCTGGAGGGATGCCGGGATGTAACTAATATTGAATTTTACTTTACATGATTTAGTGTTAATTTATAACATGGGGCTGAACATGGGCTTAAAAACTTCAAATGACTTTGCCCCTTTCCTTACGTAGCCTGCAAAATACTGGCCCATATTGTCACAAAATAATCTTTTCCAGCCTGTTTACAGCCAGCACCAAAGAAGCGAGACACACATTGCATAATGTACAATATTCTGACATCTTCATCAGTAGGAGAACATCGTCCCCAAACTCAGCCTTCTTACCTGTTTGCTGCAGAGCTTTGTCCAGAAACCAAACATGAACATTACATTGTGTGATTTCTTAAAAGCACATTGCCAGCATTAAATGAGTCAATACACATTGCAGACTGAAAGTTAATCTATCAATCTAATTCTGTTTGTGTATGTGTCTGTCTGTCTATGTGTTAATCTGTCTGTCAATGTATTCGAGTTCCTCTTATCTCTGTATTCATCATTATCCATTCCCATACGTGCATGTCCACATAAAAGCATTCTGGACGCTGGGAAGTCCCACAAACCTCTGCATGCCTTTCGGTGAGTAATGACTTTGGTGAGGTCTCGATAAAATCCTTCCTTGCAGTAATGGCAATGTCGACCTGCAGTGTTGTGCCGACAATTTAAACAAACACCTCCACTCTTTCGTCCAGAGAGTTTGTACAGCTCCATGTTGAATCGGCACCTCCGGGCATGTAGATTGCAGCTACAAGCTAAAGAAAACAGAGTAAGACTTGTGTTAAAATCACATCGAGGCAACGCAGTGTGATTTAGACTTTGACCAAACTCGTAGAACAAGACAATATACATCAACAAAGTTGGAAAACAGGCAGCAATCTGATATCACAAAAAATTACTCCCAATGTCTTTAACAAAAGAAATATTAGGAATCCGCAATTACCATTCCTAATCTCATGATGTTTCAAAGCAGACTACAGTCAATGTAACACTAAAGTAAAATCATTGCTGGAATCGGAGGAAACATGGGCAGCACATTTACACACAGCAAGATACCAAAACCTTAATGTGATAAATTAGGAACGATGTAATTAAACTGGAGACGGTTCCTGAAAAGATTACCAGGATGGTGCAGGGAACGGAGTACTTGAGATATAAAAATTGATTCGAAAGACTGGGACTTTTTCACTGGAGCATAGGAGGTTGAGGGGTGACCTTATAGAGGTTTATAAAATCATGAGGGGCATAGATAAGAATGACAGAAAAGAAGGATTCTTTTTCCCTAGGGTGGGGGAGTTCAAAACTAGAGGGCATATTTTTAAGGTGAGAGGAGAAATATTTAAAAAGTACATGAGGGGTAACTTTTTTACACAGAGTGGTTTGTGTATAGAATGAACTGCCAGAGGAAGTGGTGGATGCAGGCATAGTTACAACATTTAAAAGACATTTGGTTAAGTTTATGAATAGGAAAGGTTTAGAGGGATATGGGCTAAGTCCAGGCAGGTGAGATTAGTTTAGTTTGGGATTATAATCATCATGGACTGGTTTCCATGCTGTATGATCCTGTGATTAGCCGGTTTTAAATACTTTTAATTAGGATGTAAATATTTAGATTTTAATTAATACCAGTAAATAAATTCCATCTGATTCTGCAGGTGTTGGATCATGTGCATTGTGAGCAAGAGCCTGCAGCATACAACACACAAAAATAACCAGTGTCCTTAGGCGGCTTTTATCAGATGTAGTATGTAAATGGTTATGTGTCATTGGTGTCAGTGCAGCCCAATGTGCAGCACTCTTGCCTGTGGCAAGAAGTTGTGAATTCAAGTTGTACTGCAGTGACTTAAACACATAATCTAGGCTGACATATTCAAATCAGTAGTGAATGAGCACTGCACTAGTGGAGAGACAGTACTGAAAACTCATTGCACTAGGGCTTGCTCTGTGCTGAGGGTGTATTGTGCTATCAGAAGGAGCAGTGTAGGGTGGACATCGCACGTCAAGGGTAGTGAGAAAGTACTGCTCTGTCAGGAGGTTCACTACCAAGGGAACACTGTACTATGTGTCTATAAATGCAAAATTTGTGTGTGTCATGTTTTATACCTACCTGTTTAATTTGAAGTAAAATACAATCATGAAGGAAATCTTGTGTTTTGCTCTGAATTCTGCTGAACCACTGAGGGTGAACTGTTTGATAGAGGACTCATCTGAAAGGAACTCTGCACTGAGCGGCAATGTTTGTTATTTTGGGGCAATGATGCACAGATTGTTTTACTGCAAAGGTACTAGATGTTCACAAGTGCAGACAGTGATAGGGCAGTTATGATGACTGCAGGTAGACTGTTGATCTTCATGTCACACAAGAAGGTGTTAGGAATGTTGGAGTTTAGAAGTGATTATACTTTAAACCGAAAATTTGATTCCAAGATTGGAAGGTAATTAATCAACACTTCCACCTAAATACGAGGCCCATGTGATTCATGTTGCCATGGAAATAGACTTTAAGTGGGGAACAGACCACAGAAAGCCAATTTAGTGTGGGGATACATAATCTCCCTGAAATTTACAGACAGCTTAACCCGCAAGAATCTGGGTAGAGAGGGCAGTAAGATAGAGACAGCCAATCTCTATTGTTCACCATGGAGGATGGGTGTGAGAACGCGTGCACAGATTGAAGATCCCAATTTCAAGTATGCAAACTATCAGAAACTTAGAACTGCTTTCAGCTGGTCCCTGGGGAACAAAGAGTCCATTTAAGGGACAGAATAAAGTATAAGTGGAAGGGGCTCTCTGGTTGCATTAAGAGTTAAATGGGGGATATTTTCTGCAGGTTAGAGAATAAATCGCCAACTAAGTAGTGCCAACATAGTGTTGCTTTTAGTTTGCAGTAAACATCATTAAAACTGAAATCTCGCCATATGATTATTTCAGTTAATCACAAGAATTCAAACGTCTTTTTAAAAGTTATTGAGAGGGATAGTGCAGGGGAGATGACAGTCAGAGGTATAATGTTGAAGGAGTACTGCATTATTGGAGGGGCAGTACTGATGGAAGGCAGCATTGTCAGAGTGGTTGTCTTTCAAATCAGATATTGGTCAAATGATGATTACGTTTGTCCTGAATTATTATTTCAAAGTGGTGTTCTATACCGAGGTTAAGCGCAATTCTTTTTCTATATTATTTAAATAATAATATATATAGCATATGTTAAAATTAAATGACAATGTAATATATCTCTGTGCATAATATATCAGGCAAAGAATTGGGTAGCCAATATATTATTTATTGGATTATAATGCATTGTCAGGTATGTCGAGAAATATTTATACTGCAACTTTGGACTATGCTCCCAATGCATCCTTGTATTTAATTTTTAATTCATTAGAGCAAGTTTTGGACAGTGAAATATTTTCAAATATTGCACCTAAAAGACATCATTACTTGAGACTACACTATATATAGGTTATATCAATAACAATGTTCAAAATACACAGGGACCGAATATTAATTTGCACTCAAAAGATCCAAAAAAGTCTATGAAAAGTTAATGAAGAAGGTAACAAATCAGAAATAAAACAACTTTATACAAAGAAGAAACAGAATCTGTGGGGAGCAACACCTCCAATCATAGATGCTGTCTGTCTGGTGTTGCTCCAGCTCCTCCAATCATTGATGCCTTCTCCCCCACACTTACTGCACCTCAAGAGACAAAATCTCTGATTTGGAAGAGTGGTAAGGGCAGGAGAGAGAAAATCTATGATTGGAGGAGCAAGAGCAGTAACTCTGGCTGGTCCTGCTGCTCCTAGTGTCAATCACTTTGAAAGGGGACTGTTTTGAGAGGAGGTAAGAAATGGCTACTACTTTTAGATAACCTGGATAATTTATGATAGGGTTTGTGGGTGGGGCTAGAAAAATTAGAAAAATTCAGGACATACACCACACATCCAGGGCAACAACTGTCCCCTGTTTGGCATGTAGACAATCAAATCCCAAATGATAGTTTCTAGAAATATCTTCAGGTGTTTAAGATGATGGCTTTTTTTGTGTAGAAGTGTGTGTTGGTAATTTTGAAACAATAATTGTTGCTTGCATAAGATAGTTGTTTTCTTGTGCAATCTGAAAACTGTAGTTTCTGGCAAATGATTGCTTTTCTTGTTTGTTGTGGCCTTTATTTTTAATGAAGGAGTGATCACCATTGAAAATATTGATTAATTCTTCTAATTTTGCACCTGAGACTCCAAATATACCATACATCATCTAAATATCTGGAGTAATGCACAAGCAGCCTGCAAAATCTTTCAAGGACCCTCTCTTCCCACTCTCCCTCGTATATGCTACATCCTCACCTGTTTCTATATTTATGTACAGATTTTCAATGTCTATTGTACAAAGTATGGCATTGACGCATTCAGTTAGTGAACTAGCCAGCTCTATAAAGTGGTATGTAACTTCAACAAAACTCGGATGATTTGATGTTGAGGGGTTCCAAACTATTGTCTCATTAAAGCATGGATGATCATGTGAGGAGGTGCAGTAACTTGGCAAATGTCACTGAAATGTGAAGTATTGTGAATTAAACCATTTGTTATCTGATGGTTAGTTTGGTGCTTCTGAATTAATTTGTGCACATTCCCCTTGTTGCTCAGATAGAACTTTGCAAGTCAGTATCCTCACCTATTTCTCAGCACTCACTTTAACAAGAAGAAAGGGGAAACTGGGGTAAAAATCTTGAAATTGTTGATATTTGAGCTGCATTTTCTTTTTGAAGACAGAAGAACTTCATTAATGCAGAAGGTATCATTGCCTTGTAAGTACATCGCCTAATAAAGAAGATGGTGAGAATGAAAAAGGAATGCCAAAATTCAAAATGAAACCCCCATAAATTGAAAAGTTGCCTTTAAGAAAATCATAGGCGGAGCCCTTTGAAGTTAAGAAAGCATTTAGGTTCCTTCTGCCACATGTAGTGTTCAACATAGTGCTCAATATACTAAGCAATGTACTGATTAATATATGATTCAATTTACTCTCTGATATATTGCTCAAGGTATTAGATATACTGTTAATTGTGTTGCACAGTTTACTGCTCAAAAACAGCTTGATAAACTGTGCAATATTTCTGCTGACTAAATTGGTTGATTATAACATACAATAAATTGCTGCTGAACATACTGCTCAATATATCGCTTAATATTTGGTTGATGCACAGTACTGCTTGATGTATTGCTTGTTACACTGCTCAATATTCTGCTTGACATACCGATAAATATACAATTCAGTGTCCAGCTCAATATATGGCTTAATACAGGTTGTGTAAGGGTGTAAGGATCTGAAAGGGTTAATTCTGAAGGGCATCTTAAACACAGCTCACTATAATGATGTAATACAGACTTTGTAGGAGAATACCACAAAGAAGAAATTGCCCTGATTCAGAGATCCAGGATGCTATTAAAAAAAAGTGCCCATTTCAACAGGACAGCTATTCTCAGCAAAGGAAATTCGAGTGATTAAAGATTCTCTAGATACTGTAATGGAGCCATTGCCGGTTTTGAGCAGGTAAGTCCTTCTTCAGAAAGGAAAGCCAAGAGATAAAATAACTTCCAAGTTTAAAGGAACTTTCAAATCTTAAACTGTCAGGAACAAAATAAAAGTCGACAGTCTTCAACCCAGAGATTAATAATCTCCCAAACTCAAAACAGAATCCTTTCTGATGGAATAGTAAAACCTCTGGACTTGAACCTGTGAACTCAGAAACTTGGGTGGAAATGGTTTGGTGGTCAAAGTAATTACATACACAAATGTACAAACTGCTCAATATACTGATCAATATGTTGTTCATATGCAGCACAGTATACCACTCAATATATCGCTGAATCTGTTGCTCCATTTATCATTAAATATGCTTCTCAATATATGACTCCTTACACAACTCAATATACTGCCCAATATACTGCTTATTATGCACTTGATATGGAGCTCAAAATACTACTCACTATGTTGTTCAATACATCATCGGCGAATTGCCGGATATACTTCTCCACATACTGCTTGAAATATTGCTCAATGTATTGGTTGAAATACCGTTCAGTTTACCACCTAATATACTGCTTGAAACACTGTGCAAAACGTCTTATCAATGTATCTTTTCACGAACTACTCAATATACCACATGACATATTGCATGATATTTTGCTTAATATCTCACCCAATATACTGCTTAACACACTATTCCACATAACAAAATCCAGAGAACTGCATATGCCGGGAATCAGAAACAAAAGAGAAATTGCCAGAGAAACTCATCAGGTCTGGCAGTATTGGTGGAGAGCAAGCAGAGTTAACGTTTTGGGTCAAGTGACCTTTCTGACCTGAAGGAAGATGACTGGACCCTAAACATTAACTCTGTTTTTTCTCCACAGATGCTGCCAGACCTGCCAAGTTTCTCCATCAATTTCTGCTTTTGACACTGTTCAATATGCTTTTCAAACATAGCTCAAAATACTGCTTTGATACATACTTGATATATTGCTTAAAGTACCACTTGATACATTGCTCAATGTACTGCTCCATATATTTTTTTCAATATATCGCACAATGTAATGCTTGATATACTGTTCAATATACTGTTCAATGTACTGCCCATTTTGTATTACCCACTATACTGCTGTGTGTATTACTCAATATACTGCTATATATACTGCTTGATATAATACTCCATTACTGCTCATTATGCCTTTCAGTATTCTGCTTCATATATTGTTCAATATATTGCCCAATATGCTGCTTAATAAACTACTTAATATATTGCTCAATCTCAAGCACACCAATTTAGAGATTGTTTCGAGGAAACTGAGTCATTCTGCCTGCCAATCATTGCTTCCCAAGCTTGTCATGACCTTAAGGCAATCAGGGGAACTGTGCTGAAACTCAATGCTTTCATTCTAATCTGTTCAACAGATGTTGCTGCTCCTCATTCTGGGGAAAACACTCCATCGGTGACATACTGAGCATGCGCAGCTTGGGTCAACAGCGCAGACACGCATGGAGTAAGGAATGAATGTAGGGCTCAGGGTCATTGTTCAGAAATTACATCCAGATGTTTTGTTTGGAATCCAGCTTTGCTGCACCAGCTTTGGGCTGTAGACTACACAGGGGCCAGAACCCATACTGACAGAACTAATCGACTCCTGATTTCTGTTATTGGAGCTCACACAATCCAACAATTCCAGCTGCAGTCAGAGCTGGAGAAGCTTCCAGAAAGAGTCTGAGACAGGCAGGGAAGAAATTAAAAGGAGCTGGCCAATTTGTCCAACAGAGTAGAGTCAAAGCCCTTGTACCAATCTGTGCTGGGTGCTCATGATCGAGGTTTGATAGTTGAATTCTGGGGAGTGAGGCAAACTAACACAAATATCCAACACACTTATTCTTGCTGGTGATCCAGCAACGATTGCTATTCCATAATGCAGCATCCCCAGTTGCCTAGCAATGATATTGTAGAGGAGAATTTCTTTAATGGATTGTGTATGTGATGTTTTGTTTTAGACCAAAATGTCGAGGAACTAACCAGAGAACAGGCTATTCCACACTGGATATTGCACAATGGGTAAAGATTGAATAAAAACCTAATTGTGTGGGATCTTTTGGGAAACAGCGACCATAATATGATAAAATTCTTCAGCAAGATAAAGAATGAATCTGAAATTAGGGTCCTGAATCTAATTAAAGGGAGCTATTAGGGTTTTAGTTGCAAACTGGCAAGGCTGGATTAGGGAAGCTTACTAAAAGGATTGATGGTTGATAGGTAATGATTGATATTTAAAGAAAGTGCGCATGAGTTCCAACAATTATTTTATTCCTGTCTGGCACAAAAATAGAAGAGGAAGATGGCTCATCTATGGCATTACAAAAGAAGTTATAGATAGGATTTAATCCAAAGAGGAGACATGTAAAATTGCCAGGAAAAGGGGCAAGCCAGTGGATTGGAAAGATTCTATTCTAATTCCAATTAGAACTCAACAATGAGGAAAATAGAGTATGAGAGTAAAATTTTGCAGAGAAAACTGATCAAAAGCTCTTGTAAATATGTAAAGAGAAGAAGATTAATAAAACAATTTTTAGGTCCTTTACAGTTAGAAGACGGGGAAATTATAATGGAGAACAAAGAAATGGCAGAAGAAGAGAACACATACTTTGGTTCTGTCTTCACAAAAATGGCACAAATAACTTCCCAGAAATGTTAGAGAACCAAGGATCTAGTGAGAGGGAGGAATTAAAAGAAATCAGTACTAGTAAGAAATTAGAGCTAGGGAAAATAATGGAGTTTAAGGCTGGCAAATCACCAGGTTCTGATAACCTACACTCAGAGTACTGATGGAAGTGCCCCTGTAAATATTAAATGGATTGGTGGTCTATTGACTCTGGAGCAGTTCCTACAGTTTGGAGGGCAGTGAATGCAATGCCATTATTTAAAAAGGAAGGGAGAGAAGAAAACAGCATTTCAGACCAGTTAGTCTGACATCAGTAGTGCGAAAATGTTAGAGTCTATTATAAAAGTGTGATAACAGAATAGTGCAAAGCACTAATTGGATTGGACAGGTTTACCAAATCTGCAGGAGATTTTTGAGGATGTAACTAGTGGAATAGATAAGGGGAGACCAGTGGATGTAGGATATTTGGATGTTCAGAATGCTTTTGATAAAATTTGAAAATTTGAGTTCAGAAATAGGGATGGCTTACTGTGAAATTGGAGCCTTGGTGAGACCACACCTGGAATATTACGTATGGTTTTACTTTCCCTAAGAAAGAATATAGAGGGAGTGCAATGGAGGTTCATTAAGCTGACACCATGGATAGGAGAACTGTCGTATGAGGAGAGATTGAACAAATCTTCACAAGATTTTAGGACAATGAGAGGGGTTCTGATTGAAATGTATAAAATTCCGACAGGGTTGGACAGACTAGATGGAAGGAAGATGTTTTCAATGGTTATGGAATCTAGAACGAGAGATCACAGTCTTAGGATTTGGGGTAGGTCATTTAAAACTGAGATGAGGAAAAATATCTTCACTTGAAGGGTAATGACCCTATGGAATTCTCTACCACAGAAGGTTATGGAGGACAAGTCACTGAATATATTCAAGAAAGAGATAAATAAAAGTTTATATTTTAAAAGCACTAAGAAGTATGAGGAGAAAGTGGGAAGATGGCATCAAGATCAACCACAATAATCTTGAATGGTGGAATGGACATGAAGGGCAGAATGGCCTACTCTTGCTCCTAGATCTTATATTTCCAGCAAATGTTACTACATGATGATCCACTGCTCTCCATTTCGCAGTATTTTAGTAAGAGCTGCTGCTTGCTAAGCCTCTAACCCTTCTGGTCCAGTGATTCAGCAATTACTTTTGCCTGACAATCCAGTTATTGTTGCTGACCTATGATTCGGTGATTGCTGTTCCCAGGCTGCCCAGTGATGACTAATTCCCAGTGATCCAGCAAGCAGTGTAACCAGGGTGACTAGAGATTGCTGCTGCCTGTAGGTCCAGTATTATAGCCATCCAGTGATCAGTAATCCCTGCTGTAAATGATCCAATGTAGGAAGCCACCATTTGGCTCATCAAGTACATGTTGGCTCTCTATAGAGCATTCCAGTCAGTCCATTCCCTTAAATACCATAATCCTGTATACTTATTTTCCTCAAGTTCCTATCCAATTTCCTTTCAAATTATGGATTGTCTGTATTACCACCACCCTCCTAGACAGTGAGTTCCAGGTTACTGACATTCTTAACCGACAATTTGGGACAGGCAATAAGTGCTGGGTGCTCACAACCCATGAATGAAAACAAAAAGTCTTATCAGCTTCAAAGACATTGGGAAGTGCCAGTGAGTGTGTTACTATGAATGTGTTACTCTGAAAAAACATAAGAACAGAAGACACGAGAATGAACCATGCTGTGCCTTGAGTCTGCTCCACTGTTTGATGTTATCATTGGTTTCTCCCTCAACTCCATATTCTCACCTATTCACTACTTTCCTGCATTCTCTGACAGACTGGAAATCTGTCTATTTCATACTTGAACATAATATATAATAGAGCACCCTTTTGAAGTACAAAATTCAATAGGCTTTACCGCCATTCAAGTGAATAAATATCTCCTCATTTCAGTATAAATAATCAACTCTTATTCTGAGACTCTGCTTCTGGGTTTTAGATTCCTTAACCAGTGGAAACTACATCTCAGTATCTTTCCTGTTAAGTTTCTTCAGAATCTTGTATGTTTCGATGAGATCACTTCTTGTGGTGGTAAAGTCCAGAGTTTTTAAACCCAATTTACTCAACTTCTCTTCATGGGTAAACAATCCCATTACAGGAATCAATCTAGTGAAGCTTTTCTGCACTGCCTCCAACATAAGTAAATCACTTGTATGAAGACCAGGTCTAATTTTTACCCCTGCCTAAAAATGTATTTGTAGATCTCTGTGATTGGGTTACTTTCTGTATGTTACTCCCATTAGAACGTTACTCTATGGGAGTGTTATTCACTAAAGGCATGTCACATTTAATGCACAGGTGTTACTCTGTCAGTATGTTGCTCTCTATGACGGTGTTACTGTCTGGAAATGTTACTCACTAGATGAGTTTACTTTAAGGGAATTACTTTTTGTGGAAGTGTTCCTCTCCGTAAGATTGTTATTCCCTGTGGGACGGTTGTTCCTTGAGAGTGTTACTTCTTTACATGTTCTTTCATGGGATTTTGGAGTCATTGGCTAGACCAGCATTTATTGCCCATCCTAACTGTCCTCAAGAAGGTGGTCATGAGCCATTTACTTGAACTGCCACAAACCATGTGATTTCAGAACACTCATTTGTGCTGTTAGGAAGGAATTTCTGGGATTTTGACCCAATAATAGTGAAAGAACAATAATATAACTTCAAGTTAGAATGATATATGGGTTGGAGGGGTTCTTCTAGGTGGTGGTGCTCCTGTGCTGGCCTTCTGGTTGTAAGTTTTGGATGGTGATGTTGAAGGAATTCACTGTGGGAATCTCACTCTTCATGTGTGTTAGCAGTCACAGAGGGTATATTCCGAAAATGTTACTCTCAGTGCATGTGATACTGTCAAAGGGAGAGCTATCCTCTGTGTGGTATTAAATACTCGTTGTGATAGAATTAAGGTTACTATTTTTCTGGTTTTACTATTTGTGGGAGTGTAATTACCTGGCACTGTTACTCTTTATGGGGCTACTTCCTGCGTATGAGAAACAAAAACAAAGTTGCTGGAAAAGCACAGCAGATCTGGCAGCATCTGCGAAGGAAAAAAACAGAGTTAACGTTTCGGGTCCAGTGACCCTTCCTCAGAACCTCGTTCTGAGGAAGGGTCACCGGACCCGAAATGTTAACTCTGTTTTCTTCCTTCACAGATGTTGCCAGACCTGCTGTGCTTTTCCAGCAACTTTTTGTTCTTGATTTACAGCGTCAACAGTTCTTTCGGGTTTTTATCCTGTGTGTGAGTTTTACTGCACATGTGTGTGTGTGTGTGTGTGTGTGTGTGTTACAAAGAAAAATACTCAGAATAACAAATGCACAGCAAGTTTCATACTGAAGAGGGACAGAGAGTAATGCATCAAAAGTCTCAAAAGAAAACTATACCCTATTGGTGTGATGCAGTCTTCCTTGTCTTAGTTTCAATTTTAGGGAAGCTTATTTACTCATCTAAGATCCAAAACCATTCTCTAGATTGTTTTCATCCCCTCCCCAGGAAGGTTGGGTACTCTCCATGCAGGAGTGGGGTAAAATTGTGAAATATTTGAAATCTAATCTGAACCCATCAGAAACACATTTCCTTCCTGTTTGCCTGGGTCTACACCTGAGGTCCTTCATTGTCATATGTCAATGACTCGAAATTTAGCCAGATTTAGGTTTCCCAGCTGTGGGCTCAGCTACCCCCAAGCTAAAATAATGCCAGAAGTGCCAGATCCAGCAGTTAAATTGCTTCCTCAGAGTAAAGGGAACAGTCGTCCAGTAGCCCTAAGGTTGAGAGCAACAAATACACAGAGGGTGATGTAATCAGAGAGAATGTTGTGGTCAGCCCCTTCCAAATTACTCCCCTCCTCCTCCCTTACAAATCCTTTCTCTTTGCTCTCCCCTTTATAGCTTCAGCCTTTACTGCAGGTTTTCCCAACAAGGGACAAACTGGCTATTAATTCTAATCAACAACAGGACTTCTGCATTTCTCGGATTACTGAGCTTCTTGGTGGCTGAGGGTTGTCCCCTTCTGCTTTCCCATAAATGTCTGGCTCCTGTCTTTGCCCCTGTACCAAACTCTGCCAGAGTCTCCGAGATGAGCGAGTGATATTTTCTGTGCCTTTTTCAATGTTAATTAACAGACCTGCAGGTAACAAGCCTGCAGACTGACCACAAAATCCCTTCTCCATTAGAGGGTGGCTTTACGAGTTCCTGCTCATGGGATTGACTAAACACGGTCACCATGTTCAGTAAAACAACACAGCAACAGACCCAGGCCTGTTGGACTCCACTTGCTCCTCAATAAGGGTAATGTTTGGTGACAGAGGGAACCGGCTTGGATCTCCAGCAGCTAGACCTGGGTGGCCCTCTGGTGGCCAAAGATTCCCCAAGGGACACACTCACACATCAACTAGAGATGGTTAATCAAAGTACATGCATCAACCAAGTGAGTCCATCTACAATAACTGACAGATGGGTGGCTCAAAGGATTCCCAGTGTTAGGATAGAATTTGAAATATAAATGGAATGAAGCGTACTGTGTTTGGAGCAGAGGGCAGTATACATGGAGCAGAGGGTAGGGATAGAGAGCAGAGAACAGCAGATATGGGGGGGGTGAATATGGAGTGGAGAACTGTGCATATGGAGTAGAGAGCTACGGATATGGAGTGGAGCACAATGAAAGTGGAATGGAAGGTGGTGGATATGAAGCAGAGGGTAGTGTATATAGAGCAATGGGCACTTGATACAGAGCAAAGCTGCTTTATTTGAAACAGAAAATAATGAACCATAGCTAAAGGAATAGTAAAAACATAGATCTGAAGTCATTGTTATGTAGGGAAAGCAATAACTAATTTCAGCTTTGCAAAGCTCCCTCAGTAGTCGTCACCCTGTAACAGTGCAGCATTCCCCTTTTGCCAATGTGGTTCTCCTCAAATACAGAACGCCCTCAAAGCTGCCCTTGTGACAGTGCGGCGCGCTCTCAATACTGCCACTCTGACAGTGCAGCATTCTGCAGTACTGACACTGTAAAAGTGTGATGCTGATCTTAATCATCAGCCTGGATCATGTTATTTATTTTTTCAAGTATGGTTTAAACCTTTGGGAGCTTGCACTGAGTCACATGCGCAATACAACCGATATTGTTACAAAGCGTCTACAATTCAGTTTAGGGTAAGATCAAGTCATGAGACAATCTAACACCAGACATATTCTCAGGATGCAGCCTCCCAGTGAGGTATTCTTAGAACCGGCGCACAACCCAAAAAGGGAGGCCAGTTGTTATACTTTGAAACTCTGATGTCAGGGTGAGAAACATAGTTTCATAGCCTGTATTTGCTGACCTTGAGACACAATGTGGTGATTTTACAAGAGCTAGGCTCCAAACTGGCCACATCTGGGCTCACAGTTTACTTAAGCTTAGCAGATGGTTGTTCATGCTTTTGCCTCAGTCAGAGGATCAGCAGCTCTGAAGTCTCAGCAGTGCTTCTGCGAGAGAGTGAGAGTGCTGCCAAGAGTGGGAGAGTCATAACATCATGCAGTTTTCACAGTAAGAAAGAGGACCCTTCGACCCATCATGTCATTTGTGCCTGTCATCAAACATTTATCTATTATAATCCCATTTTTCAGACTTGGCCCATAGCTTCGTATGATATGGCTTTTCAAGTACCCATCTAAGTAGTTCTTAGGTGTTCCTGCATCTACCACACTTTTAAGCAGAGAAATCCAGATACCCACCCCCTCTGGTGGAAAAAAATCTTCAAATCCCCTCTAAACTTCCTGCTCCCTACCTTAAAAGTGTACACCTGGTCTTGATACCTCTATTAAGGGGAACACTTCCTCCCTTTCTACCTTATATAAGCCCCTCATAACCTTGTACGCCTCAATCATGTCCTTCTCAGTCTTCTATGCTCTAAGGAAAACAACTCCAGCTCAGGCAACATCCTAGTAAATCTCTTCTACACCCTGTCTACTGCAACCACACCTTCCTACACTGTGGTGACCAGAATTACATACAGCCCACCGGGCATGGCCTAACAAATTAACATTATATGCAGCTCCATCAAAATCTCTTTGCTCTTATATTCAATGTCTTGAACAATAAAGGCAAGCTACCCATATGCCATCTTAACCACTTTATTTCCCTATCTTGCAGCCTTCAGGGATCTGTGGTCATGCATGCCAAGGTCCCACTGATCCTTTGTACTTCCTAGGATCTTGCCATTCAACATACACTCCCTTGCCTTGTTTATCCTCCCGAAATGCAACACCTCACACTTTTCAGGATTAAATTCCACTTGCCACTGTTCAACCCTTCTTAGGGGTGGGTCCTGCTGAGAAAGGTCCTAGACTTTGAGTTAGTACATAACTAGTACATAACCTAAAGATAAACAATTTTCAAAGTTTTTGAGACAATTTGTAGCTCGGGTTGTTGACTTGCTTGTCGAGCTGATAAGTTTGTTTGCAGACGTTTCATCACCCTGCTAGGTAACATCATCAGCGCACCTCTGGTGAAGCATTGGTGTTCTGTCCCACTTGCTGTTTATCATAGAATCCCTACAGGATGGAAACAGGCTATTCAGCCCAACATGTCCACACCCCCCTCTGAAGAGCATCCCACCCAGACCCATTCCCCTACCCCTGTATTTCCCCATGTCTAACCCACCTAACCTAAACATCCCTGGGCACTATGGGCAATTTAGCATAGCCAATTCACCTAACCTGCTCACCTTTGGACTGTGGGAGGAAACCAGAGCACCCAAAGGAAACCCACGGAGAATGTGCAAACTCCACACAGACAATCACCCAAGGTTGGAATCGAACCCAGGTCCCTGGTGCTGTGAGGCAGCAGTGCTAACCACTGAGCCACCGTGCCGGTTTGCTGGGGTGGGTGGCATGACTTTCAGATTTGTTTCTTAGTGGTTGGTATACGGGATCCAGCTCTACATGTTTGCCGTTGCAATTTAATGCAGGTTCCTCTCTGCAATTGGTTAAATGTCATGACCATGTAAAAATGGCTCTTTATCTGGGTCTTTAACTATTCAAACCAATAGCCTGCCTCCTTGGAGCAGGGAACCAAGTTGTCTGTCAGCCTATTGCTGGAAAACCTTCCTGGCTGTAGGACCGTTCCAACTGGACTCTCCAGTATTTTATCACAACATTCCCTGCTCACTACATGGGGAAAATTCTACGTGTTGATTTTGATTCAAATAAATGAATATTTATCCAAAAGTAAATGTTAGTTAAGCAGCCAGACAAAACTGGGAAGGTCAAGGAGGTTGGTACTTAGCAAATCTGGTTATTTCTATCATAGAAAGTGAAATACGATCTGAACTGATAAATGTCATCACTAGAGAAGGAAGGTCCAAGAATGGAAGCTAAGACACAAGCACAGTGATCAGAAGAAGGAGATTGTAACAAAAGATGTAGCTTGTTGCTGCATGGAACATTTCAAAGAAAGCCAGTATCATGCAATTTTGAATTAATTTCGAAGATACTATGTGTGAAGGTGGATTAAGCAACTCTGCTAAACATCAGGAGGGAGAATGAGGATTAGGAAGTATAGCATGTGGCAATTATGGTCACAAAGAATGTTGCTAATGACTGAACCAGTCCTGAAGGAAATTGGATTGCAGGGAGAAGCATTTAGGAATTGTGCAATAATGTCATATTTAAGCTTCATTAAGAGGAAAGGCTAGGTGAATAGTGTTAGCTGAAATATTGATCCAAATCATCATCTACAAATCAACAGATGCTGAGGATCCAATCAGAAGAATGACACAAATTAGTTATATCAAACAGCCTGTTTCTGTGCTGGCATTTTTATTTTCCACATGGATCTCCTCGTAGTCTATCAGCCACTTCTCTACCTTTCAGTGTATCTTTCGGTACTTGTTTACTTTCCTTTATAAAGCTCCTGAACCATTTTCTTCAGCCACTTCCTGTCGTGGCATGTTCCACATTTGAACCACTCTCTGAGTAAAGAAATTTCTCCTCAATTTCCTATTGGATTTACTAGTAACTATCACATATTTACAGCACTTGACTTCAGATTTTCTCACAAATGGAAACATTCACATCCACCCTACCTAAGTCTTCCTAATCTTAAGGATTTCAATCAGGACTACACTTAGCTTTTCTAAAGAAAAGGTCCCAATCTTTTGATCTTCCTGATCACTGCAAACTCTCTGTTCCTGTACCATATTTTAGAAACATTATTTTGCTTTCTCCAATCCTTCTTTCTTTTCTATGAAGATCGGACTGTGCGTAACAAAAAGTGTAATGTAACCAAATGCAGACTTATCTTGTGGTAAGGAACCTATACAACAGGCAGACAGCAGCAGAAACACTGTACAGTTTGATGATGCCACTCTCTGGCCCCGCCAAACCATGTGACTTCTCAATTTTTCCTGCAGTCAGGAAGTGACTGTATTTCACTTGCTGCCTCAGCCTACACTGAATTGGCAGACAGGCATTATGGGCCCACTTGAGCTTGTTGCTAAAGGTGATATAAAAAAGACACTTTGAGCTGACTATCTACCTTATGCTGTTTGATGAAATTGATCCAATGAGTTCAAGGCTGTCGCGGTTGAGCCTCAAGACTGGGTCATCACCTCCCTACAGCTGCCATTGCTGCCTTGGAGGAGGGGGAGGTCACAACCACAATTGTGACCTCTGTGATTCCATTGTGGGTTGCGACTCACATTTTGGGATTCCCTTAGCTAATCTTTGGAATTGTTTCCTTCACAGAGCAGTGGAGGTTGTACCATTGAATATATTCAAGGCTAAGTTCATTTTCTGATCTGCAGACAAGTCATAAAAGTAAACATAAGGCCACAATCAGATCAGCCATTATCATATTGTATGGCAGAGTGGGCTCAATGATCTATTCCTGCTCCTTTTTCTTCAAAATTACTACAAAATCCTTGTCTAGTCTGTCCAGTACCTCTTCAGAAAATTTGACTAAGTTAGTCAGGGGTTATTTAGTTGTAGTGGAAACCATGTTGACTTACTTTTTCTTTGCTTTATTTTCTGCCTCCAGATGTTCTTCTAACATTTCTAACATTCCTCTCACTCTACCATCCTCTGCTTTGGAACTTTTAAATATAAACTAGTGCCTCTATTATCTTTTCGCTAGCTTATTTTAATATCTGTGTTGCATTCAATCCAGACCTGGAGTTTATTCCCTTTTAGTTTCACTGGTTTGTGCATTTTTTTCTCTGTGGCTCAAAGATTGGCATGAGAAAAATGGGTTCAAATTCATGGGAATTGGTACCAGTGCAGGGATGAAGGGAGTTGTTCTAATGGAACGGGCTCCATCTGAACTATATTGGGACCAGTGTCCTGGTGAATCACTAAGTTAGGGCTGTGGAAAGGGCTTTAATCTAAATGGGGGGGGGAGTGTCATTGGGTTCAGTTGCATGGAAAATTATGGGAAAGGCTAAATGGGACATGGTGTCAAGAGAGGTTATGAATGTTTCCATAATTAGTAATAGGACACAGAGTATGGAAAGGGTCAGGAATCTAACTTCAGGCACAGCAGATAAGGGGATAACTATGAGAATGGGGATGGTCAATGCAGGACTGATGCTGTTGTACTTAAATGCTGCAATATACAAAACGAGGCAAATGAGCTTGTAGTCCAGATTGAAACTGGCAGGTACAATATTGTGGGTATCACAGAGACATGGGTGCAAGGGGATCAGGGTTGGGAACTAAATATCCAAGAATCCGTTTCTTATTGAAAGGACAGGCTGATGTGCAGAGGCGGTAGGGTTGCCTTGTTCATAAAAAAATGAAATTAAATCGATAGTAAGAAGTAATACAGGGTCAGAAGGTGTGCAGCCTAAGTGGGTGTAGTTGAACAGAGGAAAAAAGACCCTGATGGGAGTTATGTAAAGCCCTCCCAGAGGTAGTCAGGATGTGGGGCAGAAAATAAATCAGGAAATAGAAAAGGCATGTAAGAAAGGCACTATTACAATAATCCTGGGGCAACTTCAATATGCAGATGAGGAAATCAGGTTGGTAGCAGATCTCAAGGAAAAGAATTTGTGGAGTGTCTATGAGATGGTTTTTGGAGCAACTTAGGGTAGAGCCCACTAGGGAACAGGCAAGTCTGGATTGAGTGATGTGTAAATGAGGCAGATTTGCATAAGGTAGAGAAACCCCTAGGGGCCGGTGACCAGACTATGATAGAATTCACCCTGCAGTTTGAAAGGAAGAAGTTAGAATTAGATATAATGGTATTACAATTGAGTAAAGGTAACTACAAGGACATTAGGGAAGAACTGGCCAGGGTTAATTGGAAGGGGAACCTAGCAGGGAAAATGGTGGAGCAGCAATGGCAGGAGTTTCTGAGGGTAATTCAGGAGGCACAGAGAAAGGGTAGGACCGATCAAGGATTGTAAAGGGAATTTGTGCACGGAGCCTAAAGAGATAGGAGAGGTCTTTAATGAATACTTTTCTTCGGTGTTCACAATTGAGAGGGACCTAGTTGTAGAGGAGGACAGTGTGAAACAGGCTGGTAGGCTCGAGGAGATCGATGTTAGTAAGTAAGATGTACTAGGAATTTTGAGAAACTTGAAGATAGATAATTCCCCCGGACCTGATGGGATTTATCCAAGGATTCTATGGGAAGCGAGGGAAGAGATCACAGAGCCTTTGGTGATGATCTTTTCATCCTCACTGTCCACAGGTAATGTGCTGGAAGATTGGAGAGATCAAACGTCATTCCCTTGTTCAAAAAAGGGAATAGGGATAACCCCGGAAATTACAGGCCAGTTAGTCTTACATCAGTGGTGGGCAAATTATTGGAAAGGACTCTGAGAGATAGGATTTATGATCACTTGGAAAGGCACAGTTTGATTCATGATAGTCAGCATGGATTTGTGAGGGCTGGATCATGCCTTGCAAACCTTATTAAATTCTTTGAAGAGGTGACCAAATACGTGGAAGAAGGTAGAGCAGTGGATGTGGTATACGTGGATTTAAGTAAGGCGTCTGATAAGGTTCCCCATGGTAGGCTCATGAAGAAGGTAAGGAGGCATGGGATAGGGGGAAATGTGGCAGATTGGATTCAGAATTGGCTGACCCTTAGAAGACAAAGGTAGTGGATGGAAAATATTCAACATGGTGCTCAGTTACAAGTGGTGTACCACAAGGATCTGTTCTGGGTCCTCTTCTATTTGTGATTTTTGTAAATGATTTGGATGAAGGAGTGGAAGGGTGGATTAGCAAGTTCGCGGACGATACAAAGGTGGGTCACGTTGTGGATAGTGCGGAGGGCTGTTCTAGGTTACAAAGAGGCATTGATAGGATGCAGAGCTGGGCTGAGAAGTGGCAGATGGAGTTTAACCCTGAAAAGTGTGAGGTGATTCATTTTGGAAGGACAAACTTGAAAGCAGAACATAGGGTTAACGGAAAGATTCTTGGCAGTGTGGAGGAGCAGAGGGATCTTGGGGTTCATGTCCACAGTTCCCTGAAAGCTGCCACCCAGGTGGATAGAGTTGTTAAGAAGGCGTATGGTGTGTTAGCTTTTATTAATAGAGGGATTGAGTTCAAAAGCCGTTAAGTTATGCTCCAGCTATACAAAAGCCTGGTTCGGCCACATCTGGAGTATTGTGTCCAGTTCTGGTCACCTCATTACAGGAAAGATGTGGAAGCGTTGGAAAAGGTGCAGAGGAGATTTACCAGGATGTTGCCTGGAATGGAGGGAAGGTCTTATGAGGAAAGGTTGAGAGAGCTAGGGCTTTTCTCTTTAGAACGACGAAGGATGAGAGGTGACTTGATAGGTGTACAAAATGATCAGAGGTATAGATAGAGTGGACAGCCAGAGACTTTTTCCTAGGGTGGAGGTAGCTATTATGAGGGGACATAGTTTTAAAGTGAGTGGAGATAGATATAGGGGAGACGTCAGAGGTAGGTTCCTTACTCAGAGAGTGGTATGGGCGTGTAATGCATTGCCGGGGAGGGTAGTGGAGTTGGCCTCATTAGGGGCATTTAAGCGGCTATTAGATAGGCATATGGATGATACTATAAGGTAGGGGTGGAGGTTAGATAGACCTTAAGATTAGTGTAAAAGTTCAGCACAACATCGTGAGCCGAAGGGCCTGTACTGTGCTGTACTGTTCTATGTTCTATGCTCTTATGTTCTAGGCACAGCAGAAATTCACCCCAAGGAAGAAGAAAGAAACTAAAGGGAGGACAAGGCAACTATGGCTGACAAGGGAAGTCTGAGACAGCATAAAAGCAAAAGAAATAGCATACAAGGTGGTGAAGATTAGTGGGAAGCCTTTAAAAACCAGCAGAAGACAACTATAAAATCAATAAGCAGGGAGAAGATGAAATATGAGGGTAAGCTAGCTAGAAATATAAATGAAAATTGCAAGAGTTTGTTTAGATATATAAAAGGTAAGAGAGGCAAGAATGGATATTGGACTGCTGGAAATTGAGGCTGAAGAGATAGTAATGGGGGAGAAAGGAAATGGCGAAGGAACTGAATAGATACTTTGCATCAGTTTTCACAGTGGAAGACATCAGTTTCATACCAGAACTTCAACAGAGTCAGGGGGCAGAGGTGAATGCATTGGTCATCACTAAGGAGAAGGTACTGGGGAGGCTGAAAGATCTGGAAGTAGATAAATCACCCGGACTGGATGGATTACACCCCAGGTTTCTGAAGGAGATAACTGATGATGTTGTAGAGACATTGGTGGTGATCTTGCAGGAATCAATGGAGGCAGGGAGGGTCATAGAGGACTGTAAAGTAGCTAATGTAACACCCCTGTTTAAGAAGGGAGAGAAGCAGAACACAGGAAATCAGAGGCTGGTTAGCCTGACCTTGGTCATTGCTAATACTTTAGAGTCTGTTACTAAGGATGAGACTGCAAATTATTTGGAAGTATGTAGTAAAAAAGGGCTGAGTCAGCATGGCTTAGTCAAAGGGAGGTCATGCCTGACAAATCTGTTAGAATTCTTTAAGGAGGTAATGAACAAGTTAGACAAAGGAGAGCCAGTAGACATGATCCACTTGGATTTCCAGAAGACCACACTGGAGACTGCTAATTAAGATAAGAGCCCATGGTGTTTGGGGCAAGGTACGGGCATAGATAAAGGATTGGCTGACAGACACAAGGCTGAGAGTGGGGATACAGGCGTCGTTTTCAGGACAGCTGCCAGTGGTTAGTGGAATCCACAGGGGTCAGAACTGAGATGAGGAGGAATTTCTTCAGCCAGAGGGTAATGAATATGTGGAACTCTGCCACAGAAGGCTATGGAGAACAAGTCACTGAGTGTATTTGGAACAGAGGTAGATAACTTCTTGATTAGGAAGGAGATCAAAGGTGATGGGGAGAAGGCAGGAGAATGAGTTGGAAAACATATCAGCCAAGATCGAATGGTGGAACAGGCTCGATGGGTTGAATGGCCCAATTTTGCTCCTATATTTTGTGGTCTTTCTATCCCAACTACATTCATATGCTTTATAAAAGTTATCCTCAAATTAAATGTCTGTTTCATTATCTTCTTTCATAAAAACTGAGGAAAAATATTTATTTCATGCCTTGTGTCACTTCTCTAGCATTACCTGTTATCTTATTTGTTCATACTTTAATGGCCCTGTTTCTACTTTAATATTCCTTTTGTTATTGATGTATCGATTGAATACTTTATTATTTCTTCTTACAAACTTTCTTCATTTGGTTTCATAATTTTCTTTTGCCTTCTGGAGTTTTTTAAACTTACCTCATGCAATCTTTGTATTCTGTTTTACCCTATTTGGAAAAATCCACTAATTCAATAAAAATTCTGTAGTATGTTGTAACATATTGCATGTAACCACGTCAAATCTCGGCAGCGTTTCACATTGTTATTACTTTTGCTGCAGCTTAACACTTCTACAGTATCTTGCGTTGTCCTTAAACATTATTACTAAGCAAATCAAGAATCACATTAGAGACAGTTTGTCTGTGGCATTGTAATTGAAAGGACATTTTAACCATATGGCTTTTCAGGTGTGTTTGGTCCTACAGTTAATCAAGAATACTGCTCCTAATCCAACAATAATTACACTTGGACAACACTAGACAGCTACCGTTAGAAAATGTAACTCAGAATAGCCAGAGTGATAATCTATGGTGGTGAGAAAGAGGTACATTCTTGCACCATAGGAAAAGCTTTACTCTGTATCTAACCTTGTGATGTACTTGCTGTAGGAGGGTTTGTTGGGACAGTAGTCTTCCAGAATAAAGAGTTGGCCTTAACCAAGTGTTGCAAACTGGCACATTCCGAGGTCCAGGACTACGTGCTGAGGGATGCAGTAAAGCTTGGGGCAGCTGCTGCCAAGGTGCAATGGGGAAAGACCACCATCTAAGGTCTTTCAGCTGAAATTAAATGGGGATCATTCAGTTTTCAGACTCCCCTGTGCCTCAAACGTATATAAATATAGTCTTGTACAAGTAGGAAATGGTAAGAAAAAGGTTTGTTTTCTCAATAGAGTCAAACTCCAATGTTTGTTTGTTTCTTCATATGCAACAGTACAGGACCGAACAGCTTCAGTGACTATGGTATATAAAGATAATTTATGAATAAAGTATATCTTTGAAATTAAAAAAAAGGTTTGATGGGACAGTGTAGAAGGAACAAAAGCAGAAATTGCTGGAAAAGCTCAGCAGGTCTGGCAGCAGCTATGGAGAGAAATCAGAGTTAACGTTTCAGGTCCAGTGACCTTCCTCAGAACACCTTCAGTGTAGAAGAAGTTTTACACTGTATTTAGCCTTTGCTATACTTGCGGTGGGAATGGCTGTTGGGACAGTACTGAGGGAATTTTATGAGCAGACAATTTTGTTACGAGTGTAAAGGACTTGTTAATTGCACATTGATCTCTTGATTGAATCATTTACAATATTGCTTAAGGAACCCAGCCAACAAACTGCTGTAACTAAGTTCTGCATCACTCAGAAGATATTTTCACAGCAACACTTTACAATATTACATGAAGCCCAGAGGAGAAAGTTTCAAAAAGGACATGAGTGGCAACATTTTTTTACACACATAGCATGGTTCGTGTGTGGAATGAACTGCCAGAGGAAGTGGTGGATGTGGGTACAGTTACAACATTAAAAGACATTTGGATAGGTACATGAATAGCAAAGGTTTGTAGTGATATGGGCCAAACATAGGCAAGTGGGACTAGTTTAGTTTGGGAACATGGTCAGTGTGGACTAGGTGGACCAAAGGATCTGTTTCTACGCTGTATGACTCTATGCCTCTATTTATTAAAGTGCATATTGAGCTCAGCCCAACAGGAGACTTTCGATGGTGAGAAATGAAATGAAGGGCCTCTCTTAAAACTGTCGGCTGTTAAAATGGATTTATTTGAAGATTTTACGACTTTCCTGAGAAAATCATTACTGTCTGAATTTAGAATTCAGACCGATTTTCTCAAATCCATTTTATAAGGTTTTGTGCCTGTTTGGCTTTACTTTGGCTGCTAACCTCGTTCCTCTGCACGCAAGCATCTGCTACCTAACTGCTCCTGCTGTACAACAAACCTCAGCTTTACTCAATTTCAAACTATACAACTAAGAAAGGCATTTCCTTGGAATTTCCAAACGACATCCCAGGGACACCCACGACTCAGCAAGAATCCTGTGGTTCCGCTGGCAAAGTGGTTATGTTACTAGACTTGGAATCCAGAGAACATAAGTTCAAATTCTAAAAACAAAGGAATAAATCTGAATAAAAAAGAACTGGCCTCAGTAAGAGCAACCATGTTGCTGTCAAAATGAAAACCAATTACTTTCCTTCAAAGAAGGAAATTTGCCATCTCTTCCTGGTCTGGCAGACATCATCAGCATTGACAGTTCCTTGCGGACAAGGATGACTCTTTTCCAATCTCAGGGTGAGTCCATAGGTGACTGTACAGACTGATATGGCTCCCGCAGGCTCTGTTGCACTTGGGGCAGATGGTGGTCATGGGAAGGGCTGGTTGGGGTATTGGTGTGGCAGTACGCTCCTTATGCAGTTTTCACTTGGCTTCCACTTTTTCCCTAACGGTAAGTCTCGAAGTATTCAATGCCTTCCCGGATGCTTCTCCTCAACTTCTGACAGTCTTGAGCCAGTGATTCCCAGGTGTCTGTGGAAATGGCACACTTTGCCAGTGAGGCCTTGAGGGTATCTCTGAAGCACATTCTCTGTCCACCTGGGGTTTGCCTGCTGTTTCAAAGCTGGGAGTAGAGCACCTGCTTGGGAAGCCTTGTGTCAGTCATGCAGATGATGACCCCAACCCTTCATAGTTGATCAAGGGTGGTCAGTGACTCAATGCTGGGGATGTTAGCCTAGTCAAGGACACTGGTGTTGGTGCATCTTTCTTCCCAGCAGATTTGCAGGGTCTTGCGCAGGCAGCGTTTCTGGTACTGCTCCAGCACCTTGAGGTGTCTGCTGTAGACAGTCCACGTCTCAGTGCCATACAGGAGAGCAAGCACCACCACAGCCCTGAAAGCCATGATCTTGGTGTTGAATCTGATGTTGTTGTCCTTGAACACCCTTTTCCTTAGGCGGCCAAAGGCCGATAGGTCTGACATACATGTGACTCCAGACCAACAGCAAAATGTTTGACCCTTAACTGCCCTCTGAAATGGCCTAGTAAACCATTCAATTGTATGAAATCTATTTCCTTCCAGCTGTGACCTAAAACTAGAATGGACAATGCTATTATCAGTTATTAGGAAGGTTATAACAGGATAATTAGAAAATTTCAATGCAATCAGTCAATGTTTTGCGAAAGGGAAATCATGTTGGACTAATTTATTACAGTTCTTTGAGGATG
This sequence comes from Rhincodon typus, assembly GCF_021869965.1. Classification (NCBI taxonomy): domain Eukaryota; kingdom Metazoa; phylum Chordata; class Chondrichthyes; order Orectolobiformes; family Rhincodontidae; genus Rhincodon; species Rhincodon typus. The sequence goes on from NC_063352.1 coordinate 33,805,206, forward strand.
TAATAAGCAGGATGGAAAAAGGAGGTCCAGTAAAATGTGGCGTACTTCCAGAAACTATTGACAAGGTGTCACGTTCAAGTTTACTATTTGAAATCAGAGATACAGTGTAAGGAGTAACATAACAGCATGGATAGAGAATTGTTTAGCTAACAGGAAAAAGAGTAAGAAAAAATGGGTTATTTTCAGGTTAACAGGATGTGACAAATTGAGTACCACAGAGATCATTGCTGCTCAATCAACTATCTACAATTTATATGAATGATTTGGACAAAAGCCTCAAATGTATGGCTACAAAATTTTCTGATGATACAAAGATTGGTAGGGATGTAACACATGAAGAGTTTGTAAAGGGATATTAATATGTTAAGTGAAATGGTAAAAATGTGGCAGTTAGAGTATAATATGGGAAAATGTGAAGTTGTCCACTATGGCACGAAGGAAAGAAAAGCAGAATATTATTTAAATGGAGTAAAATTGAAGAAATCGGAGGTACAGAGGGATCTGGGTGTCCTAGTCACACAAAGATTATATGCACATTCAGTAAGTGATTAGGAAGGCAAATAGAATTTTTTTTCGCAAGAGAAATAAAGTATAAAATTAGAGAACTGTTTCTGTAGTTAAAAAGGGCATTGGTGAGACTGTATCTTGCGTATTATGTACGGTTTTCAATATCTTATTTAAAAAAGAACATAATTGCATTAAAAAACAGTGCAGAGAATGTCCACTTGCCTGGATTGTCTTGAGAGGATTGTCTGAACAGAAAGGGTGCATGGGTTGCATCTGTACTGATTGGAGTTCAGAAAAATGAGAGGTGATGTCATTGAAATGTATAATATTCTAAGAGGATTTGACAGGGTGGATGTTGAAAGGGTGTTTCCCCTGGTGGGTGAGCCTAGACCTAAGGTACACATCTTAAAAATATAAGGTCTCTCATTTAAGACCGAGATGCAGAGAAATCTTTTCTTTTGAAAAGTGGTTAATTTGTGGCATTCTCTCCCCACAGAAGGAGGCAAGATCATTTAAGGCTGAGTTGGATAGATTTTGGTTAATAAGATGTCAAAGGATATAAACATAGAGAATAGTAGAGGCAGTATTCAAATCAATTATTATTAAGGAACCGAATGGCCTACTCCTATTCATAATTTATATTTCCAAATGGCAAATCTAAACAAAACAATGGCAGACCCTACATGGTTGACACTACAAAGCTCTCCTCATTAATATCTGGAACGTACGCTAAAATTGGGACAGCTGTCCCACACTGGTTGAGTAACAAACTTACACAGCCAACACCTTAAAGTGCTCTACCAATGCCCCTCACTATAACCTGTCCTACCAGCAAGACATAAAGACTACAGGTGGAGGCACTGGTGTAATCATTGGGAAGGACATGGCCTTAGGAGCCTTCCTCATTGACTTTAGAGCACATTGAGTTTAATAGCATCTGGCCAAATACGGGAAAGATGACATCTAGCTGATTATCACTTCTCACCCTCCATCAGCTGATGATTTTGCACTGCTCCATGTTGAATACCACTTCAAAGAAGCACTGAGGGTCAACAGGTCACAGAATGTGCTCTGGATGTAGGTCTTCAATGTCCATTACTAAGAATGGTTCTGTCCCACCATTACTGATTGAGCTTGCCAAGCACTGAAGGGCAAACTGGGTCTGGGGCAAGAAATAAGAGAGCCAACAAGGCTTGACATTGTCCTCACTATTTTACGCAGTCTCCAATGTGTCTATCCATGACAGTATTGGTAGAATTCACCACTGTATTGTCCTTGTGGAGACAAAGTTCTGACTTCACAATGTTACTGTCACCATGCTAAATAGTATGGATTGAGAACCGATCTAGCATCCCAAATCTGGACATGCAACTGCAGAATGTATTCAACTGTAATCTGTAATCTCATGGCCTAACACATCAACAACAACAGCTTGAATTTATGTATCTCCTTTAATGAAGCAAGATGTCCCAAGGCACAAGTGCATTTTCAAGTAACCTTGGATGCTGGGTCATATAACAAGATATTAGGACAGGTGATCAAAAGATTGGTTAAAGGAGCAATTTTTTAAGCAGTATCTTAAAGGAGAAAGTGGAGAAGTGATGGAAAGTTTCACAGAGGACATTTAGGGTTTCAATAGCTGAAGGTATGGTTGCCAAGGATGGACTGATTGAAAGGCCAGAATTAGAGAAAATTTTGAAACCAAGGATGAACATTTTAAGATAATACTAGATGGCAAGCCAACATAAGTCACTGAGCACAGAGGTCACGGCTATATGAAGTTTGGTGAGAGTCAGAGTTCTGGATGACATTTAAAAGGCATGAGCTAAATAAAGTGTCAACACTTAGTTTGTATTCTAATCAGTGGAAAGAGCATGTTATGGACAAATCTAGCCAAGCCCACCAACAACAGCTCAGATTGCAACTTTGCAGTTCTGTGTCATGAGTCATGGAGGATAATTTAACAACTGAGCAGAAGAGGAACCCACCACCAAGTTCTCAAAGGCAATGAAGGGTATGGTGGATGCTAGCGACATCCATATTCCATGGATAAAACAATGTTTGAAACATTTTACATTTCAAACCTACTTCCAAGGGACACCCCTCAAGCTGCTCCAACCCATCCGCCCTCCAGAGATACCCCTCAAACTGCTTCTACCCTCAGAGATACTCCTACAGCTGGTCCTCCCCACCAATTGGGATGCTCCACAGTAAGAACTGGGACACCCAGCAACAATGGAACAACCTACACCAACGGAGCATCGTCTGTGCAACTGATTCTCTTGGAAAGAGTTGCTCCAAACATGGAAAAAAGTATTGTTTTTCTGTGCGAGTAATGAATTTGGAAAGTGTGGTGTGCTTCAATTGCAGATCAAAACTGGTGCAGGACTGAAAGAAAGAAAAATAGCAGTTTCCTTATTGTAGTCTGAGCTTCAGAGAGTCCAGCTTCACTTCTTGTCTGAAGCAAAAGCAAATTACTGCAAATGCTGAAAATCCGAAATAAAAACAGAAATTGCTGGAAATGTACAGACAGTCTGGCAACATCTGTGGAAAAGGAAACAAACTTCATGTTTTGGGTTCGTGGCCTTTCATCAAAAGTTTCAGGTAAACATTTACACTGATTGTCTCTGGAGAAATGCTGCCAGAGCTTAAGCACATCGAGTATTTTCTTTTTATTTCACTCTGGTTTGCAACAAGCAATGGCAGGGGAACATTTCATCTCAGAATCATTAGCCTGTAGATAAAGGCGAGCTGATAGCCAGTGGGACAATATACACCATTAATCACCGAGAGGATAGTACCAAAATCCCTCTCATTGTGACTCATTGTCCAATGCATAAAAGCGTAGGCACTAAATCCACCAAATTTGAATCTGCCCCATTCTCTCAATTTAAAACACAATGGGCTGAATCTTACTCCTTTTTGGTTAAGTATCAGTTTGTTCGGTTTTGAAGTCTAGTGAGACCTTGTGCCACATCTTACCAAACTTGCCTCATTAACCATGTACTTCACCCCCATGGTTGAAGCACTAGCATTCCAAAGCAGCCCAGCTTATCAAAGCACAGTCTTTCTGAATATGTTTAAGAAGAAGTAAAGGCACCATGCTTCTGCAACAGACACCTGGAGGTTCTGGTGGATGGCATGGTCCAGAGGAGAGCAACCCTATTTCTGGAGGACCAATAGAGGAGGCCACATCACCAGATCCTGGTCTAAGGGTCACCCCCTGAGCTAGTACACAGTCTCCACAGTCTGGAGGAATGGTCAGCTGGGTCACAGAAGGTCTGTGGCCTGCTCCACTGCGCCAGGGCAAGAACCACACTCTTCTCTCTCTGCTACCCACACACTGGCCAAGGAAGGAACACCCCAGGCTGACTGTGCTAATAGGCACAGCAAAGCAAGGCAAGGCAGGGAAGGGCAGGGATGCTGTGAACATCCAGGTAAGCTGTTAAGTGAGTGACTGCTAAGAGAGCAAGCGAGCAGCCCTGAGATGCAGACTGTTCCAATGCATGAGCTGGGTACCTATCCTTGTGCACAACATCTCCTCACAACAGCATTTCAAAGCTGGGCTCCAGGGCACCCTGAAATGCACATGTCAACTTCTAAATATCCTGTAGGTGGATTGGAGAGGTGCCGTTAGGATCCCAGGGGTTTGGCAATTATTGAATGCCAATATCCATAGTTGAGGGATGCATGCCACCAGTGCCCATGGTTATGCCCTAAGATGCTATTGTGTGGTGAGCAGCACAGAGGCTCTTCACCAGCAGTGAGATGAAGTCAGGAGGTACTCGTTCTGACTGCAATGTCAAGAATTCTCGCATCTAGTTTGTGGTGGGTGGTTGGACAGTAAGCTGCATCTTAGTAAGATGAGATATGCCATGAATAAGGTCATTAACGAGCAATGATTCCCTTATTAGGCAACTTGCCACTGCTCAGCGAAAATCTCACCTTGGTCGCAGAGCTTAGTAAAAAGATGCTGAGAGTTGGTCCCAGTGCCAAGATAGGCCTCGCTGGATTTCTCACGCATTTTCTGCATTTCTCACCAGAACCCATGTTGACAGGCCCCTGTAGAATCCCACCTAAAGTTCTCAAATCATTTCTGCTTTAAATTGGATTTCCTTCATAATTTCAAGGTTTAAACTACCATTTTGTAACATCAGTGAGTGAGGTATATGGTAGATTAAGAGGAATAATCAGATTAACATACTACCTATCCCTTTAAAAGAAAACAGAGGAAATGTTCAGCGCTCCATATGTGTCAAGTATGAGAGCAAACGAGGTTTTAAAACTTTTGCAGGTATTTTCTGTTTGATTCCAATGTTGCAGGCATACGGGTTCTGCTGCAGCCGTTACTGTTGGTGTGGATTGTAAAAACACACATTTAAACCGAACATACCCTCATTATACACTTAGAACAGGTGCCCATAATAAGCAAAGACAAATGTTAGCTCATACACTGAAGGCTGCGTATCAACTTACAATTAACATCAGCACACACAAGTCGAATCCACTGAACACTTAAAAGAACTCTGGAATGTGCAAAGGAAACTAAACTTTCCCCTCTTCTGGCCCCTTTACGTCTTACAATTGCTGTTTAGGTCCAAGACTGGGGCTGCCGTTAACAATCACACTGTCATATAAGGCAGCACTGTCACGAACTTTAATTTCTGCCCAAGTGTTCCAGATAGTTATCAACAACTTTTATTTAGGTTTTGCTGTCAAAATCGAGAAATGTCTCACGGGGTTTCTGAGGGAAAGGAAATCCAATGCCAACCCAAGACAGACTGAAATGGAGAGTGAAAATAGGGTTTAAAAGATGATTTTTAAGGAGGGAGAGGTGATGCATGGGCTTTAGGAAAATAATTTCAAAGGAATAATTCTAGGTTGCGAGAGGACAAAAGCAGGGAATGAAGCACAAATCATCAAACTCAGGGGGTTGTAGCAATGGAAAGAGAGACACTGCCATAAATGGAGTTGAAGACAAGTAGAAGAACTTTAAATTTCAGGTATTGGGAGAGTGGGAACCAATATAGATTAGAAAGGACAGATACAATGGGTGAGCAATGCAGAGGTTTGTTTATGGAGAGTGAAGCATGGCCCATGGTAGATGTGTATGCATGCATGATGCTAGGGATATGCCCGGGAGAGTACTGAAGTCTTCAAATTTGGAGGTGTTAAAATCAAGGATGGACAGTGGCCAATTGACTGAAATACAGGCAGATGTGGATCATATTAGAAATCAAAACACTTATCTGTTGCAATGGAAAAGATTTGGGATCAAAAACTTAGCTTGGGGGTCCAAGAGGATGCTAATGCTGTAAAGAGAGTAGCAGCAGAAGTCAGTGGCCAGGGAGAGATAGGATCAGTGATGTAGATAATTATGTAAAGGAGTGTGAGGAGGAGGGTGTGGGGTCAAGGATGTGTCTTTAGGAAATTTCAAAGGACAAAAATTTGGTTCTCAAGAAATGTGGAGTTTGAGCAGTTACACAAGAGTTGTTTGTGATTGTGCTCCATGTACATTTGGGAACAGCGTTGCTACTCCTCATGCCTTCACGGGGAACATGTTAGGAACATAAAATAGCAGTAGGCCATTCAGCCCATCAAGGCTGCTCTGACACTTAAAAACACTTTAATGCCTTTGATCCACACCATCTTATAACCCTTTGTGATATTAATAATGAAACATTTATCAACTTCCACTTTAAATATACTCAAAGACGGAGTTCCACACCCCTCTAGGGTATAGAATTCTGAGATTCCCCATACGAATTTTAAACAATCATTCTCATTTTGGTCCTAAATGGCATCCCTTTGTTTTAGATTGTATCCCCTCGTTCTAGACTCCCCAACCGATGAAACATCTTACCTACATATACCCTTTCTATCCCTGTAAGTATTTTGTCAGTTGCAATGAGATCATCTCTAATTCTTCAAAACTTTGGAGAATACAGGCCCAGTTTGCCCAATCCCTCTTCATAGGAGAATCCTGCAAACCTGGGAACTAGTCTGATGACCATTTGCTGCCCTCCCTCTATGGCAATAATATTGTTTCTAAGATAAGGAGACCAAAACTACACAAAGTACTCCAGGTGCAATCTAACAAGTTTCTATGCAACTGAAGTAAGACTTTTTCACTTCTACACTAAAATTCTCTTGCGATAAGTGTTTATATTCCATCAGCCTTCCTAATAGCTTGCTGTAACTGCATGTTAACCTTCATTGACAAGGACACCCAAGTCCCTTTGCACATGTACACTTTCCGACCTGTCACTTTTAAGAAATAGTTTGCACATCTGTTCTTCCTATCAAGATGAATTGCCTCACATTTCCTACACTTAATTCCATTTTTCATGTTCTAGCCCCATCACTAAGCTTGTCCAAATTCTCCTAATAACAGTTTACATCTTCTTCACAATTCACATTCCTGCTGAACGTTGTATCATCTGCAGATTTGGAAATATTATATTTGGTCTTCATGTCCAATAACTGCAATAAATGCTGCCTCTCCAGTGACACCCTCATCCCATGAATGAATAAAGAAAAAAAAAATTCTCAACTTTTATGAGCAAAGTATTCGTCCCACAAGTCTGCCAATATGAGAATGACCTATTTATTCCCACTCCGTTTTTGTCCTGTTAGTCAATCTTTAACACATGCTACTACAATACATCCCCTACCATGTGCTTTCACTCTGCTAACCAATCACCTGTGAGAAACTTCAACAAAAGTGGTCTGAAAATCCAAACATACTGCATCCATTGACTCTCTTTATAAGTTATGTTTATAACATTCTCAATAAACTCCAAGTTTGTCAAACAGCATTTTCCATTTGCAAATCCATTCTGACTCTGCCCAATCACATCATTTTTATTAGTATCCATTTGTGATGTTCTCCGTGATAGATGCTAGCAATTTCCCTACTACTGACACAAGAATGACAGAACTGTAGGTCCCCAAGTCTTCCCTTGTTCCTATCTTAAATAGTGAGGTAACATTTACAAAGTTCCAATCTGCAGAAATCATTCCAGAATCGATGGAATTTTGGAAAATAATTACCAATATATTGACTCTCTCTATAGCTACCTCTTTCTACCTCTGGGATATAGACTATCAGGATCTCAAGATGTATCAACTGTCAGCCTAATTAACCTCTCCAGTTCACACTTCTTGCAAGTATCCTTCAACTCTTTGTTCTTCTGAATCTTGGGTCTCTAATTCTGGGAAATTTATTGTATCTTCCTCCGTGAAAACAAATACACTGCAATCATTTAACTTCCCTGCCATTTCTCTATCCCTCATTATAAATTCTCCTGACTGTGCTTTTAATGGATCCACTTTGGTCTTAGCCAGACATTTCCTTTTTGTATAACTCTAGAAGCATTTGCAGTCCATTTTTATGTTTGCTTTTGTAATTGATTATTCCTTTCCTTATCAGTTTCTTCATCCTCCTTTGTTGTATTCTAAAATCTTCCCAATCTTCAGAGTTACTATTATTTCTAGCCATTTTGTAAGCCTTTAATTTTAATTTTTTTCTTTGTCAGCCATGGTTGACTGACTTTTCTTGAGTTTTTGTACCTTGGATGAATGCATTTGTTCTGGAAACTATGTATTATCTCTTTATAGACCTTTCATTGCCTATGTTTAATCATGCCTTTTAATATAGTTTTGCAATCCAACTCAACCAACTAGTGCCTCATGCTTTCATAATTTCCCTTATTTAAATTCAACACCCTTGCTTCGGATTGAACCACCTCAATTTCAAACATAATGTAACATTCCATCATTTTGTGGTCATTCATTCCAAATGTTCTTTCACAACAAGATTAAATAGCTTATTGACAGATAAATGCTTTCCTCTACTCATTCACTTATGTTTGTCTTACTGGGACATTTGATGAAAGGAACTGATAAAAACAATCAGTTGGAATCAAATTGTTTATTGTTTGCAAACCGTTATGGGGATCACAGTACACAATTAACCAGTGCTGTTCACTGTGTGTTAAAATGATGCAGCATGTTAAATTGATGCTGTCTGCTCATTTAATTCATTACTGTGTGCAGTCAGCTCTACCTACGCTGTTCATTGGCTGTACATTTTAACACAGGCTTTGACATTGTGAATGGCTAGCACTACTTGAAGGCAGTTTACATCTCAACAGGGAGGTACATTGTACTGCAACAAGCAGTGCGACTTTTTATCCAAAGCATTGGCTGAAGTATTGGTGACAGGGTTTGTTTTAAAATTTAGCACTGCTCCTGATCTTCCTTAGTCAGGATCTCTTCTTTTCTGTTCTGTATCATTCCAGTATGGATGACAGCAGATTAGGAGCTTGATTTTACCGGTTCTCCAGGGATAGGCTGGAAGGTGGTCTGGTCCATAAAATGGCAGGGAAGGTGGGGTAGCCCTCCCATAATAAAGCCAACTTTTTATAACAATCTTAAATTCTTTGTTTTTTTTATATTAACTGTCGTCTATGAGTGTTGTTAAGTATTTGAAGCTAAGAATGTCACTGCATGTTTGAATCCTTCCGATTACCTTTCAGCTCCTGGCGCAGCAAACAAACACTGATTGAAGATCACAAATAACATTGTATGGGTGTGATTTTCCCCTCACAGCATGTTGTGAGAGAGGTGGCAAGAAGAGAAACTAATGAGGCTAGGTGGCCCTCAAGAGAAGCTGATGCCTTCTTGCCATCTCAGCATTAATGGCAAGTTAAAGGCTTCAATCTGCCACCTCCTTAATCATTATCTCTCCAGTGAGCGAGGAAGGTGGTTCACTTGCTAACCTGCCTGCTAGGTTGGAGGGGTTGCCTCCAATCTTGGGGTAATCAGAGGCATAGACAGCAACAAGGGGAAGTCACTGATAACCAGTCCCCTGCCCTTGTCTCTGACCCTCAAGTTTCCTCTCCCATGGCCTCCACCTCATGAGAAGATGAAACTAAAAACCTATCTTCTCCCTGCTGGATCCTCCAAATGACAGCTAATGCCTGTGATTGGCCTGCAGCTTCTGGTAACCTAGGTCATTGGTGTCAAGGCTTGAGATAGGGCAAGATACTTGCTTTTGCTTCCCTGTCAGCTCTTAATGAGCTGTTGGCAGGTGAGCAGGTGATTTATCTTGCTGGTACAGGTGGCACTTAGTCACCAGCTAACATACTCCCATACTTAGAAAATGAATGGGAAAATGCTGTCCTATGTGTCTATGACCATGATCAACTCTCTCTCTATGTCCGTGTTAAGGTGTCTGTGGCCTTTAACCTATTTGATCACATAATCTTCTTCCGATCTTCCCTCCCCCCACCCCGCAACTGGCTCCTATGTTTGAAACTTCACTGGGGATGTTGAACAACAGGAAGTGCTGGCTATTCATATTTTTGCTAAATCAGCATATTCAGAGATGTTATTACCCACCTCTGGAGCAGGTGAGACTTGAACTTCGGTCGCCTCACTCAGAGGTAGGGACATTATCACTGCACTACAGGAACCCGATGCTAGCTACTCTGTCTGGCTTATGCTGATCTCATTCACCTGTCGATTAAAGACCTTAATGTCGCTGAGCTAAGATTAGGAAGTCTCAATCCTTTCTCCGACTTGTTAGCTACTGATATTAGCGGGCTGGGGGCAGGATCTCCCATGTGATACTTACTATGTTGAATAGTCTTAACATACATGAAAATGGCCACTGGGCAAAGATATGAAGGAGCTCAATGTCAGAGGAGGAAACAGAAATTGAACTGTGTTCTGGCCAAGGTGGTGGTGATTATTTAGACTGCTTCTCTCCCTCATCATGTGAAGCGGATCATTCCTTATGAAGTCATATGTTGTTGAACAAGGTTAGGTCCTGCATGAGTGATTTTGCCAGAACTTCTATTTAATATAAACATGAAATGTTACACTTTTCATCATATTACCTGAGTAATCACTGCCTTCAGAGTAGCAGAGCTGGAAAACTGGGGCAGACGGTGCCAAGCATTCAAATACAGAATCTTCAATCAAACTTTGTAAAAGGCCCCAGTTCAGCAATGTTTTGGGTTTGGGTTTGTGATTGGTTGCATGGTCTGATTGCCTTACTAGGTGCGGGTGGAGGAAGTTGCTTGGCCGAGGCTGAATGATTATAAAATGAAGCTTTTTACTGTGATCAGGAGTATCCGAGCCTCACCTGGGTCACAATACAAGTTTATTCGCCCTAACTGCTGTAAGCATTCCCGTCATGCAGGTGGAAACATTTCCAATTGTAAGCTCCTGGGCTAGGAGATCCCACAGGGTAGATGTAAGAATGTCTGTGAGATTAGATATCAGTTTGTGTTCAGAAATGACCAAGCAACACTTGAGTGAGATGTACATATCTCCTGTACAATAACACAGGTTAGCATCTATTGGAGTTATGCGTTTGCAGAAAACCAAGAACATATCTAAGAGAAACTGTGAAGTGAAAGATTCTGATGTGACATTGCTACCTCCTTTTGACTTAGAACGAGTCATAGAATCATAGGGTCACACAGCATAGTAACAGACCCTTTGGTCCAACTCATCCATGCCGACCAATTTTCCCAAACTAAATTAGTCCCATTTGCCTGGGTTTGGCTCATATCCCTCTAAACCTTTCTTATTCATGTACCTGTCCAAATGTCTTTTAAATGTTGTAACTGTACCTGCATCTACCACTTCCTCTGGCAGTTCATTTCACATACAAACCACACTCTGTGCGATAAAGTTGCCCCTCAGGTCCTTTTTTAAACCTTTCCCCTCTCACCTTAAAAATATGACCCCTATTTTTGAACTCCCCCATCCCAGGGAAAAATCCTTTGCTATTCACCTTATCTATGCCCCTCATGATTTTATAAACCTCTATAAGATCACCTCTCAACCTCCTTTGCTCCAGTGAAAGAAGTCTCAGCCTATCCAACATCTCCTTAAAACTCAAATCCTCCAATCCCAGTAACATCTTTGCTGCACCCTCTCCAATTTAATAAAATCCTTTCTGTAGTAGGGCGACCAGAACTGTACGCGGTACTCCAAAAGTGGCCTCACCAACATCCTTACAACTGTAACATAATGTCCCAACTCCTATACCCAATGGTCTGAGCAATGAAGGGGCAAGTGTGCTAAATGCCTTCTTTTGACCACTCTGTCTACCTTTGACGCAACTTCTTCAAATAACTAAGTACCTGAACCCCTAGTTCTCTATTTAGCCAGTCTGACAGAGTTGTAGCAGCAAGAGGCCACATCACCTCTCCTCAAACCTGACATAATGAGATTAATGCCTGGGGGCACCACACTGCATTTGCTTATACACAAAGAATTGAATTTTACACTTTCCAAAACACTTATTCAAATTGAGCTGCTGTGATCTCACACTCTGGTACCCTATATTCCACACATAATTGACTTAAATCATTTGTTTAGCCTCTAACGCATTCCTCATTTTGAGGCAATTGCAATCACTGTCTGGTTCCTGTGCAGAATTTGCAATGATGAGTGAAGCGTTTGAAGACATGCTATGCTAACTGGAGATACGGGTCAGCAATGCAAATTGACAGAGTTTTCAGTAGATGCAAAATAGGATGTATTCAACTTCCCAAAATACATGGGCTGTCACCTTGGAAAACATGCACATTAATCGCCCCTGCTATCATCCTCATGCATTCCATTTGCCAGTACATTTTTTTATTGGCCTTGTGGTATTTATATCAAAGTGTGGATGGATATTTCTTCTGCATGACATATTTAAAACTTTCATCAGGTAGGCTGCAGTTCTGCACCTGTGCTATCATCTCCAGAGCAAGCATCATGTAGGAAAGTTATCTGTCAGTGTGTCTTTCAAATGGTCTCATCTGAGCGACTGCTTGAACAAACACCAGCCTACTTTGTTACATTAGGTTCGTTGTGCAGAGTTTCTTTGGAAAACAACTCGTCTCCAGGGGAAAAACCCAAAAGCTTTTCCACTGTTTTACTTTAAATTGCTGTTCACAACTCACACAGCTAAATGAAACAGTCAAAAGAGAGACTTTTTCCCAAGATTCTAGCTCCTTGCCAAGATGATAACTGGGATTTACTCCCACATGTACATTAACTGTATCTAAGGGGAAATTCAAGTTCAGTTTGTTCCATTGTCTTGTGATTCCAGTGAGTGCAGTCTGGCAGACACTTCAGCTAACAAAACATTATATTTCAATGCTTTCATAACTTACACTTATCTTATTGATTAGATCCTAGCTAAACACAGAAAGCCAGCCCCTGATATAATGAACCAAAACCAGAAGTTGCTGGTAAAGCTCAGCAGGTTTGGCAGCATCTGTGGAGAGAAAGCAGAGTTAACATTTCAGATCGAGTGACTGATTTTGCTTCACAGATGCTACCAGACCTGGTGAGCTTTTCCAGCAATTTCTGGTTTTGTTTCTGATATACAGCATCCGCAGTTCTTTCAGTTTTTATTTAGTATTTTCGCTGCTGTAACCATTTGTTTTATTGTATTGAAGGATTTGGACAGTTACAGGTGGAAAATAAACTTGATATCTGACATGCGTATTGCGGTCCCCGCTAATATTTCAAGATGTCAAGTTTTAAAGAGAAAGAAACTGTATTATTTCATGCTGATCCCAGTTGATTTGTGGCTGGCCAGTTACAAATCTCCATTGACTTGCATATAACTTTCACCAACTTCACTGAATCTCTAAATCATCTCAGTTTCTGCCACAATGTGGCCATTAGGTGAGAGGGCACCTTATACTTAGCTACAGTTAGAAGTACAATACAACTTATATCTAGTGTATTCCTTCTTGAATGCACAAAATCACTTGATCAGCCCTCATGGATATACTGTGTGTGAAATACACTCGCAACATTTTGGAGCATGTGGACCACAATTCATGGTCTGCCCATGTTTGTGCAGATTGTGATGTGGAAGACACAAAATTCATTTATTCCACCTCATCAGAATGATTTCAGCAATTTCTCTTCTCACCATTGCCATCAAGTTCTGCACTGTGTGACCACAGACTATGGGGTACAGGCAGCTTGCTTTTTCTGAAATCTGGTTGCCTCTTAAAGACAAGTTGCAATGGAAATTCTTGCAAACTGGCATATCAAGGTGAAAATGGGCAGGAGAGAACCAATGATCTCACAAAGGGATCTGAAGCTTCTAAAGGTCAGCACTCAGAAGGGAGTGAGGGAAGATGGCAAGGAAGGTTAATTTCCCAAATCTGTAACCGAGGACCTGACAGTAATGCAGCAAGAGTCCTAAAAACCTGAAGCACTTGGCCAACATTAGTAAAAGTGCTCTGGTACAAAATCCACTACAAACTACAATACTAATCTCTTGCACTGCTCAATGCACCACACCTGCATTCATATGCACCGTCCATCTGCACTCCCTGGCACTTGCAACCTATCCTAACATCTAGATAGAGCAACTCACTCGCACACTTACCAAAACTGCCAGTATCACACCCAACTCTTGTTACCTCCTCATACCTCCAGCTACAGCAGGCATATCACACAAGGGCCTGACAACTACTGGCATTTTGTTCTCTTTGTTGCAGGCCAAAGTAACACACAGTTGAAAGGAGAAAGGAGGAGAGTTGAGCCAACAGTGGAAAAGGACACCAGCATTTCCTGACCTGTAGAGAGGAGTTAATGGTCTTCCTCATGGGGCCAGTTTAACGTGGACTACAACATCTGTGACCATTGAGCAAACTGAGGATGATGGCATCTCCTGTGGTTACACCATTTTCAGTAACAGATACATCTTCAACTTCAGATCAGAAATGACGTGCAATCTACAAATGGTATGAACTAGGACATCATCTTTACTATCCCACCATCATTCCCTTATCCTATGTTTCTCCTTCAAGTTCATGCTTTCAGACATTGAAGAGCTATTGCCTGACCAGCCATAGCAGTTCAAAGAGGAAGCAATACTGCTACAGCACAATGAAGAAGAGGCCTTGCCATGAGATTTAATATGCGCAACCACCAGCTCAAACAGTGAGACTGCATTTATGTTGGAGGCTAGCACAGAGATGGGACTAGTACATGGTCATCTAGCATGATAGGCTACAGTCAGGTCAGGGCTAAAGCAGGGAGATGAAACACTGTGTGTTACCCTCTGTCAAGTTGGAGCTGAACTCCATCTTACACTGAATGTTGTGCATTCAAATACAAAGCCTTTAGATTTATCTTTTTCCTCTTTTTGTAATTTCTAGTCTACCTGTTGGTTGACTCTCAGATTGCAATTATCTATCCCTTCTTGTCACAAGCTGTGTAGTATTTTCCATATTAATACCTTTCTATTTGATCTTGACTCCACTCTTTGAGTCCACACTTTAGCACATCTTCCATAATTTAATCCCTCACCCCTAAACATTTATTTTAAAATCCTCTCTTTATGTAGATGGCAAGAACACTGGCTTCTGCGTGGTTCCAGTGAAGACCATCCCTTCAGTACAAATTCTCCCTTCCCCAGTACTGTTGCCAGTACCCATGAACCAGAACCCATTTCTCCCACACTAGTCTTTGAGCCATACATTCATTTCTCTAATCTGATTTGGCCTATGTCAATTTGCACATGGCTCAGGCAATAATGCACAGATTATGATCTTTGAGATTTTGCTTTGTAACTTAGCTCCTAACACAACTATGCAACTTAAGGGGATGCATACAGATGCAAAAATTTCAAGTTTCATTCTTCATAATGACACACCAAGAGAAGAGTGGTTCATTCACAAAGTTGCATTTCTCCCTCTGTATCAAAGCATAAAACAAATCACAAACAGCAACAAATTTGCGTTAGCAAAAGCAATAGAATAAATCCCAGTGTGATTCAAATACTGGGAAAACAGAAACACTTCAGGTTTTGTAATTCCTAGGTCATGGCGATAACAACTCTAACCAACTCTCCCACACTCTCTTTTTGACCATCTGTGTATGTGTATTGCTCTCTCTATCCTTCTCCGTGCTGTCTCTCTCTGCCTCGCTCAATATACTCTTTTTCTCTGTCCTTCTCCCTCCATCTCTCTCCTTCATCTTTCCTTTCTACTTTGTTCTCTCTCTTGCATTCTCTCACACAAGATTTGATACAAGTACTAGCAATATCAGGCCCTGATGAAGTTTCTGGCCCAAGGCTGAATCACCAGTATTTCCAGGGTTATTTAACCCATTAATTGTGGGTACAATTTTCTGGTGTGATGAATGTAATTTCTTTCTTGTGCGCCCACCTGAAAGGAGAAAAATGGTTGATCAAATACTCTGTTTATAATTAATTAATTTGGTAAGCCACCTTTCTCCCTTCTCATTCCTAATCGGCCACCGAATATATCCTGCTTTTAATTTGTTCACATTTAAACCAATCTGATATTTATCAATTTAACAAACAGATCCTCATTTCAGTTAATCATGATTTTCGGCATTGTGTTCCATGACAATCTGAATATGTACCTTTCAGGTGTGTTGTGATATTAGGATGTGATGTGATAAAACCAACTTAGAAACAAGACTTATACATGTCCTTGTACCAGAGTCCAGTGTGGATGCTGCTGTATGTCAATTAACCTGGTTTGGTGAAATTGCTGAGACTTCAGTTGGTTTAAATAGTGGCTAGTTTATTACATTATAAGAAGGCTTAACACTTTATAGCTTTACAGAAGTATGTCTTACCCTACTGAAGACTTTACCAAACTCCTTAAAGACTCTCTGTCACTTGTGCTTTCTTACATCATCAACTTCCCTGGGTTTGAAAGATTAGCAGTCTCTGAACTCTGGTGTCCTGATATGGATCATCTGGATTGAAATTTGTGGGTTTTTTAAAGTGAACTTCTGGCTGAATATCTGGTTTATTTAAATGTATGACTGATAAGTCTTCAAGTAGAAATAAAATTACTCTTGTTTTGATGTACAGCACATTCTACAGCAGGTATCAAATAATATCTGATTATAATGTCTCTGGTCAATTATTTGTTCTCTGCTTTGGTCACATACACATACCTTTTGTCCTTCCATCAGCTTGGGTAGGGTCCTGGTGTGGTATCTCCTGTTATAAGTATGTTGCTTTGGCAATACCTTTGGGGTCTTGAACTCTGATGATCTGTACTTCTAGCCCAAAATATTTTTTTAGCTACAGTTATTGTAAATGTCACCACCCAGTAGAGCAACCAGTTGGTAACTTGGGCATAGAAATGGCAGATGGAGTTTAATCCAGACAAATGCAAGGCGATGCATTTTGGAGGATCAAATTTAGGCATGAATTATACTGTAAATAGCAGAACTCTTAGGAACATTAGACAGATCTAGGCATGCAGGTCCACAGTTCCCTAAAAGTGGTAACACAGGTGGCCAAGGTGATTAAGAAGGCATATGGGACACTTGCCTTTATTGGCCAGGGCATGGAGTACGAGAGTTGGCAAACCATGTTGCAGCTTTATAAAACCCATATTAGGCCGTTTAGGTCGCCACGCTACCGGAAGGATGTGGAAGCTTTGGAGAGAGTACAGAGAAGGTTCACTGGCCTCAAGGGCATTGGCTATGAGGAAAGGTTAAAAAGATTAGGATTGTTTTCACTGGAAAGACAGCAGCTGAGAGGAGACGTGATAGAGGTCTACAAAATTATGAGAGGCAATAGATAGGGTGGATAGTCAGAGGCTTTTTCCCAGGGTTAAATTTCAATTTCAAGAGGGCACAGGTTCAAGTTGAGAGGGGGAAAGTTTAAGGGAGATGTGCAAGAGAGATTTTTCACACAGAAAGTGGTAGGAGCCTAGAATACACTGCCAGAGGAGGTGATGGAAGAGGGCACGTTCGTGACATTTAAAAGGCCTCTACAAAGTTACATGAATAGGGAGGGAATAGAGGAAATAGACTGAATAAGGGCAGAAGATTTGTTTTTTAGTTTAGTAAGGGCATGATGATCTGCACAGGCTTGGAAGGCCAAAGCCCTGCAGTGTGACATCACTACTGAACAACAGGCAGCACCTGCCTGTCACAAATATGGCTTTGAAACCAGGAGAGGCCAGTGTTTGAAACTACATAAAGTGTACAACATAGGTAACACAATTACACTGTTTATGTGTTGAAACAGGTTCTTAATTGCAAACTGCAAAAACTGGAGAAATAGAAGTATAGTGTAATACATTTAAAAAATCTGAAATAAAGATGGAATTTGCAATTTGTAAATGTGCTGATGCTAATATCATTGCACATGGAATGGGGTGACATCAACAGTGCACGGGTAGACAAATATTAAATCTTGTGGCTAGCTTCATCACTGGCCTTCATCAATAACGTCCGGAATTTGGAGTAACCACTTTGATATTTCTTGGATCTGCATGGAAACCCTTTTTGTTCAGAGCTTTCTGCCCATGAATAGTCCTGACGTTGCTATTTCACAGTTCAATGCAGTAGATCTGTAATTTAGAGTTGCACTTTGGAAATATGCATTCTCTTTGACAATGCTTTGATAGTTTAGATTCTGCTTTTGACTTCACCATTGGATTGGGGAATATGTCAGGGAACTTGTAAAATGCATAAAGCCACAATTTTCCGCAAAGTGTATGAATCAGCCATCGGCAAATTGTAGACAATTATTGGATACAAACTGGTCAGGAATGCCATTTGTTGCTAAGAGTTCCTTTAAAGCCTAAAATACTGTCTCAATGGTGATGGTGTATAGATGTTTGACCTTGATCCATCTGGAAAAATCAGGGAGAATTGTCAGTCAGTCACAAATTGGCTAACTCCAGATGTTCCCACGGTTTGAATAGGAATTGAGTTAAGATAAGCAGTTTCCTTTGATCTGGTCTGTGTATTGACTTTTGGCATTGAAATAATAATTTTTTCTGTGGATTTTGATATTTCCAGCCACCACGATGAAACTTAAGCCCAGGCTCTGCTTTTCATGATATTCATGTAGTCCTAATGCATTTTCTCCAAGATATCTGCCCAGAGTGAGACCAGAACCACCAGCATATACCAGCCAGTATTCTAGAATAGTAAAGTTCTCCCAGTACTCAAATAAGGTTTTCATCACCATACGATTGGAACACTGCTGTGGCCAAACTTGGGTTGCAGCATTGGCATTCCTCATCTTGCAGCTGTAAGTCAGGAAATCTTTGTGCTTGCCAGCCATTGTGCTGCAGTCAACTACAAATGTGAATCAGTCCCATTAATGAGGTAAAGAGCCTGCTGTATACACTGGTTGACAGTAACTCTGGACAGTGCATTTGCTATCATTTGCAGCTTGTTGAGGTTACGTACTATTTCATACATGAATCTCAATCATCCCAAACAAAACATCTGGATCCTTGGAAGTATTCTTGTGAACTCCTTTTCATCAAGTAAAAAAACTGGGGCTTTGTGATTATCTTAAAGCAAATGATATAATTTAAGAACTTTTTGTAAGCTTGTGTGACTGGGAGAGCCTTTTTATCTATGAAAGCATAACTCCTGTCAGTCTAGGGCAATGCTTTAGATGTTTAGCAAACATGCCTGTGATACCAGTCAGGCTGTTCAGGGGAAAGGACACTCAGTCCTCTTGCCTTGTAGATGAAGCATCTGCTGCAACAGTGAAAGCTTATAATGCACTACAATATCTGGTAAAATCAGCATTTCCTTCATCCTTTGAAACAACAGCTCATGAAATGCATTCTGATAGTATGCTTGGGCTTTCTGTAGACATTACCTTAAAAGGTTCAGTATCTTGTACCTGGTTGGGCAATATTTTTGCCATTTGATTAACCATTCCGAGGAACTATTAAAGATCCTGGAAGAAAGTCAGGATTGGGAATTTGGAATTGACTAATGGTTTTTATCATTGTATCTTTCATTGTGCCCTTGCTATTAACAATGTGTTCTCGGAAATTATGTTTTCAAGAATTCACACTTTTCGTTAAGAGGTGGGTCATCTTCTTGTAGATGTTTTAAAATTGGTTTAACCTTCAGGTCATGTTCTCCAAGAGATTCACCAACAAGGATGTCATCCATGTGACATGTTACTCCTTCGAGGCCCTGCAGAATGTTCAAAATGATTCTTTGGAAAATCAACTGTGCCAACATGATAAATAAATGACAAATGATGAAAACAAAATAGTCTAAACAGAATAATGAATGTTATTAGTAGTATTCACTTCTCATTCAGAAGGACTTGCCAAAAGCTGCTGTCTGCGTCCAATTTTGTAAATATAGTATTTTTGGACAATCTTGCTGAGTTTTTGTCCACTGAGAACACTGGATGAATTGCTCTAGCTATGGCCTTATTAAGCTGTGTTAAGTTCACACAAATTGTAATTAAACATAATTGCTCTGGAGAAAGAGCAGAGAAGATTTACTACAAGGTTGCCAGGGTTGGAGAATTGCAGCTACAAGGAGAGATTGGAGAGGTTGGTGTTGTTTTCCCTGGAACAGAGAAGGCTAAGGAGTGACATGATTGAGGAATACAAAATTGTGAGGGGTGGAAACAGAATAGACAGGAGGAACCTGTTACCCTTGGCAAAAACCTGGTTCAGAGGTAGAGGCATTACCACTGCACACAAGAGGCCTCAGAATAGAAGAAAATTTCTGGGAGCTGCTAGTGACAGGAGAAATGATTCGCAACCTGGCCATCTCTTCAAGCTGAAATTTATATTTTTTTAAAAAACGAACTTGTACATGCAATGTGGGCATTTTTATTATCCATCCCTAATTCCCTCAGAGAAGTTGGGGGTGAGCTGCATTCTTGAATTGACGTCTCTGGAATGTAAGGACAGCTACTGGGGCCAGATTTCTAGAACTTTGACCCAGTGCCATTGAAAGAACTGTGATTTAGTTCCAAGTCAGAATGGTACTTTACTTGGAGGGGAACATGCAAATGATGATATTCCACTCATGCAATTGTCCTTCTAGGTTGTAAGGAAAGAATGTTTAAAAGATGTTGTCAAAAGGAGCCTTGGTGAGATCTGCAGTACCTCTTGTAGATGGTAGATACTGCTGCCACTCAGCATTAGTGGCGAAGGGAGTGTGTGTTGAAGATTGGATACCAATTAAGTGGACTGTTTTGTCCTGGATGGTGTCAAGTTTATTGAGTATTGTAGGAGCTACATCTGTCCAGGCAAGTGAAAAATATTTCATCACATGCCAGCTGCAGTTTTTATTTTGCTAGTTCAGTTTCTGCTCAATTATTGATAGTTGGGGATGCAGCAATGGTAATGCTGTTGTATATTAATGTTTAGTGGTTAGATTTTCACTTATAGGAGATGATGGCAAATTTATCAGCCCAGGTCCAGGTCTTGCTGCATATGGACACTGACAGCTTCAATATCTGAGAAGTCAGAAAAGGTTCTGAACATTGTTCAAACCTGAGCAAACATCCCCACTGACCTTTTGATGGGTGAAGATTATTGATGTAACAACTGAAAATGGTTAGGCCTAGGAGATTATTTTAAGAAACTCCTATTGTTATGTCCTGGGCCTGAGACAATTGACCTCCAACAACTACAACCACTCTCCTCTGAGCTGATTATAATTCCAAATAATTTCAGTTTTGCAAGAGCTCTTTGTTGCCATATTTGGTCAAATGCAGCCTTGATGTCAAGAGCAGGAACTTTCAACTCCCCACTGACGTACAACACTTTTGTCCTTGTTTAGACCAAGGCAGGAATAAGGTCAGGTGCCAAGAGGCTCTGCCAGAACCCAAACTGAATGGCAACAATCAGGGTATTCCCTTGAATTGGGTGGTGGTATCTTTGAATATCTTTGAATTGGGTGGGTGTGGTATCTTTCTCGATGTGTAAAGACATAAAGGTTTAGTATCCTTTGACAAAATAATACAATATTCATCATTTGTCTTCCTAAACCAGTAAATAATTTCATAATCCTTTTTGAAGTGAATCCTCAATTCTTGCTCATTTCATTGTTCTGATAATATTAATATTTATACAAACTCTTCTACTCAAGGGAAAATTCATGATTCTCTTAAATATAAATGCTTTCAATATGTGTTTTCCCTTGTACTGGGGTGTGACTACAGCTTTCACTTGACTTTTAATTTAATTCCTCTGGGACCACATAGCAGGGTCTCTGTTGGTTGCAGGCACTGTGTTGATATCCATGGTAAAACGAATAAAACTTTCCATCACTCCAGTGTCCATTTTTAATGTGGCAATGTGTCTATTAACATACATACCTGCATTTCAGAATATTTGAATAGAGTAATTCATCTCAGCAAAAACTTTTTTGGTTTCTCTTCTGGTGGGCAATCTTCAACTTCATTAATTACTCCGTGTGAAAAGATTTTTTACAACCTGTAAGGGTAGCATTTTGTTTTGGTACGTCTTCACAATATAAACATTATTTTCTGCAGTGAAAGCATTCAGCTTTGTTTTCAGAACACTGTTTACTCCTGAACTGAAAACAAAAATTGCTAGAGGTTACAGCGGGTCAGGCAGCATCCATAGAGAGAAAGCAAGCTAACGTTTCAAGTCTAGATGACTCTTCATCAGAGTTTACATTTGTCCATCTTTATGGTGATATAGTGCCAGCAGGATTTTATGGCATTAGACACTTATCTTCCCAAGTGTACTTTCTTTTCTGCTGCTGCTTTTACATTCGTGTGCTTACAGAACTGTAGGTAATTGGAGGTTGCCTGAACCAAGGATTTCCTTCACCTCTCAGAACTGGTCAGGCCTGTTTGCAGAGCTATGCTTTGCTCACCTGCTGTGGTGTTTCTCCTGGATGATTTCTGCTGACTGCATTACATCTGATAGGTGATTCATCAGCAACACCTATTAGAATGTGGTCTCGGATTAATTCTGATTTAAATTTCTATATTCATACCCTTAAGACAGCCCATAAAGGTCATGAATGAAAGCATCTGCTGGTTCAGATGCTTTTGGGGCCCTTTTGTTGAATATGGCCTTTTTCAGAAGGTTTTTGCTGCTCTGGTTGAAACTGTTAAAGGCCTTTAAGAATTCTTCAAATTTTTACATCTCTCGCTAGTGCCTTTTTTTGCAATGGCTTCATCTGCTGCTGTACCTGTGGAGTTAAGTGATGTGCTGACTTGTTCAGTTTCTGACTTGTTGTCAAATCTCCCAGTGATTCAATACATCAAGAATTTTTTTTCTCCAGCAACTGCCCAGTTTTGAGTTTGAGTTGGTCTTTTTTCTGTGTCCAAACTTCTCAAGTAGCATAAATTTAGGATTTGTGGCTTTCCTAAACTTCCTTAATATTTGGCGATTTACTTTACCTGATATTTTATATTTTGCTTCCAGTATTGGAAGATTTTCCTTGTTGCTCAATCTTGCACGGATTCCCATTGACCTGGCTGCTCTTGCTTGGAGTACCTTTCTGCTAGAATGGGCATTTCTTTCTAAAATTGTTTGAAATGAGTGCCAACTGTTTTGTTTTAATTTCTATCAATAATTCCTTCACTCCCCATTCCCAGAATATTGGATTTTTTCAGTTTTTTGATCCCAATTTTCTATATTGTGGTCCCTGTGAGAGATTTGCTATACTCAGATTGGGACAGAAATTTTTATTTTAAATTTTAAACCACCCTTTCAAGGAAACAGATTTTTCCAATGATGCCTTTTTTTAAACCCTGTTGAAGAGTTGCTCACCAGATACCTGATTTTCCCTTTGTTCTCCAACTCAAAGCCTGCGATCGCTGGATCAGGATTTTCTTCACAGACTACCATGTCTCAAGAGCTGCAGGCTGAATACATTTGTTCATTAATTTTCTGATCCTCTCTCTGCTCTTACTTATTTACTGGACCAGGTTTGGCATTATTCAGCTATACTTTCCTGAGTTTTGGCATCACATTTTAGGTCTGACACTATAATCTTCTTTACAGTAGAATTTGAAGCTTTTCCAGTGCTGTCACTCTATTGCATATTGGTTAATCTAACTATGGGAAGATTACTGAGCTCTCAGTTGGTTTAAACAGTAACTAGTTTATTGTGTTTTGATGAACCACGTATAGCTTTATAGGAGTATTTCTTTCTCTGCTGAAGTTATGATCAAATACCTCAAGTATATCTGTCATCTGTCTTCCCTCATCATTACGGGACATGCTATTCACCCAGTCCCAGAAATTAACCCTTACAACCTCAATAGTACCGATGCTCCAGCCATTACCACCCATCTGCCACGCAGTGTTATCATTACAAAACCAAACTAAGGAGGAAAGTTAGACATTTGATACTAAGGGCCAGATATTTGTTGTCAACACTGGTGTCTTGAATCAGGAAATTTCACTCCCAGAGCCAAGGAAGGGTGAGCGTTGGATCCTTTGACCCTGGAAGGCAGCTCATGGGCAGGCAAATTACAAAGCGGGCCAGTTAGAAAACCCCTTACCTGTTGTTTTAGGTGTTGCTAGGTACTCTAGCTCCCACACCCTCAGCTATCATCTACATCCCATGGCTGCTCATATCCTCCATGATGACTCAATGTCACCAAAGGCCTCCATCCATCCCCATGCCCCCTCGTTTCATCTCCTTAGCAACTTGCTTAGTATCCACCACATACAGAGGTCAGGAGCCATACAGAAATGGAAAAAGAAATAAGCTTTTAACAATATAATACACACTTTTTTTTTGCACCTAGTAGTGGAAAAACTCACATTCATGCAATTCATTCAAAATCTTTTTAAATCTCAAATGGTTAATCTCTTAGAAAAAAAAATAATTTCCATTCAAATCCCATATCACAAGACAATTAATTCTTTAATAGCCTCTTTAAACTGTCAATCAAGCTTTGAACTCAGAATTACCTGCTGAGATAATTGTAGGTTTTGAAAGACAGCTAAGCATTCACAATGGCATAATATTAGCCCTTGGAAAAAGTCAACAAAGAGCTATTTTGAACATTCGTGAAAGAAAACTTTTTTTTCTGAACTACATCAGTTGGCCTGTGAATCAAAGCAGTCTAGGAATCTCTCTGATAGCTGTGGCCTGTGTTTTTTAATGCTTAGAGAGCAGTAGTTCTATTAAAAAAACTTCTTCCAAACTTAAGCAGACTTCAGTGACAGTTCAAGAGTATTTATTTTCAATCCATCCATTTGTACTTACTACACTGTGGCTTAAGGCACTTGCAATAACTAAAACAGGATCTGTTTGAGTGCAGCACTAAGTTCAAATGGCTTTACTGGGTCTGGGTTTTCTTCTTGCATGATTCACACCTTGTCTCCTTCCCCTGCTAGCAAGAATGGGAGTGGGAATTCCACACCCTTCCTACTGACCATATCTGAAGTCCCACCGAGTCTTCCCAGCCCGTGAAAATCCAGGCCTGGGTTTATATGTCTTAAAGCCTGAAATGTACAAGCAATTTACTGACCTGTAATTGATCTCAACCAACCAGAAGCAGCTGTGGATTCCTACAGGAAACAATTAGGACCAAACAGTCCTGTATTTCTTTAAGAACCACATTTGTGCTATGCTATGGGCGTTGGTTTGTTTTTAGTGATTTCACACACACAGTTTCGGGCCAAAGGTGGGGCTAGATCAATCTGTGGAATAATGCAAGAGGAGAACCACAGAGGCAAAGCACAACATGAGACCTTTGGAGCACAGGATGGGGACATTGGACAAGCAGCAGTAAGGGTGAGCTAATGGAGCTGAAACAGATTATGTATACAGGTAAGGAGATAACAGTAAAAGGAGGATATACAGCCCCTCCAGACTGTTCTGATAATCCGTTAGACCATGGCTGATCTTTTTATCTCATCTTATCTACCTTAACTCTGTATCTCATAATACTCCTACTTAACAAAAAACCTATCAATCTCAATTTGAAGTTTCGGTTTTAGGAATACTGCATTTTTGACATATATTAATGACTTAGACTTGGGGATACAATGCATAATTTCAAAGCTTGTTGATAGCTATAGAAATATAGAAAATAATGAGAAGGAGAGTAATAGACTTCAGAAGGGCATAGGCAGACTGGTGAAATTTGCAGTTGTATGGCAGATGCAATTTAATGTAGTCAAGTGTGAAGAGATTCAATTTCTTTACTTTCAGCTTTTTCTCCTTTTATACGGAATCACCACAATGCTGCTTGAACATCATGGTGTCAGCCATCATTTTGGATTTTAACAGCTGGTTTTTAAAGCTGGATGTGTGAATAATTCAAACAATAACAGAAAATATTGGAATTATTCAGCAGATCTGGCAAGCATCTACAGAGAGAGAAACAGAGTTAATGTTTCATGTCTATGAATTTTCATTGTGACCTTCAACAGTGACATAAAATGTTAACCAGTTTCTCTCTCCTCAAATGATACAGGACGTGCTAAATTTTTTCCAGCTTTTTCCATTTTTATTTAAATTTCCAGAATTCACAATATATTGCTTTTGTGAAGTGAAACAATCAGATAGGAAAAGAGGAGAGGCAATATAAATTTATTGGTACAATTTTAACAGTAGTACAGGAACAAAGAGATCTTAGGTGGACTCAACTACATGAAGCAGAGTTTCTCTTAAGAGCAAAGGGTAAAGGGAGATTTAATAAATTATTCACAATTATAAGGAGTGTGATGGAGTGAATAAGGAAAAGCAGCTCCTGTTAGCAGAAAGATCAGTAACTAGAAACCACTAATTAAAACTGGCAAAAAAAGTCCAAGGCAACACGAGAGTTAAAATAACTTTGCAGCAAGTTCCTCTGATATAGAGTGCGCTGTTTGGAAGCAGATTTACTAATAATTTCCTAAATCAAATTAAATAAACACTTGGAAAGGAAATAATTGCAGGTCCACAATGAGAGAGCAGGGGATTGGAATTAAATGAAAGGTCTTTGAAAGAGCTGGCATAGGCACAATGGGCCAAATGGCCTCCATTAGTGCTGTATGATTCTATAATTCTATGTTGTTAATGAGTTGTCTCCAATTCCATGCATTCTCATTTTCTTAAACGCTTGTGAAATAGGGAGTTGGCTCATTGGTTCTGATCCCTAATGAATCTCTGGGATAACATGGTTAACCAACTAGAAAAAGTAAAAACACAAAACAAATCAGAAAGCTTAGTTCAAATCCAAAGATAGCAGCTGTCTCCTACCCCAAAAATGCTCATTCTAGGCATCAGTCCTACCGCTGTAGTCCTGTACTTAAACTCAGTAGCTATCCATGATGTGTGAACCTAATGGTGTCAGCTATTTGATGATTAGGTGTCAGCTCTGCCAACACTGCAGTCAGGAATGACTGGTTAATGACAAGGGTCAGGAACTCGAGGTGGTGTGACCCAGAGGCCCTAATGTAGCAGTGGCTGTGATCACAAAATGCAGCAAGAGTCAAGCACCAAATCCTTTGCTCTTTTACCAACCAGTGGCTGTACTTAGTCATCAGGAACTGGGAGGATTTATATAATAGAAATAATTGCAACAGTCCCATGTTCTACAATTCCATTTGAGAAGGGATATAATTCAAGGGATTCAGAGTGGTATGCACTATGCTTGAGTTTGAATAATGTCAGATGAGGCCCTTGTTTATGTGAACGAGGCCTGTGTTAAGGTGCTGTTCAATGCTGTACTGAGCCAAACTCTCAATAAGACTCAAGGGCTTTTGTTGAGGCACTGAGTAGATGAGACAGTAGAATTAGTAATAGCAGGCCAACATATCTCAACAGCTGGGAAAGTCATTAGTAATCTGCAGTTTCCTCTCCATCAAGTCTGCTGCCTATTTCAACAGGATTTTTTTTTAAATGATAAAGAAAGAATACTATTAAAGAAGGTGAAATGAGCTGATTGATTAACAAGGAGCTCTGGTCAAATACAATGTTTAATAGGTGTGTGGGGTTTTCAATGCAAACTGCCTCAAAAGCTATGTTTTTAGTACCCTGTAGGAGATACACATCAATCAACCTTTCTGCACACCCACTTTGGAATGATGCCAGGGTGGGGTCCAGGAATTGATAAAGTGAAAAATCGGGCACATAAAGATTTTTCTAAACAAAACTCTGCGTGTGTGAAACAGAGGCAATCACATGCCAAAAATGGGGCCCCAATCACTCACGCCAGGAAAATGGGCTCACTTAGTGTCTGTTCAAATGGGTTAGAATCCTGTTACTCAAAGGAATGTGCTTAACTACATCAACAAGGCAGAGAGGAAGACAAGCCCTGGGAAGAGGCACCCAGGGACAGATGGACCCAGAAATAAAAGAAAAGAGGAAATATGGGACAGAGGAACAGAAGGATCCAAGGGCAAATTAACTCCGATTCAGAGGAACTGAGTCCCAAGGTCAGAGGAACATAAAGTTGAACAAGCCTCCTGAGAATACATGAAGATTACATTCAGTAATCTCTACAGCTTTGTTAAGCGAACCAATAGTGAAGATGGCGAATGAAACAGGGCAAAAATTAATGAATTTGATTCTACCATAAAATGACTGTCCTTTCTGGAGACAAAAGAAAGAGATAAAATATTAAACAAAACCGAAAATGTCTGCATTGTTAATTTGTACAAGGCTCACTGTAACTTCCCTTGCTCAGGGTACCTTCAGCTGAAAGGCCTCTTTCTGTGTTGTAAAATTCTATGACTCAAATGATTCTACCCCCCTCCAATGTAACCCCTGGTCAGTGTACTCACTGCCCAGAGCACTTCCTGCTAAGTATAACTCTTGCCCAAACTACCCTGTACCCAGAGTATCCCCTAACAATTATACCCTCTGCTTAACATTGCCCATTCCGTGTGCTGTCTGCTCAGTGCATTCCCCTGCTAGGTGTACCTCCTATCTCTCCCTTTGCTCAGTGTATCCCATGTTCAGGTTATCCTTTTCCTTGCTTGGTGAAATCCCTTCCCAGTATAGTCCTTGCCCAAGGTAGCCCCTGGCGAGTGTACCAAAAGCAGAGTGCCCCCTCCTCAGTGTAACCTCCCCAAACCACTCAGCATGTCCATCCTGCTGTCAATGTATTCCCTCCCTTTTCCAATATATTTAACCTCTGCTGCCCAGTGTACCCCATCCCACCCAGTGTAGCTTCCCCACTATCACTGCCTATTCATTTTATACTCCCCACATCATATTATTCCAACCCCACTCACTTTATCCACTTTCCCTTTGCTCAGGGTTCCATCCACCGTGGAAGCCATTGCACTTCATACCCAGCATCTTTGTCTGTGGTCCAGGTTTTGCAGAGATTTTACTCTCTAACCCACCTTGTATCTGTACTGGGAATGGTTTGATGACTTCACCCTGTATCTAACCCATGTTGTGCCAGACATATGATAAACTGCTGGCCTACTGTTACCAGTGAATTTGCCTGAACCGTCAATGTTTCCCACAGTCAAACACACTATTCACTTAGGAACAAAAATAAGAGACTAATTGAATTTTGCTGAAATGCAGACTCCCTGACTAGAATCTATGAGAAAATCACTGTAGCAAACATATATAAAAAAAATCTTCTGTTGAAGCAGCACATTATCAGGCAGGCTGTATGTGAAACTGGTTTTGTGGACAGCTGGGTCATGGCATGAAGTGGGTAATGAGCTATATACTGGCACTGAGCTGGTAGCAGACAGACTGCTCTGTATTATATGTAATTCACTCATGGAGTCTGCTATCAGCTGCTGCTTCTTTTAACTATCATTTCCATGCAGACCAGTAATCAAGAGAACAGTGAGACTAACCTTTCACAGTGCCTCCATGTGATTTGAACTGACCCATTGATTATATTAAGCTCTAATCCTTCTTTTCTCTTTGCTTCACAAGAGTGCATTGTTGCCTGTGCCCCTCACCAACAAAAGTATTCCCAGACTTATTTAAATAAATATTCTAATATCGTGACTCCTGTGACCTTCTAACTTTCTAATCCTCCCTCAATGTATCTTGAGGAATGACTCGACACCAACCGTCAAAACAACATTGAAACCACAAAGCCTCTGGGACTGGAACAATGTGAATCAGCAAGGCCTAGCAGCTTCATTAACCAGTGGCAAAAAACAGAACTTGCTGGAAAAGCTCAGCAGGTCTGGCAGCATCTGTGTAGAAAAAAAAAAATCAGAATCCAGTGACCCTTCCTCAGAATGGACCCGAAATGTTAACTCGGATTTCTCTTCACAGATGCTGCCAGACCTGCTGAGCTTTTCCAGCAACTTCTGTTTTTGTT
>NC_063352.1:33835162-33852238 GCF_021869965.1 Rhincodon typus
TCAGTTTTCTGATGAAGGGTCTAGGCCCGAAACGTCAGCCTTTCTGCTCCTATGATGCTGCTTGGCCTGCTGTGTTCATCCAGCTCTACACCTTGTTGTCTCAGATTTTCCAGCATCTGCAGTTCCTACTATCTCTCACTTCATTAATATTCAGGTTTCTAATTTACCAAACTTCGTTAACAAGTAAGATATCAATAAAATATTGGCATGGAAACCAGTGTTGGTACCTGCCAAATTCAGCCTTCCACTTCCTTGGAAGGACCTGCACATCAGACACTAGGCAGCATCATCTCAGGGCACACTCCATTGGCACCCAGCCATACACATCCCATTTCCACAGGCATTGGCATTTGATATGTGCCAGCCCCTAAGAACCATCATGGCACATCTCTGATCCACTTCTGCACATCAGTGTTGCACCTCAGTTGCACTGGTAACTATCGTTGTAATACTGCAGCAAGGATGTCGTGTACTCAGGGACACACACCTAACTCGTGGACTGAACCAGGCTGCATTTTTGGGCACTTCACTCACTGTCACAGTGTTCACTGTATCCTACCTGGATGCTCATATCATCTCTGCCTTGCATGGTCTTGTCTTGCCTTGCTGCACATTGCCCTGTCGACCAGAGAAATCTAGCTCATATTATTTCAGTCTTGCCTTGCCGTTTAGCACAGACGCAAAGGAAGGAAGTTTGTCACGGTTATCAGCAAGGCTTCAGTCAAGTCGAGGGGGGAGCCTTTGCTCAGGGGATCCAGGCACAACAAATCAAAGCCAGCCTCTGATATCAGTCCAGGGCATGGAAAGAGTTTGTCAGCCCCATGGGGTGGACAGAAGCTCACCAAATAATGGGTGAGAAACTGAATAACTGGCAGTGTTTCACCTGTCTTCAGTCATTCTACACTACTGGGGACTGCTTTCTTCTGGAATGTGAGGGAGATTAAAGTGTGGAGCTCTGTTACTTTTTTTGTTGCAGGTGGGGAGGTGTCCTGACTGAGTAGGTAGCACAGTGGGTAAGTAATTATGGTGGTGTCAGTGGTTAGGGTACGCAACAGAATGTGAAGAAAGATGTTGCAAGCATTCATGAGAATGATAGACCATTAACCTCAGAGGGAGGTGGGTACTATATTCAAGGTAGTGAGTTAGAGTATTGGACTATCAGAGAGAAGATGACAGAACCTACGCTGGTGGAGTGGAGAAGACAGTTGATCTTTCTCCTACAGTGCTGTGCATTCCTCCAGATGGCTGAGACTGCTTTAACTCAGGTGTTAACCTCAGACCAGGCTGGCATGTTACGGTGGTCCTGGGGAAGTCCTGCCTCTAAACCAGCCCGTACAGCAGGATCTCTCCCTTCCCCGTAGTGGGTTATCAAATTCCTTCTGAATGCCACTACAGGGGTAAATGTCAGGAACCGTACAGGATAGCTTGGGACTAACAGTGTTTGTCCAGGTGCATGTTGGGCTTTTAAAGATGGTGTGGGCACAGGGGATGTTGGTGAATTCTGGGATATCCATTGAGTGGTGAGATGCTCTGGGAATTGCTTTATGATAAGATGGGGCCTGAATAGGAATCAAGATACGCCATGGGGCACGGTAGGTAAATATCACAACCTAGCTACACGAACAGTGGCATTGTGGTCATGTTGCAGATTTAATAATCCAGAGGCAGGATTAATATTCTGAGGGCACAAGTTCAAATACCATTACAGCAGCTGCTCAAGTTTTAACCAATAAATTGACAATACAAAGCTTTTTATCAGTAACATTACAATGGAAATCAATAGATTGAACAAGATCCTAACTGTGACAATGATGTCCCATCGTGAAGGAAAAATCTGCAGTCTTTAACCTATTTTACAACATATGACTCCAGACTGAGCAACACGATTTACTGTTAACTGCCCTCTGAAATTGCCTACAGTCTGAAATTGCCCAGCAAGTCCTTTGGTTGTATCAAGCTGTCCAAGAAATGAGAAAGGCAGGACCTGCCCAGTTGACACTGCAAAATCTTCCTCACTAACCTTGGGTTACATACGTAAAATTGAGCATCTGACCTATAAACCAGTCAGTCAATCATTTTCATCAAACTATTCCCTATATTCAGTACCAGGACTCCTCCAACACTATCCCTGAGTACATCCGAATCCAGCAGCAAGACAGATCAACAAGAATCATCCACATGGCAGAATGGTGTACTATTTGGAACTGATGTCAATGGGATTCCTAAATATGGACTCCAAACCCCATGGAGTCTTATAGAATCAGGTCAAACTTGGAGAAGGAAGCCTCCTTATTACAACCTACCACCACAACCCACCCCACAGCCAATGGAACCATGCTTCTCTTACTGAGAATGCTTGAAAGAAGCTCTGATGGTAACAAGGGCACAAAAAGTAACCTGCCAGGGGGGGTGGGTGGTCTCAATGTCCATCACCAAGGATGGCTTGGAACACATGGCTGAGTCCTGAAGATTATAGTTGCTGAACTGGGTCTGAAACAGAATGTGACAGAACCAACCATAGGTAAAAATCTACTTGCTGTGGATGCATTAATCTGTGACAGGCCTGATTGGAACAGAGATAAGGACACTGTTATTGCACCACAAGAATCCCAGGATCACCTAAGACAATATTCTAAACCCAACCATTTTCAGCACTACATTAATTATGTTTCCTCCAATGCAAGGTCAGAGATGGGATTTTCATTGATGATCGCACAGTTTTCAACACCAATCATGGCTCCTCAGAAACTGCAGCATTTGACTCCCCATGCAGCCAAACCTGAACAACATCCAGTCTTGGGGCTGCACCAAACTATTGCCTGGCAATGTCCATCTCCAGCAAGACAGAATTTATTGATTTCCCCTCGATGTTGAATGGAATTAACATCACTTAAACCGTACTTTCAAAATTCAGTGGATTACTATTGGTCAGAAAATAAATTAGACAACTGTGTCAATCCTGTAGCTATAAGAGCGGATCAAGAACTGGGAATTCTGCAGCAAGTAACTCACATCCTGTCTTCCACAATACATGTCCATAATCTGCAAAGCACAAGTCAGGAATGTAATGGGATACCCTCAATTTGACACTTCAATGGAGTACTGAAAGAGTGCAGCACTGGTTGGAAGCACCTGCTCTCAGTAGTTGTAAAAGATCCTACAATATTTGGATCTTAATCAACATCACTAAAATGGAGTTCTAGTCATTATATCACATTGTTGTTTATGCTAACTTGCTCAAATAGGCTGCCACATTTTCAAATATTTCCATGGTCTCACTCTTCCCAAACTCTAAACTCTTCCAACCTCACATCCTCTTGGGATTGTGCACTAATTCTGGCCTCTTGAGTATTGCCAGTTCCATCATTTGTCACTGTGTATTCAATTGCCTAGAATCAAAACTGTAATTCCCTCTCTAACCCTCTGAGCCTTTTGACCTTACTTTCCTCATTGAAGACACTACTTGTTTGACCAGGCTTTTTGTCATTTGATTTAACATCCTTTTCAGTGGAGATATTTATTAAAGATTCTGTATAGACATAAATCCTGTTAATTTTCAAAGAAGCCACATAAGAACATTGCCTTATCCACCTTATTTGAGACCTAATTTTTTTAAAAAATCAATTAGATTAATTAGATCCGATCAACACATTACAAATTTGTGTCTAGAATGAAGTCTCAGGTAATGACAGATTCTAGCAGCTTTCACAACTGCTATTGTCTTGCCAAATTCTCTCATTGACGAAGAGATTGGTTGACTATGAAGGCAGGAAGTTGTCAATAGTTACATCAATAGCCAAAGGTTGGACTTACCCAAGCATTCATTCGCTTCTCTAAGAGTTGCTCTTTGCCACGGTCGGTCATAGTGAAAGGGTTTGCACCTGTCACACTCTGGCCCAGCGGTGTTGTGTTTACAGTCACAAACCAGATTGCCCTCTTTGTCTTTGACGCAGCGTGAAGCATGCCCGTTACACTTGCAGCGCCCACCGACCTGCAAGTCAGCCACTGCGTAATGGTAGGCCTCTCTCACCATACTCCCCTCGTCCTCCTTCCCGTCTCTGCCACTGTAATGTCTGTCTAGCTCCCGCTGGAGGTGAGGCCTGCTGAACACCACCCGAATATCTGTGGCTGTCACCCAATCCTGCAGGACTGGACTGCTGTCAAAGTCTTGGGCAGAGGGTCGTCCATCGAGGGTGCTGAATGCAATCAACCCCCCTGTCAAAGGGTAGAGGTCGGTGTATCCATCTGTACAGAGAGCTTCTTGCTCATTCTGCTTGGAAATAATTGCTTTGTTTGGCTTATTGTACATCTTGCGGCACTGTGAGGAATAATACTGAAAGGGAACCCAGTTCTTCCCATAGTCCATCGATTTAAATATCCCCATAGACTCTGGCCGAGGAGAGCAAAACTGCAAACTGACATAAGTAATTTCAAATTTCTTATTCAGAGAGAGAGTCAGTGTAACATTGTGCATGGGATTGTAAAACTCTTCTGACTGCCAACAGCTGAGGTTATGAGCATTGTTTAAATCGGTCAGGTAGGTGGCAGGGTGAGCGTTCTTGGGATCAGAAGCATCGCAGATCTGACACATCTTAGTCTTCACACCCATCTTCTCATTGAAGAAGCAATATCTGTTTGGAGGCCTCCCACACGTGCTGGACACCTGCACTTCCCTGGCAAAGCCAGCATTGACAAAATCAGGAATGCAGCGCTTAGGCTGCCCTCCTTCATCATAACAAGGATCCGAAGAGCTGTGCTGGGGGGCAAAAGCATTGAGAGCACAGGAAGCCCCAAGAATGAAGGCAAATAGCAGCACTAAACTAAATGGCATCATCAATATTCAGGATGAAACGTTTCCAAGAACAATACACAGTAGGATCTGCAAGAAAGAAGACAGGGCATCGTCAAATCAAACACAGTTACAATATCTTGAATAACATAATTTAAAAGATGTTAACTTGTCAATAAAAATACGTGAATGAAGAACAACAGTCCCAGAACCACCTTCTGCTTATGAAATTCCTCCTTTTTGTGTGGAAAGCTAAGTACAGACGATTGGGCCCATTTTGTACTACTGCCAATGTAGCCAAAGTGATCCACTAGGATCTCTCCCACTATATAGTTTGCATTACTGTAGCAGCTTACATGTGGTGAGACATTGCAGAGCACAAGATCCAGAGGGTGGAAAAAGAGATTGAGAATAAAGGAGGCAACTGCCTGACAGTGGCAGTTACATTCAAACACCCAAAGTATCTTGTCTAAATGAGGAGCTAATTACTGTAGTTAATTGATTCAGAATCACTCCATATAGGAAATGTGTTTAGAGAGACATGGATACTAGAGGGGTGGAGTGGCTTATTTACCACTCCCACTCCATTTTGATTTAATTCCTCTCCCTTTCTCCCTCACCTTTGGTGTAATTGTACTGTCCCTGATGGCCTTTGTGGGTAAACTGATCATTAACTAGAAATATGGGTGATTTAGTGGCGGTGGATAAAGATAGAAGGTAACACGGGTGATTTGGTGATGTCACAAAACAGTTCACTTCTGTGTAAAAGCATTTCTAAATAAAAAGAAAAGAAATAAGAAAGGGACTTTTACACTGCGTGATTGTTAAGGGCACATAATCTGTGCGAGTGGAGACTTTGAGCGAGACAAAGACTGAGTGAATATATTTGGGAATTTGGTACAAGTCATGTCTTTTCCATGTTCAATTTTAGAATTAAAGTCAGAAGCAGACATTAAAAATAGCCTAAATAAAAGGGGCAGCTACCTGATAGTGGCAGTTATCATTTGGGCATCTGAAATCCCTTGTCTAAATGAGATGCTGACCCTTGTAGCAACGAAGTGACTTTGAGCAGTTCTAAATAAGAAAAGAATTGTTACACCACATGGTT
Source organism: Rhincodon typus (assembly GCF_021869965.1). Taxonomy (NCBI): domain Eukaryota; kingdom Metazoa; phylum Chordata; class Chondrichthyes; order Orectolobiformes; family Rhincodontidae; genus Rhincodon; species Rhincodon typus. The sequence goes on from NC_063352.1 coordinate 33,841,060, forward strand.
AGTAAGGGTATATGGTTAGTGTGAGTGGAGACTTTTTTTTAGAGTAGGTAAGACAAAAGCCCAATTAGTATATCTTAGAATTTGTTTTGGAGTGAGAATTTGGTGTATGGGGTGAATAAGGTGCTTTAAGTATGGCTTACTATAGAAGTAAAGCTTCCAGAGTGAGACGTGAGTGGGAGACAACAAAAGCCATGGATCAAGAGGCCTATCTTCTGTGACACCAGGGGCACAGTGAGGTAACAAATGCAATGTGATGCAAGTGCAGGGGAAGCATCAGATTGGTCAGTAGGATTGGTGAATATTTCTAGATTTTAATATAAAAAGAAGGTCTTCAGTTTGTATTTAGGTCTCTCTCCTTTTTCTTTTCTTTTTAAAACCACTTTTCAGTGGTTAGCACTGCTGCCTCACAGCGCCAGGGACCCGGGTTCGATTCCACCCTCGGGCGACTGTCTGTGAGGAGTTTGCACATTCTTCCTGTGTCTGCGTGGGTTTCTTCCAGGTGCTCCAGTTTCCTCCCACAGTCCAAAGATGTGCAGGCTAGGTGGATTGGCCATGCTAAATTGCCCGTAGTGTTCAGGAATGTGTAGATTAGGTGGTTTATAGCGGGACAGGCCTGGGTGGGATCCTCTGAGAGTCAGTGTGGACTTGTTGGGCCGAAGGGCCTGTTTCCACACTGTAGGGATTCTATTTCAAGTTGTCAAGTATAAGATTGATATTTGTGCATTTTAGAAAAAGGGAAAAAACTTTCAATAATGTATAAAGAGCAGAGATTCTAGAGTAATTAATTAATGAACTTAAAATATGATAGTGATGGCAGGACTGGTGATGTGTCACTGCTGCAACATGTGGGACCTGTTGAACAGCAAGGTGATCCAAGGTGAACTCATCAGTAGTACATGTAGCAAGGACAAGGAACTTCAGATCAAGTTGAGGAGTGGGAGTCTGAGCTGCAGACATTGCATCACATCAGGGAAGGGGAAAATAAACTGGACACCTGTCTCATAAGACCATAAGACATAGGAGCAGAATTTAGACTATTCAGCCCATCGAGTCTGCTCTGCCATTCAATCATGGCTGATAAGTTCCTCAACCCCATTCTCCCACTTTCTCCCTGTAACCCTTGATAATCAAGAACCTATCTATCGCAGTCTTAAATGTACTCAATGTCCTGGCCTCCACTGCCTTCTGTGCCAGTGAATTCCATAGATTCACCACTCTCTGGCTGAAGAAGTTTCTCCTTATCTCCGTTCTAAAAGGTCTTCTCTTTACTCTAAGGCTGTGCCCTCAGGTCCTAGTCTCTCTTACCAATGGAAGCATCTTCCCAACATCCACTCTGTCCAGGCCAATCAGAGTTAGCATTTCAGGTCCAGTGACCCTCCTTCCTGAAACGTTAACTCTGCTTTATCTCCATAGATGCTGCCAGATCTGTTAAGTTTCTCCAGCAATTTCTATTTTTGTTTCAGATTTGCAGCATCCACTATTCTTCGTTTTATTTAATTCGTTATCAGATTTGGCCTGTAATCAGGGACTGGAGGGTGCAACTGCAGGTGAGGCATGCATAGGGACCCAGGGAATAACACTCAAGGACCCTCTGTCCCTGCAACTGTCCAACAGTTACAAGGTTCTTACAGGGAACCATTCAAGTCAGGAAATAGGAATGTAGTAGTGGTAGAAGGTAACATAATTAGGGAACTAAATACATTAAGGTGAGAGGAGAGAGATTTAAAAAAGATATGGAGGCAAATTTTTTGCGCAGAGGGTGGTTTGCATGTGGAATGAATTTCCTGAGGAAGTGATGGATGTGGGTACAGTTACAACATTTAAAAGATACTTGGATAGATACATGAATAGGAAAGGTTTGAAGGGATATGGGCCAGGAGCAGGCAGGTGGGAATAGTTTGTTTGGAATTACGTTCAGCATGGACTGGTTGGACCAAAGGGTCTGTTTCCATGCTGCATGACTCTAACTCTGAGTTCCAGAGGTTATGTTGCTTGCTGGTGCAAGGTAAAAGATATCTCTTCAGGACTGGAGTGGGAGAAGAGGGATCTATTTGTCATAGACCATGTTGGTACTAATTATGTTGATAGGACTAGTATGGAAAGAATATGTTGAAAAAGCTTGAACTGTTCGGAATGAAATTAAAATTCAGAACCGCCAAGGTAATGATCTCTGGGTGACTACCTGGACCACCAGCAAACTGGCATAGAGTAAATAAAATCAAGGAGATACATGCATGCCTCAAAGATTGGTGTGGGTGTTCATGGGGCATTAGCACCAGTACCAGGGTAGAAGGGAGCTGTACTGATGAAACAGTCTTCACTTGAACCATGCCAAGACCAGTATTCTGATACATCAAATACCAGGGCTGTAGAGTGGACTTTATTTGAGAAAAATAACGACTCAAGTTAATGGGATATTTTTGTTGCACACTCACTACTTCTGTTGTGTATCTCCAGTCCAGATCCAAAACAGCAGCCTGTTAATAATTTATCTTTTCTCTTCTGCTGTTAACTGAATTGCCTCTGAAGCTGTACATCTTCATCCAACCCCACAGACCCCCCCACCACCACCACTCTGACAGTTGTTACAGTGAAATGTGAGACGGCTTCAGACAGTTTCAATTCAATATCTATGGAGTAAAAATTCTCACAACATCATCATTGATGTTAAATAAAATTTGAAATGCATTTCAGTTGAAAACATCATTTAGAATGATTGGAAACTGAAGCTCGTGCCAGGTGCAACAGGAATGGACAATGCTAGACACACAAAAACAGCCTCATATCAGTGTCCCATGGCAATACCTTTATGAGTCGGATGCCAACAAGTAACAGAGACATGTTCCAATCCACAGCACTGACACACTTTCACTGACAGGTACACCAACACAAAAAAAAGGGGCACCAAAGAGCAAAAACTATGTCAGGAAGATCATGAAAGTTCCTAGATTTAGCAAAGAGAAGGTCAAAAAAAATCATAGATTAATAGAACTGCAGAATGGTCACAGCACACAAACAGACCATTCAGCCCATTATGTCCATGGAATTGCTCTGCAAGAGTAACTGACTTAGTTTCATTCCCTGCTCTCTCCCTGGGGCCCTGGGTATTTTTTCTCTTCAGATAATTAATCATTCAATTCCCATTTAAAACACATGACTAAGTCTGTCAATACCACACTGTCAGTCAATGCATGTATTCCAGATTCCAACAATTCACTGCATGAGAAAGCTTTGCCTTTTTTCTTTTATCAATCACCATACATCAATGTTTTCTGGTTCTCAACCCTTCCTCTAATTGGTACAGTGTTTTGTCATATACTCTGTTTAGACCCCTCTATCAAATTACTAAACTCTTTCTTTTCTAGGGAGAACAACTCCAGTTTCTTTAATCTATATCTGTAACTGAAGTCTCTAATCCCTGGAACAATTCTTGTAAATCTTTCCTACATTCTCTTTAAAGCTTTCAAATCGTTTCTAAAGTGAGGTACTCAGAATTGGACTCAGTATTCCAGCTGAAACTGAACAAATGTTTTATAAACTTTTTCCATCACTAAAGCCCATGTTTTATTTTTGCTTTCTCAACCACCTCTGCAAATTTAAATAATGTGTGCATATTTAACCCCAAGCCATCTTCTTGTCACTCCTTCAGAATTATATACTGTTTCTCCTTATTGTTCCAATTAAAATTAATCATTGTATATTTCATTTCTTGAAATTTCATCTGCCACACATCTGCCTATTCCACCACTAAAATAAAACAAAGAACTGCAGATGATGAAGATCTGAAACAAAACAAAAAATTGTTGGAGAAACTCAGCAGGTCTGGGAGAATTAATGTTTCAAGGCGTATAGTCATATAGCATAAAAACAAACCCGTCAGTTGAACTCATCTGTGCAGACCAGACATCCCAATCTGACCTAATCCCATTTGCAAGCATTTGGCCCATATCCCTCTAAACTCTTCCTATTCATACACCCATCCAGAAGCCTTTTAAAAGGTTGATTATATACTTACATCACCCTCTGCGTGAAGAAGTTGTCCCTTAGGTCTCTTTTAAATCTTTCCCCTCTCACCTGAAACCTATGTCCTCTAGTTTTGGACTCACCCATCCTGTGGAAAAGACCTGTCTATTCACCCTATCCATGCCCCTCATGATTTTATAAACCTCTATAAGGTCACCCTCATGCTCCAGGGAAAAAGCCCCAGCCTATTCAGCCTGTCCGTATAACTCAAACCCTCCAAGCCTTCTTCAGAACAGTCACTGGAGTCCACATTAACTCTCCTTTCTCTGCGCAGATGCTGCCAGAATGCTGAGTTTCTCCAGCAATTTGTTTTTGTTGCCTATTCCACCAGCCTATCCATGTCCACTTAGTCTCTATCACTATGCTAACTCCTAACAGTTCATTATACTGTACTTCCAAATTTGTGTAATCTGCAAATTTTGAAATTGTGCCCTCTATACCCAAATCTAGATCATTAATTTGAGAAAACAAATACAAAATTAAAAAATGCAGTTAGAGGAAAGAGGGGTGCAAAAAGAAGAAGTGGGACAGATAGAAGCCTCACGACATACAAAGAGGCACACACAGGGAGAGACAGATAGAGCGAAATAAAACGATCACTTGTGATTGCATTGATGTAATTTAATTTTTCTGTCAAAGTTACATGTTGAAACTGCAGATTCTATGTCACAAGTATTCCTCCATAATCTTTGTTGCAGGCATTCCTGCACCTCCTGTGGTTCAGGAATTCCAACAGAACCTGCATCACAGATATTACTCCTGTTTCTCCTCCCTGTAATAGTGCTCCCTCTTTGTTGTTCCTACACGAATAAGGTGATTGCTTTCCTGCCTCTATGGCACTAGATCCTGAGCTATGCATTTCAAGAAAAGGCTCTTTTTTTAAAAATGAACTTGTTCCAGATGTGCCATGCTGACTGAAACTAAACAGACTTGATACTAGTGCGCTAAATCAGCTGAAATTAAACACAGTTCTCTAAGAGTTAACAAAGTAAAATCAGCAAGGGTGAGGGCAAGTAAGATTATTTAAAGTCATACATTGAACACCAGACGTCATGAAAAGTGTCAGTTTCCATTGTTGAGCCTGGAACGCAGGGTCTAAGGGCTAGGGTACTGCTAAGCATAAAGAGGGAAATCACCCTGGGTTCTAGGGCCTGGTCACTATCCTTCTGAAAAGAGTGAATAGTTAAGCATTAGGCAAGGAGGTATTGTACTTGACTGAGATCTGGTCTGCTATGTTTACCCAGCAACACTGCTATCTGAAAATCACAGCTGAAGAATAGGCTGAGGAGTAAGTAACCAAATTGTTACTACTAGAGTTTCATAAAATAGGCAGTGAGATAAAAAGAATAAGTAAGCAAATGATTAAGGTTGATAGCATAACTTGAAAAGTTAGTGACTAGTAACTGTGCAAAAACAAAAGCATGTGCGGCACAATGGTGTAATCAATTCAGAGAGTCATTACAACATGGAAGGAGGCCATTCTGTCCATTGAGTCCATGCCAGTTCTCTGTAAAGCAATCAAATCAGTTCCATTCTCCTGCTTTATCCTCTTAGCCCTACAAGTTTAATTCCCTCAAATGCCCATCCAATTTCCTTTTGAAAGCATCAATCATCTTCCTTTCTGTCACCCTGAAAAGCAAAAAGTTCCAAAGTTCTTCCTTGCTTACCCCTTGCATCTCTAGCAAAAACCTTACATCCTTGTACCATCAGCAAGTGGGAATAGCTGATCTTGATCTACTTTACCAAAGCCTGAAATAATCTTGTACACCTTTAATTATTCTCCCCTAAATGTCCTTTGCTCCAAGGAAGGCAAACTTAGCTTCTACAACCAAATCTGGGATAATTCTGGTGAATCCGCTCTGCAGCTTCCCAAAGGCCTTCTTAAGTGGTGACCAGTGGTGTTCTAACCAGAGTTTTATAAAGGTTAATCTTAACATCCCTACATTTGTACTTAATACCTCATGTGTCCTGCTGCTTTCCAAGATTTATATGAACTTCAAGGTTCCTCTGTCCTTGCACAATGTTTAGAGCTAAGCCATTGAATCTATATTACTGCTCCCTATCTCTTACAAGTTGCACATTTCATACTTCTCTATAAATTCCATCTGCCACTTATCTGCCTATTCTAGTAGTGTATTATCCTCATCGTCTGCCACACCTTCAAGTTTGGCATCATTAGCATGTTTTGAAAATTTACTCCATCTATTTAAATACATAAACCTAGTCCAAACACTGAGATGTGTTCACCATCCTGCAATTGGAAATACAAACATTTACCATTGTTCTCTGATTTCTGTCCTCGAGTCATATTTTTTAACCAAGTTGACATTTACCTTCCTATTGCACGAGACTTTTTTCAAAGCTAGTACTTAGTGTATGGATTTTAACAAAGCATTTGACATAACATTCACTGCATTTCCTTCATCCACTTTCTCTCTTATCTCATCAAAAAGTTCATTTATAATACTCAATCACTATCTGCCTTTTATAAATCCACATTGACTCTTATTAGTTACCTCAAACCTCGAGTGCCTGTTGATTTTTTTCCCTGCTTACTATTTTTAAAGCCTTATGCACCACTGATGTTAAATTGGCCAAACTGTAATGACTGTGACCAAAAACAGAAATTGCTGGAAAAATTCAGTAAGTCCAGCATTCTCTGTGGAGAGAAGGCACAGTTAATGTTTATGGTCTGCTGAACCTTTTCCAGCATTCTCTGTGGAGAGAAGGCACAGTTAATGTTTATGGTCTGCTGAACCTTTTCCAGCATCTTCAATTCTTTGGGGTTTTTTTTGTGTAATGATCAGGAATGCATTTCTTGAACAAGCATCTCGCATTTGCTACTGCTCAATCCTCTGCTATCTTTTCCAAGTCCAGTGAAGATTGGAAAGTTATGGAAAGCTCTTCCATCATCTTCACCTCAGGGTAGCAGAGATACAAGCTATTCAGATGAGGCAATTTATCCACTCTAAGTTGGGTCAACTTTGCCAGTACATCATACGTAACAATTTCAATCCATCCATTACCTCTACCATCTCCATTTCCGTAGATTCCCTGTCAGTGCCATCTTCTTCAGTAAACATCAATGTATTAAATATTCTAGCCTTGCTCTGCACCTCTAAGCAACTATCATTTTTTCCTCTTTTCAGCCCCCCACTCCTCCTGTTATTACCCATTTGATACTTACACTGTAGTAGAAGACTCTCGTGTTCCCTTTTATGTAAACTGAAATTATTTTCTCATTTTCTCTCGTTTATTGTATTTTCCTCTTGACTTTGCCTCTCCAGTTATAGTATTTGACCTAGTTCTCACTTGAAGAACTCATTGGATATGTGTCATAGACTCACTTCTTTTTGTTTCATGATATTCTCCGATTTCCTCATCATCCAAGAAGCCCTAGCTTTGGTTCACCTAGCTTTCTTTCTTAATGGAAAGTACCTAGCCCGTACCCAAACAATTTCCTGTTACAGTTTTCCCACCATATCCTGGTTCAGTTTTACCGTGGCCAAATCCAACTCACTCCCTTAAGTTTAGTCATCTTCTATAAATCTGTGTAAGAGCTTGTATGGACATTTGAAAATGTATGTGCAAATGTGTTAAAGAGAAAATAATTGTGTGTACAAGTAAACCAGAATCAGAGTGGGGAAATAATTAAGAGCAAAGACAAATTCTCCTCTCTCTTCCACCCTGGTAAATAGTTTGTATAATATTAATTGAAGAAACCCTCTCCCTTTTCTCAAAAGCCAAATGCTATGCATCACAGTAGCGGAAGCCCTACACAGTCAAATACTTACATTCATTATATATGTGAAAATGTTTGCTTGCATGCCTGACAAAATGTTACTGGGTAAATTTTATTAAACATTTTTAACAGCATTTATAATTTGCTACCCACAGATTTCTAATCATGCTTTACAAGGTTGAATGCTATTCCATTGTTACACAATCTGGAAACTCTTGGCTTTCTTTCATTTTTCTTCCATACATGTTCTGATGATTTTGACATCCCCTTGTAGTCACAAAATCTGTAGGATGATTTCCTCAATCACACCTAAGTAATCAATATTCATCTATGAATCAAGAAAGCCATTGCCAAAGCACAAAATAACTAAGTTAACTGATTATACAAAGAAAGCATCGTCATCTGAGCATGTGAATCGGGTAAACTCTTCAGTGCAGTGCTGAGGGAGCATTGGACTGTAAAAGAAACATTACACTAGAAATTTAGCAGTCTGTGCCAATGTGTATGCTCCAGTCAAGCCTCTTCACATCATTTTTCATCTAAATCAATAGATTCAATGGAATCATAAGTCTCTATTTTCTGTTAACTCCTACATCTGTGTAGTTTCATCACTAATGCATCCATATTATTCACTTCAACCACTCCCTGTATTACCAAGTTCCACATTCATACCACTTTTTGGGTAAAGATGTTTCTGAGTCCTCTATTGAGTTTCGTGGTGGTCAGTAGTTACATTCATCCTTAAAAGAGAAACATTGTCTCTGTGTCCACTCTTTCAGAATATTTCATAATTTTAAATAACTATTACAGCTCGATTAAAAGTTTTATTCAGATATGGAAAGAGGGCAGCACTGGCTGGACCAGCATTTATTATCATCCCTAGTTGGAAATGCTGAGGATAAAGATTGAGTTGGTAAAGTAATGCCGTGGAAATATTCCACTGTTGGAGGATTAGTACTGAGGGGAGTGCTACACTGTTAAAGGGGCAGTAGCGAGGGAGCACCACTCAGTACGAGGGGTAGAACTGACAGACTGCTACACTGTAAATGTGGCATCTTTCTAATGAAATTTTAAACAAAGGCCCTGTCTCCTCTCTAAATTGGACATAAAATATTCCACAATATGACTTTGAAGAAGAGGAGAATGGTTATTTCCAGTGTTCTAGAGCCAATATTTACCCCTTAACTAACATGCCCTAAAACAGATTGGCTGATCATTATAACATTGTGGGATCGTGCAGTGTATAAATTGGTTGCTACATTGCTATATAACTGCGACTACACTTCAAAAATATTTCATCTTGTGAAAGGGTTATTTATTTACAAGTACTTTTAAAACATTTTTCTGTCACCAAATTAATAATTGAGCAATTTTTCATTATTTGCAAAGAACTGTAAATAATATGTAGTACTGGTGACCTGTGGATGGGGTATAAGACTGGTGAGTGGTTTGAAGTAAGCTGTAGATGGCCATAAGACACGAGCAGTGGGTAAGGAGGCCGCGCACACTGCAGGTGGCGTCGGACAGTTTTACTATAAGATACTTTTTATTTACCATTGGAATGTGAACATCAATAGTAAGACCAGGATTTATTGGTCATCCCTAAATGCTCTTGAGAAAGTGTTCACAAGCAGCTCATTGAACTGCTGCAATCCACAGGTGAGTAGGTACAGCCACATTGTTATTCAGGAGAGTGTAGCTGGAATTTAGCACAGTGTCTGTGACAGAATAGTCATATATTTCTAAGTTCAAATGTGGGCTTGGAGGGGAATTTACTGCTGGCAGCATCCTTTTAGGTAGTAAAGATCACATTTTTTGAAGATACTGTCAAAGCAATCTTAGCAAGCATTTGTAGAGAGTCTCATAAAATGATACACACTGCTGCGATTATGCACTGGGTGGTAGAGGGACTGAATGTTTAAGGTGATGGATAGAGTGCCAATTAAGTGGGCTTCTTAGTACTGCACATGCACAACTACTTTTGAAATTGCACCCATCCAGGCAAGTGAAGAGCATTCTATCACTGATTTGTGCCTTGTAGATGGTGGATTGGCTTTGGAGAAGTATTCAATGTAGAATTTTCAGTATCTAACCAGTTCTTGCAGCCTCAATATTTATATAGCTGGCCCAGTTAAGTTTCTGGTCAATGTAACCCCAAGATGTTGCTAGTATAGTATTCAGTGATGGTAATGTCATTGAATGTCAAAGGATGTTGACTAGATTTTATTTTGTTGGAGATGTCTAGCACTTGTCTAGAATGGGACAAATGTTACTTGTCATTTGTCAGCCCAACCCTGGAAGTTGTCCTGGTCTTGCTGCATATGAACATGGACCATTTCAGTACTAGAAGAGTTGTGAATGATACTGAATAATGTGCAACCATCGGAACATCCTCCCTTCTGACCTTCTGTCCAGAGGAAGGGTCATCAATGATGCAGGTGAAGATGGTGGGGCCTGAAACACCACCCTGTGGAACTCCTGCACTGATATATTGGGACTGGGAAGATTGACCCCCTATAACCACAACCATCTACCTTTGTGCTGGGTATGACTCTAACCAATGGAGAATTTTGTCTCTGACTCCCATTAGCTTTGATTTTGCTCAGGATCCTTGACATCACATTCAATCAAGTGCTACTTCAATGTGAAGGACTGTAACTGTCACCTGTAGAAATTAGCTCTTTTGTTTGGACCAAGTCTGGAGCCCAGTGGTCCTGGTAGGATCCAAACTGAGTGTCAGTCAGCAAACAGCTGGCAAGTTTCGACGGCAGTGCAGAATAAATTCAGGCTTCTGGGATGTCTGAAAGCTGATGTCTTTCTAACCTGGAATGAAGAATCTGGATTTCAGTTTTGTCACTCACTATAATTCCAGTGCTTCAACAACCTTATTTCAATATTTTCCCATACTATATTTTGAACCTTCAATCTGTATCTTGAAGCAAACTGTAGATATTTTAAAAATGTACAGTGAGTGATTCAAAACATTGAAATAGTTGGATTAAAGGAGTGAAGCAGAACGGGCCGGGATATAGAACGTCTGCAATGAAGCAGGTTCCAGCCAGAAATCGCAGTCTGGGTCTAACCAGTGACTCCCGTTAGAATGGCGGCTCAAACATCAAATGCTGCCTGAACTGAATACTTCATCCACAGTGGAAGCGGAGGCAAGTAGAGAGCTGGAACTTGTTCTGAACATTTCACAAGATTAACGTGAGAGCGACCTCATCTGCAAAGAAGGTCAAATCCCACGTTAAATGAGGGCTTTCGAAAGTAATGATAAATAGGAAAGTAGCAAGAAAGCAGATCAGAACAACCAATGGGCGTTTCTTGGAGGGCACGAAGCCAACAGTGACACTCGCTGGGGGTAACTCCAGTCCCCGCGACTCTCACTGGCTGGGGGGGCGGAGGTAACCCCTG
>NC_063352.1:33852248-33853962 GCF_021869965.1 Rhincodon typus
GCGGAGGTAACCCCTGTCCCGGTACCCTCACAAGGGGAGGGGAGGGGAGTGGGGGGTAACCCCAGTCCCCGGACCCTCACTGGCTGGCGGCGGGGGGGAAACCCCAGTCCCCGGACCCTCACTGGCTGGGGGCGGGGGGACCCCAGTCCCCGGACCCTCATTGGCTGGGGGCGCGGGGGGGGAACCCCCGTCCCCGGACCCTCACTGGCTTGGGGGGGGCAGGGAAAACCCCAGTCCCGGGACCCTCCCGGGGTGGGTAACGCCGCTCCTATGGGCTCTGCCTCCCGGCCTCCGGGAGCCGCACCTGCCGGCCGTGCCCTGCCTGGGAAGAGCAGATCTCGTCTTCAGTCAGTGCCGCCCTCAGGCTGACGATACGGGCGGGCGGGCAGCGGAGCTACACACCGCCAGCTCCCGACAAAATAAAGAAGCAGCCCGCACACACCGAGCGATAGAACCGGGCAAAGAGCAGGGAGACAGTGAGGGTAGGAGTGAGCGAGAGTTCCTGACAGGAAAGAAGACAGGGCTGAGGGGACAGGCTCTCAGACTGTCTTAGTGACTACGAGACAAAAAGAGAGCCGGATGACTGTGAATGCAGAGACAGAGTGAGGGAGAACAGCAATAAAAACAAAGAGCAGATGCTAAGGGGAGAGTAAATGGTAAGGCATCAAACCCAGAGAATAAGTTACAGAGAGGAAGCAGGAGGAAGGAGAGAGGACAGGTAGCAGAGCTGTTATCACACACAGAGAGGGGGAGAGAGAGAGAGAGAGCAGGTAGTGAGAGGAGCCGGGAGCTGGGAGCCGGCACCATCCTAACCCAGAGACAGTCAGGATGAAGCAACTTACTGCAGTCCGAGCTGAGAGGGGAAGCCGCTGTGTCCTCACTCCTCCCGCGGCATTGGGCGAGGCTCTAGCCGGGGAGACACTGGCCGACGAACCGGTTCCCTTCTGTCCCGTTCCTCGACAGGAGAAATGACCTCCTCAGCGACAGCGGAACCAATGAGAGCGGGACTGGCAGAGGCGAGAGAGTGAAACAAAACGGGCGGCGGAGGACTAGCACAAAGTGCTTAATGTTTCACAGCTTTAAAGGAATTAAAGAGGGGAGGAACTCAAATAACCCATAATATGAAAGCCTGATGATGCCAAACCAGCAAATGAGAACCAGGTTTAAAAAACATCAAACCAGAGCAGCAGCCTGAAACCGAGCTGGGCGGAGGAAGCGAGAGCCCGGGCTGGCCGCCCTATAATTGCAGGAAAACGGCACGGTCAGTAGCTCAGTCCCGGGGACTGGGCACACACACCTGCCGGGGGCACGGAATCCCGGTCGCTCCGTCGCCTGAAGATGGTGAATAACTGAAAAATCAAGTCGAGCTAATGAACAGACTGATAGAAATGGACCTTACCCGTAACAATATCAGATCACACCTCTTAGTGTACCTCACACATAGCCCCTAGATCACGGCCATTCCACTTATTGTATGGCACACTGTTGCATTATACGGACACAGAGCGATGGAAACCCTCAGCGGTGCTTCAGTGGGGGAGTGCCCTCCCAACAAATTGGAAGTGTCAAGTCCCACGTCAGAATTTGAGCCCATAATCCAAACTGAAACTCCAATGTAGTACTGGGGGAGTGCTTCATCAAGCAGCGGTTAGGACTACGGGAGTGCAACACTGTCAGAGGGGCAGTATTGAGGGAGTGCCACATTATCAGAGGG
>NC_063352.1:33853972-33863635 GCF_021869965.1 Rhincodon typus
GTATTGAGGGAGTGCCACACTGTCTGAGGGGCAGTATTGAGGGAGTGTCACATTGTCAGAGGGGCAGTGCTGAGGGAGTGCCACACTTTCAGAGGTGCAGTATTGAGGGAGTGCCACACTTTCAGAGGTGCAGTGTTAATGGCATACCACACTGTCAGAAGATTAGTACTGAGACAGGGCTACATTGTCAGATGATCAGTAATGAGGGTGTGCCAGAAAGATGCCAGTTTTCAGTTAGTTAGGATTTTAAACCAATGTCCCTGTGGATCTAATACCCTATTTCAAAGGACCACAAGGAGTTCTTTCTGGTCTCCTGACAGTATTTAAGCCTCAAACAACATTACATCTGGTCAAATACAAAATACTGCTGTTGCTGTAAATTTCAAATAAAAATATCAACTACTGGAAATAGTCAGCAAGTCATCCAGATTTCCATTGCTCTTCAAGATGCTGCCTGATGTCCTGGGTGTTTCCAGCATTTTCTGTTTATAAGACAGATTATTGTTTGTCTTGTGCAACTTGGCAATTACATTTTCTACTTTAGAACAGAGACTGTACTTTACAAATGTTACATTAGCTGTGAACCATGTTGGGTCATCACAAAATTCTGGGGGTTCTATAGAAATGCAAATTATTACCATTCCCAATTCTGTCTATCACAATCTTTTATGAAATATGCACAAATCTCAATTCAGTTTCACAGGATCCTACTCATAAAACATTATTAGAAACAAATTGCTTGATGTTTAAATTGTAAATTAGCTTCAAATATTATAAATGGCTTAAAGCAGAAAAGGAATCCTATTCACACAATCTTGTGTACTACATGCTATATATTTTCATTCTCTACTCTGTATCTTATACATTATATGATGTATCAATATATCATGCATTAACTTCATGTATATTTTGCTGATATTGTCTGTATATCATACACTGTCTAAGTAATAGTCCAGAGTGCAATCTATATCACATTTTATGACACACATAGCATCTGTATATTATGTGATATTTGTACTCATTTATCAAACATATATTATGTTTATTAATGAATTATATGAAATCTCTCATACAAACTGGGCCCAACTAGGTCTATGCCAGTGTTTATACCCTACACAGTTTTCTCCTAATCATTTTAAACTAAACCGGTCACCATACCCTTCTTTTCTTTTCTCCCTTATATGCTTGCCTAGCTTCACTTTAAATGAGTCTATGCTATTCGCTTCATCCACTCCGTGTGGTACTGAGCACAATATTCTAAATGCTCTCTCAGTTTAAAAAAGTTTCTGGTAAATTCCCAATTGGATTTATTAATAATCACCTTATATTTATGAATCTGGTTCTGGTCCACAAGTGGAACATTTTTCTCTGCATCTACCATATCAACCTTTGTTATAATCAATCAGATGAACCCCTATAGAGAAAAGAGTTCCAGTCTGTTCAAACTGCAGTGACAACCATGTCCTTTCAGTTTTGTAATTATCCTTGTAAATCTTTTATGCACCTTCTACAATATCATTTTCTTTATAGTGTACAGATTACAGCTGTTCAGAATACTCTGCATCTATACAAATTAATACACAAATTTAACAGAAATATTCACCTTTTCAAGTCAGTTCCTCAGGAAATGAATCCTTTCTTTAAAGTCTTACTAGCCCATGTTCCTATTTGTGATTGTGCAATATATAACCTCAGGTATTTCTGCAGCTATACCCCATACAGACTCTTATTATCAAGGCAGTAAACATGTGGCTTCCTTTATCTTCCTGCTAAAATGCATCACTTCACACACAGTTATATCAAATCTTATTTGGATATTCTACATTTATTAATATTTTCATTTAGAATCCATACAGTGTGGAAACAGGCCACTCAGCCCAACAAGTACACACCAACTAATCCCACCCAGACTCAGGCCCCTACCCTATCCGATCCCTCTACTTCCCACGGCTAATCCTTGTAACCTACATGTCCCTGAACAGTATGGGTAATTTAGCATGGCCAATCCACCTAACCTGCACATCTTCAGACTGTGGGAGGAAACCCACACAGACACATGGAGAACATACAAATTCCACATAGACAGTTGCCCAAGGCTGGAATTGAACCCAGGTTCCTGGCACTGTAAGGCAGCAGTGCTGACCACTGTGTCTCAGTCTTTTTTACGTATTAACATAAAATCTAACCTGATACAGTTCACAAATTTTGAAATTACTTCCAATACCCCAAGTCCAATTTATTTGTGCAAATAGTGAGTACAGATGACACAATGCTGATCCACATGAAAGACTATTTTCCATCCTTTGCCTGCTTGAGTAATATCTTAACCCCTATTTTATGTTCCCTGTTTTGTAACCAGCTTGCTGTCTATTCTAATATCTGTCTCCAGACTTTACATGCTTTGACCTCAGTAATGCGCATACTGTGTAATACCTTACTGAAGTCCTTTTGAAAAGTCTAAACAGATTACGTCTCCTGTATAACATCTCCTTGTCTATATTTTTTCCTGTGCCTTCTGTTATACGATAGACACTTTACACTTCTTATAAATTGTAACAAGATGCTCTCCATATTACACAATCTACCCATCTTTTATGAAATATGCACAAATCTCAATTCGGTTTCACAGGATCCTACTCATAAAACATTATTAGAAACAAATTGCTTGATGTTTAAATTGTAAATTAGCTTCAAATATTATAAATGGCTTAAAGCAGAAAAGAAATCCTATTCACACAATCTTTGAGCAAGACAGCAGAAAGTAAATGGATCCCGCATGAATCTAAGAGTAAATGTTGCTTGAATCTTTCCACAGGCACTTCAGATTGTTCCCGTTGTGCTGGCAGCAAGTTATTGCATCCATGTGACTACTTGCTGCCAATCTGAAGTGCTTCATGATTTTCTACATGTTAGCCCATGTAACATATACCTCAAAGATTCAGATTCACAATGAGTCAGAGAACTGGATATTTATTAACAACTGTGTAAGTCAATATGACATTTCAGATACAGTCTAGATTATATACTTGTTTATACTACTATTACATTACTTACATCATTGAGCTGGCCATTAGCTAACAGACCATTTGCCAGCTAATGAAATGTACAACAAGTAAGATGGAGATCTCTTATTCTAGAGGATTACATGTCATTATGTCTTTTAAGTTAAATGTCTTAAGGATATTGTGCCCTAAGATCTGTGCAATAATACAACATCTCCCTTTTCCCATTGAATAATAAAAAACCTGCTTTGATAAATATATGCATGGATGTATATTGACACATTATGTTTATACACTGGAATACCATTTTGGGGACATTATAATGTGACTAAAACTAGTCCTTACATAATTATCAAGACTCAGCTTTACTCTGTGGTGAGTGTCATTGTGGATGGATGCATATCTTACATTATAGATGTCCAGTTGCTATCAGGTGTGATATTTTCAATATCAGAGTTATCATTTTGTATGATACCTCAGTATTTATGTTTTTGTAGATAAATAGATGCAGGAAGTAAATTGCGCTATCAATTTTTTATAAGTTTTACTAATTCCCCGTAACTTTCTAGCTAAAATTCCCATCTTTTCTATGCAGTAGTTACTCACCAGTTGTCAGGAACAAACCCTTGCTTTAGACTTGCTTCCCAGGAAAGTCATGGTCAAAAAGATACCACTGAATTTGAGCAAGAATTAATGCAAGAACTTATGTAACTGTTGCCGCAGGCACCGCATCATTATGTCCAAAGCTGTGCAGGTTAGGTGGATTTGTCATGGTAAAATTTACCCATAGTGTCCAGGGTTGTGCAGGCTAGGTAGACTGGCCATGGCAAATATGGAATTAGAGAATAGAGTGGGGGTCCTGGGTCTGGGTGGGATGCTCTTCCAAGGGTCAGTCAGACTTGATGGGCCTAATGACCTCTTTCCACACTGTAGGGGTTCAATGATTTTACAATTATGCTCAGAACACCTCTCATTCTTGTCTAATTATGTGGTGGAATTATGCTTGACAGGTTCCACTCTTAAATTTCTAGTTCTGACTAGATGATCACTTGCAATGGTTTCGCTTACCATTCCTGTATGATTACTTACCTCTGTGTCTTCCAGGATCTATCCATGACCCCTACCTATTTCTCATCTACACTGCCCCTCCACCAAGTCTGCATGACTGTTATTGTTGTAGAAGCTGGGATGGTGATGATGAAGCAGAGGGGGACGTGGAGTCAGCCTTTGGCACCTAATTTGAGTGGAGGGCTATTCCCTGAAAATGGTGACATAAAAGGATAAGGTGGTCAAGAAGGCATATGGGATGTTTGCCCTCATCAGTCAGGGCATTGAGTATAAAAGTTGAAAAGTCATGTTGCAGCTGCATAGAATTTGAGTTATCTACATTGGAATATTGTGTACAGTTCTGGTTGTCACACTACCAAAGGGATGTGGAGCTTTGGAGAGTGGGCAGAAAAGGTTTACCAGGATGTTGCCTGGATTGGAGGGTTTTAGCTATGAGGAGAGATAGGACTAACTTGGTTTGTTTTCACTTGAAAATCAGAGGCTGGGGGGGCAACCTGATAAAAGTTTACAAAATTATGAGAGGCATGGATAGAATGGATTGTCAGAGTCTTTTTTCCCAGGGTAACAATGTCAATTACTAGGGGTCATAGATTTAAAGTAAAAGGCAGAAAGTTTAAAGGAGACCTGAAAAGCAAGCTTTTTTTTACACAGAGGGTGGTAGATGCCTGGAATATGGTGCCAGGGGAGGGGGTGGAGGCAGATACAAAAGCAATGTTTAAGAGGCATCTGGATAGATCCAAGAATAGGCAAAGAATAGAGGGATGCAGACAGTATAGAAGCAAAAGGAGTTTTAGTTCAGGAAGGCATCATGTGCTGGCACAGACTTGGTGGGCTAAATGTACTCTTACTGTGTTGTACTGTTCTTTTTCTTTAGTTCTTAGTGACATCATCCAAAACACAATTTCAGTTTCCACATTTACACTGATAGTGCGATAGAATTGGTGCCATCACCTCTCTCCAACCTTCTACTGCCTCTGTTGTTGACCACCCAAGTGTCCAGCTGGTATCCCTCATATATCCATTTTGTATCATTCCCCTTTCCCACCCAGTTGTTACTCTCCACTCTTTTAGTTGTTGGAGTGTCCAATTAGTGACTGCTTCTCCAACATCCAGACGAGTAGAAATTTCTCAAGTTAAATACCGAGACGACAAAAGCAATGGTCTCCACTCTTCAGTCAAAATTCTCGCCACAGGTTCCATCCCTCTCGTTCTGAGACTGAATCAGACTGTTCACAACCTTGGTCTCATTTTGTTCCTGACTCTGGCGATACATCCCAAGGTCACCCCTATCTCAGCCTTTCTACTGCTGAAACTCTCAGCCATTCATTATCTCTAGATTCTCGTGATCCATATGAAATTATGTAACAACTCAATGTTAAAATTCTCATCTTTGTTTCAAATCTCTCCCGTCAGCTGGCCACTGTAATCTCACTCAGGACGACAACAGTCCAGAGGTATTTGCTCTCATCTAATTCCAGCCTATTGATTTTAATCGCCTCATCATTGCCAACGCTGCCTTCAGCTCTACAGTTCTTGAATTCCCTCCCGAGATAACTCAGTGACTTTTTTGTTTATTTCACGGTCCTGTGAAGTACCTTGACATGTTTTGTTACATTGAAGCTACTCAATGAATAAAAATGCAAGTCACGGCCTGTCACAGGTGCCCATTTGAAGATTCCGTTAACAGACTCGTAGCGTTAGTGGGTAAATGAGAAGCTTTTCTGTAAGGGTTGGGCGCCGTCTCTGTGAATAGACTTTTGGGAATGGGGGTGTTCATGAAATTGGAAATGATTTAGTTTCGGAATGGATTCAGTGTTGCAGTTGGGACTGTCGGTAAGGGAAGGGGGGGCGGTTTGCTGAGTACTGCTCGAGTCTGCCCAGGGCTCATGTGTCCGATGGTTTTTCCGGCTCCGCATGTTATTGCTTCACAACTGGGTCAATTTCACTAAAATGAGTGCAGTGTTGGAGCGCCGACCTGCGGTGGTGCTGGGCCAGCTTCGAGCACCGATTCACAGTTAATGCGGGACGGAAGGTCCGACCAAAAAATCGTGTCAAAATAAGGTTTTATATCCGTTCGATAGTTGGTGTTTTCCTGTCGATTATAAAAGGAGCTTTAAGGAATCTCCGACACTGTGTCTGGCCTCAACAGTTCATGTGGAACTGAGAATGTAAACATGGATCAAAGAGGCAAAATTCCTTTTAGTGAGTCCAAATATTATCCTGCAGCTTCAAATTCTTAGCAAACGTTTTATAAACTGAGTTTATTTTTGTAATTTTAAATCAGCCAAAAGAAGTCAGTGAAGTGTAGACTGCGCGATTGGTTTTTTTTTCAGAAGCCGTAAGGAGAGCAGAGGCTCCGGGGACCTCCATCGCTTTCCCACATCCCTTTTACTGCAGCGATTTAATTACTGTGGGCTTGGAAAGATTGCATGTTGTAGAAGAAGAATCAGTCGACGGAAATTCTCACCGCTTTACTTGCATCAGAAAGAAGCAAATGTGACCCTTGCCAAATTGATTTGCCCAGTCAATATGCAGATTAAAGTCGCCCATGTCTGTTATAATTCACTTCCCACACGGCGCTGTTACTTGTTGATTTATACTTTGTCCTGCAGTGAGGCAACTCTTCGGGAGTCTATAGACTACACTACTTGTAATTTCTTTCTCTTGCACTTCCTTATTTCCATGCATAACGGTGCCACATAATGAACTATTACACCGACATCACTACTCACCGCTGTGGCGGATACAATCCTTTATTAGCAAAGCTACCCCGTCTCCCTTTCCATTTTGCCTATTCTCTGGAATATTGAATACCTTTGACTATTGAGTTCCCAGTCTTGGGTCACCCTGTGCCCACGTCCCTATAATAGTTATCAACTCATATTCATTTATTTTCATTTGTGGTTTTAACTCATCTGTCTTGTTGGAAATGCTGTGTGCATTCAGATAAACAGCCTTATGCTTTGACTTATTATTGTTCTCTCTGGTTCTAATTTCTGCTGCACTCTTCTGCATATATTTCATCCCCCTTCCTGTCACACTTTAATTATCATTTGCCTCTTTTTTCCCCTGCACCTATGCTCCCTCATTTTTCTTAATTTTTTTAAAATTTTCGTTCAATTGAACCCTTCCACCTACCAATTAGTTTAAAGGCTAATCTGCAGTCCTAGTTACACAATTCACCAAGATAATGGTCCAAACATGGGTCAAATGAAGCCCATCCCAATGGAGCAACTTTCTTTCCTCAGTAATGCCACCAGTGCAACATGAATTGGAATTTGTTTCTCCAATACCAGTCTTTTTTTAAAAAAAAGTCATTTTGTGGGATGTGAGCATCATTGGCTAGCCAGTATTTATTGCCTGTCCCTAGCTGCCCTTGAGAAGGTGACGGTGAGCTGCCTTCTTGATGACTGCAGCCCATTTGCTGTTGGTTGATCCACAATGCCATTAGGGAGGGAATTCCAGGATTTTGACCAAGTAACAGTGAAGGAATGGAAATTTATTTCCAAGTCAGGATGGTAAATGTCTTGGAGAGGAACTTGCAGGTGGTGGTTTTCCCATATATCTGCTGTCCTTATACTTCTAGATGGAAGCGGTCATGGGTTTGGAAGGTGCTGTCTGAGGATCTTGGGTAAATTTCTGCAGTGCAGCTTGCCGCTACTGAGCATTAGTGGTGAAGAGAGTGGATGTCCGTGGGTGTGGTGCCAATCAAGCGGGCTGCTTTGTCCTTGATGTTGTCAAGCTTCTTTAGTGTTGTTGGAGATGCGTTCATCCAGGCAAGTGGGGAGTGTTCCATCACACTCCTGACTTGTGCCTTGTAGATTATGGACAGGCTTTGGGGAGTTAGGAAGTGAGTTATTCACTGCAGTATTCCTCGCCTCTGTCCTGCTGTGGTAGCCATTGTGTTTATGTGGTAACTCCAGTTGAGTTTATGGTCAATGGTAGCCCCCAGGATGTTGATAGTGGGGGATTCAGTAATCGTAATGCCATTGAATGTCAAGGGGCAGCGGTTAGATTGTCTCTTTTGGTGATGGTCATGGCCTGGCATTTGTGAGGTGCGAATGTCACTTGCCACTTGCCAGCCCAAGCCTGGATATTATCCAGATCTTGTTATATTTGAACACGGACAGCTTCAATATCTGAGGAGTCACAAGTGGTGCTGAACATTGTGCAATCATTAGCGATCATCCCCACTTCTGAGCTCATGACAGGGGGAAGATCATTAATGAAGCAGCTGAAGATGGTTGGGCCTTGGACTCTGAGGAACTCCTGTGGAGATGTCCTGGAGCTGAATTGACTGACCTCCAACAAACACAACCATCTTCCTGTGTAGCAGGTATGACTCCAAACAGTGGAATGTTTGCCTCCAATACCCATTGATTCCAGTTTTGCTAGGGCTCCTTGATGCCACATTCGATCAAATGCAGCCTTGATGCTAATGGCTGTCACTCTCACCTCAACTCTTGGAATTCAGCTGTTTCATCCATGTTTGAACCAAGGCTGTAATGAGGCCAGGAGCTGAGTGGCCCTAGTGGAGCCCAAACTGGGCATCACTGACTAGGTTATTGCTGAGCAGGTGCTGCTTGATAGCACTGTTGATGATACCTTCCATCACTTTACTGATGAGCCACGCATTTTTCTCTTTAATCTTATTCACCTACACCAATTTCTACATGGTTCAGGTACTAATCTGGACACTATTACCTTTGTTGTTCAGATTTTTAAATTAGCCGTGAGCTGCTCATAATCACTCAGCAGAATCTCTTTCTTCATCCTGTAGATGTCATTGTTATCTACATGGACCGCAACAACTAGATCATTCCCCTTTTACTCCAAGTTCCTCTCCAGCCCAGAAATAATGTCCCAAACCTTGGTATTGGATTGGCAACACAGCCCTTGGAATACTCTGTCTTTGCTCATTCCCCTAACTATGCTATCCCCAATTACTAATACATTTCTTCACCCCCCCCCCCCCCCCCCCCCCCCCCCCCCGCCGACTTGATACGCGGGACCACACTGCTGTGGACAATTTATTCATCCTCCCTGAAGTCTGCGTCCTTATCCACACCAGGAACAAGAACCTCTTACAGGAGATGTGATGGCCTAGTGGTATTATTACCAGACTATTGATCCAGAGACCCCTGGGATTGAATCTCACCTGGGCAGGTAGTGAAACTTGAATTCAATTTTAAAAATCTGAAATTAACAGTCTAATGATGACCATGAAACCATTGTTGTTTGTCGGAAACATCCATCTGGTTAATTAATGTCCTTTAGGGAAGGAGACTGCTGTCTTTACCTCATCTGGCCTATGTGTGACTCCAGACCACAGTACTGAGGTTGGCTGTCAACTGCCACGTGGACAATTAGGAATGGAATAAATGACACCCTCATCCTGTGAATTAATAAAAAGAAACATTTTGGTTAAAGACACTGACTGAAGCTCCTCTAAAACTAAATTCTGGATATCCCCATACCTGCCTCAGTCAAGTTGTGCCCTCCTGACCCAGATCATTGACCAGATTTAATGTAATTCATCTAAGGAGCAATACCCACCTACCTGTCTTGGTGAATTGTCATACTTAGACTTTTA
>NC_063352.1:33863645-33878881 GCF_021869965.1 Rhincodon typus
CAATACCCACCTACCTGTCTTGGTGAATTGTCATACTTAGACTTTTACAAAAACAAACAAATTAAAGGGGCTGTCTGTCACATTTTTTCATCTCTTGCCATCACTGCCCTATTCACATAAGTCAGATGTTCTCTTTATGAAGTTTCTGACCTCCTCTTGTGTTGTATGAGAAGCTACTTGTTCTGCTCTCCTCTCTCTCTTTCCTTTTCGTGAAGTTACTTGTCCTGCTCCAATGCACTGTTTCAGAAGCTGAGGATGGCTAGACCTCTCATTGGGACAGTAATCTGGGATGGAGAAGTAGGTTTTTAATTGGTGTGAAAGCAGTTCAGTGGTTGAAACAAGTAACATCTAGGTTTCTGTACACTGAGATGCCAAATAGCAGTTCATGGAGGAAGAAAGCAATGAAGCTGGATATCTAAACAGATTTTAACTTAAATGGGTAACTACAGGGGAAGTTGGGACTATATTATCCTAATATTTGCCAAAGGAAGTTTCTGCTCATTCCATATGTGCTATGCATCAGATAATTTAGAAATAGTGGAGGAATTAAGAGAGGAGTTGGTGGGGTAGAGTTGAGTGCATACATATTTGAAAACTGAAGCAATGGACAGAGTTTCTGATTTCCACAGAAGGTGGGAAGGTTAGAAAATAATCATTGATTTGCGAATGTCTTCCGGCCTCTAGGCCATTTTGGTACAGGCTGGTTTGCTTTGGAGACTGTGGACAGTGATTGTATAGAATGTAAACATTATAAAGTGAAAGAGCTGGGGGAGATATAGACTCATGGAGTTAATATCAGAAGCATACATAATGATGATGTAATGCACAAGTTGGTAAAAAGATCTGGAAGAAGACAGAAATTCTAACATCATGTGAAGGTATAATGTATGTATATTTTTAGCTGCAAATAACAAGTTCTTGCATAGAAGACCATAGAGGCAAGCAGCAGTTCTTTGGGAGGATAAACAGCTTTAAGTTTCGAGAAGATTTGTAGTTCGGGTTGTGGATGAGGTTGTAGACATACTTACCAGACCAGTGGGTTTGGTTGCAAATGTTTCGTCACTCTGCTAGGTAACATCGTCAGTGCACCACTGGAGGTGTGTATGTCTACAACCTCAGAATAAACAGCTCCCAAAGTCCTACTACTATAAACAACAAAACCGTGATGGCTGGCTACCTGATCACAAATAGTGGGCTACTTATTAAGGCAATTAAAGCATCAAATAAGAGTATTGTCCTGAGTTTAGCCTGTTCTGACACAAACACACTCACACTCCACCCAATGGCCGTGAGTGTGAGATGGCTGTAGCCACAGTAACAGGCTGCCCTACTGGGTGGCTCCTGTGACCATGCAGCTGTAGCCAGTTTTATCTTCACCTTCTCCAAAAATCTTCAGAGCAGGCCAAACCCGGGAGCTCATCTCCCTTCTTTAACCAGACCATGATGCACTCCTTGCACTAAGCAGCAACACGACATGGGGTCAGCATCTGGAATCTTAGCTGACATCAGGTTCCAATCCCAGAGAAAAATTCTGCCCTGTGTTTTTGAGTGACTTCGGCATGGCACAGCTTGTAGATGAGAAATAGAAAGTGTAAAAGCAGGAAGGAAGCCATTACTGGTGGTTCTCAGGTTGCAATTAGATAGATAAAGGGACTACAGTGCCACCCAGCTGGAAAACAGCAATGACATGTTGGAGCCAGGATGGTATGGCCAGTCATGTCAAAAGATGCAGATAGATTGTGAAGGAGGAGGAGGGAACATTTACCTTTGGCAATGAAACGTAAGATATACTCACAGACAGTGTTCCTGTTAGTTTTGTTTTCGTCTGTGTGCACCTCTGAGGTTCTTGTGCAGCAACAACTTCTGGAACTGGAAGTCAACATTGCGAATCGGGTTGTCTGCATGATGATGGCTGTGTGTAGACCTTCACAGCGAAGGGAACATTGCTCATAGACATTTACAGCACAGAGAGAGGCCTTTTGGCTCATTGTGTTCATGCTGGTCAGCAACGGTCTGACTAAACTAATCCCATTTGCCAGCTTCTGGCTCATAGTCATGGAGACAATGGCAACACAAGTGAATATCTAAATACTGCTTAAAGGTTACAAGGGTTTCTGACTCAACAACCCTTTCAGGCAATGAGATCCAAACTCCGCTACCTTCAGGGTGAAAAGAAATCTCCTAAAACCTCCTCTTAGTTACCTAACTTAAATCTACCACCTACTTTAAAACTGTGGCCTCTGGTTGTTGAGCCGTCTACAAAGGGGGAGGGGATGGGAGTTCCTACCACCATATCCATGGCCCTTAAAATCTTATATACCTCTGTCAGGTTCCACCATGTCCCCACCCCCCAAACTTATGGTTAAAAAGAGAACAATTTCAGCCTATCCAGTCTTTCCTGATATTTCTGATCCTCTAGCATAAGCAGCATCTTGGTAAATTTCTTCTGTATCCTCTCTAGTGCAATCACATCCTATCTATACTATAACCAGAACTGTGTGCAGCACTCCAGTTATGGCCTACCAGCATTTTATACAGTTCCACCATAACATAATTATTCATATACCTCGGCAAATAAAGGCAAATATCCAGTGGTTTCTTAACCAGCTTATCCACCTGCCCTGCTACCATCAGGGATCTTTAATTATGCTCGCCAAAGTGCCTCTGATCTTCAGTACTTTCCAGGGTACATACCATTCATCATGTAATCCCCTACCTTGTTAACCTTCCCAAGTGCCTTACCTCACACTTTTCCAGGTTGAATTCCATTTGCCATTGCTCTATCTAGGTGAGAAGTCCATTGATATTCCCTCTGTAGATTAGAGCTATCATCCTCACTATTTAGCACCCGACCAATTTTTGTGTCATCCCTGGATTGTGAATCATATTCCCCACATGTAAGTCCAAATTATTAATATGCACCAGAAACAGCAAGAGCCCTAGCACCTAGCCCTGCAGAATCCCATTGAAAACAGACTTCCAGTCACAGAAACTTTCCTCTGCTATCACCCTCTGCTCCTGCCTCTAGGGCAATTTTGGATCCAGTTTGCCACTTTACCTTGGATGCCATGGGCTCCTTACTTATTTGACCTGTCTGCTATGAGGGACCTCATCAAAAGCCTTGCTAAAGTCCACGTAGACCACATCAAATGAATTATCCTCATCGATAATCCAGGTTAGCCCCTCAAAGAATTTGATCAAACTTGTCAAACATGACATTCCTTTAACAAATTCATGCCGACTATCCATGAATAATCCATGTCTGTTCAAGTGTACACATATTCTGTCTCCCAGAATTCTTTATAATAACTTCCCCACCATCAAGGTGAGACTGATGTGTAATTTCCTGGCTTATTCCTTCATCCTTTGCAAAATAATGGGATAATGTTAACTGTCCTCCAGTCCTCTGGTACTACACCTGTGGACACAAAGGATTTGGAAATTATTGCCAAAGCTGCTGATATCTCCTCCCTTGCCTCCTAAAACAGCCTGGATGCATCTATTCAGGCCTGCAGATTTATCCAGTTTTGCAGCTGCTAAACCCTCCACTACCTCCTCTCACTGAATGTTAAATTCATCATATTTCTCTATATCTATACCTGTGTGGTCCACTTCCATTGTGAAGACTAATACAAAATATTCATTGACAACTGTATCAGCTCTTCTGAGTCCTCAGACGGATTACCTCAATGACCGCCAATGGGCCCTACTCTTTCCATAGTTATTCTCTTACCCTTCATAAATTTTGAAAGAAAAACCTTTGGGTTTTCCTTTATTCTAGCTGCCAAGGCTTTCTCATGCACTCTCTTTGCTTTTCTAATTTCCTTTTGAAATTCCCCCAGCACTTTTTATACTCCTCAAGAGACTCTGCTGTATTGGGTCCTCTGTATCTGCCATAAACTTCTCTCTTTTTCTTATTCATTACCTTTATGTTACTTGACATCAGGTTCTCTGGTCTTAGTCCCACCTTCTGTCTTCATTAGAAAACATTTCTCCTTAACTCTCATTATTTCCTCCATGAATACCTCCCACTGCACTGACACAGTTTTATCTGCAAGTAGCCATTCCTAGTCCACTTGGGTCATATAATATCTTGAATAGTAAAATTAGTCTTCCCTCAGTTTAGAACTTTCATACCCATCCTTATTCTTTTCAATAACTGTCCTACATCTAACTGATGGTCACTATTTCCAAAATACTCCCCCATTGATAAACTTTCCACCTGCCCAGGCTCTTCTCCCATCATTGGGTCCATAACTGCCCCCTTCTTTGTTGGACTTTCTACTGACTGGCTAAAAAAAAAGTTCTCCTAGATAAATTGAAGAATTTTGTTCCTTACACACTAAAACCATCCCTGTTAATATTTGGCAAATTGATATTTCCTATGATTCCAGCTTTTTATTATTGTTACATTTGTCTGAAATTTGGTTACATATTTGATTGTTTGATCACTGTCTGTTTGGAGACCAAAAGTACATAACCAATAGTTTGCCCCTTTTGTTGTATTTTACTTCTACATATATGCCCTCATTTGATGATCCTTCCAAGTTATTACCCCTCCTCACTGCTATAATTGATACCCTGATCAATATTGTGACGCCCCACTTCCTTTTATATCCCCCTCTCTCCTTCATCTGACTATCCTATAACAAAAAATGTTGCCAACCCTACCCATCTTTCAGCCATGTTTTGGTTCTAACTATGATATCATGCTCCCATCCATCTGTGCCCTTACCTCATTCAGCTTATTCCTCAGATCCCCTGCATTAAAATATATTCCATTTTGCCTGGCTAAAGTCATTTCTTACTTACATATTCTATATTCCCTTGGCCTTCCAGACTCACTTATTCACACTTTAACTTAATTCCATCTCAGCTTCTCTCCCTCTGAACCACCTGTCAAGATGCTATCCTCCTGCCAATCTAGTTTAAATCCACCGTAATGTATTAGCAAACCTCCCACAAGGATATTACTCCTGTTCTGGTTCAGATGTAACCTGTTCAAATTATACAGTTTCCACCACCCCAGGAATAGTCTCAGTGCCTGAGGGCTCTAAAGCCCTCCTACAAATCTTGTTAGCTTGGGGTACTTTACTGATGATCACAGTAGTGCTGCATAAAATGCGTGCTGTTGTTAATTGGCTTCATTCATGTTATTGGCTTCATTCTGCCCTCAAGTGGTGCATCCCTTTCTTCTGCCTAAAAGTTGAAGGTGATGATTAACTTAATGAGATTCTCCTACAGTTCTTTGTCAGAGAAGTCACACTCATGCCCTTTGCTGCAGCATCTTCTAACAAACTGATAATTCAAAAGACTCTTGGGGTCACTGTATGATGTGACTTGGAGTTTGTTAATCCTGAAGTTTATTCTGACCTTGGACTAGCCTTTGGGAACTTTCATTTCCTTTTTGATCTTTCCGATCATCCTCGGAAAGACCGCATGTGTTCATTCTCTGAAGCCACTCTTTGCCAATGGCAAACAAGATTCGCGGAGTTTATTTCTCTTGATTTGTAAAATAGAACCATATACGTTGCTTTTACAATTGTAAATTTAGTAAGGGGGTCATTGGATGTCCAATCCAATATGGGGTTTCTACTATTCGTGATTCCACCTTAAAAACTTTGCACTTTGTATCAGTGTATTTTAAAGGTGCTCATTCTTTAAAATCCAGATTTTGCAATATTATGAGAGAGAAAGAGAGATACTTTTGCATTAAGTTTCAGGAAGAAAGTGTTCAAGGTTCCCAGCTCTCTGGGTATATATTTCGTTGAGTATCAGTTCAAAAATGACTTTTTAAAAAAATTTTATTTGAGGGAATCTTAGAAATTTATTTTATGTTGAAAGGGCTTATATTCCAACAAAAGAAATCAGCTCTATTTGTTTTGTGGATGCCTACCTAGAAGTCTGTACAATCTTCTGTACTCCTAGACAGTGATGCTGTTGATGGGTGAGAAACTGTCCCTTTATCCACATTCTGTTGTCTGGTTGGTCTTCAAATGGTTTTCCAAACATATACAGTGGAGATATTACAATTTTTTTGTAGACAGCTAGGGCAGTTACCATGATGTGAATTTGCTTCCAACAGGATTTTTTTTATACTGATGTGGCAATACTTATGTTACCTCTTGTCACGGAAGAAACTGGACACTAATACCTTGGAATTGAAGAATCCAACAGACATTTATTACAAGAATTGTATACAACTATTACAAACATTGCATTCACAGGCATATTAGATTACAACAGAGAGCAACATACTTTCAATAGCATGCCATGTTTCAAATCATCCTAGGTAAGATGTAGTGTGAGTTCATCATACCCTCAATTCACATGCTGTAATGCAGTGATGATATCATGAACATGTTTCTTAAAAGTGTGCTGTCATATTGATTGTGAGAAATAACAAGCAGAAAACAGAGACCTAAAAATTTGGTACTTTTTCATTAAAACAACCGTCCAGGATTTTACAGCTCCAACAGATGCTTATAAAGCTACAGTGCTGCAACACCACCCTCGTTTCTCAGCTTCAATAACACCAAGTGGCTCTCTTGCCCCACTTTTACAGGTCTGTCGGAATCATCACCAACATCGCTCCCCCCAATCACTGTTACAGGCTCAACTTCCTACTGAAGTTAGGAACATTTGTCTTAGGACCAGGATCAGGCCATTTGGCCCTTCAAGCTTGTTCCACCATTCAGTAAGATTGTGGCTGATCTGGTTGTGGTCTCAGCACCACTTTTCTGTCTGCCCCCCGTGACCCTTGTCAATCAAAAATCGATCTAACTTTGACAAAAATATAATGGCCCTGCCTGCATCACATTCTGGAAAAGAGAAATGTATATTCTAATAAGCCTTTGAAAGAAAAGATTTTTCTCATCATTGTTTAAGAATACAATGTCTCCATTTTAAAAGAATGTCCCACGTTTTAGTCTCCTCCACAAGATGAAACATCCACTGGATATCCACCCTTCTCAGTCCCCTCAAGATTTTACATATTTCAACAAGATCACCTTTCATTCTACTAAACTCCAATGGATAATCCCTAACTTGTTCAAATTTTCTTCATAAGATAAGCACTCCATCCCAGGAATGAGTCAAGTGATCCTTCACTGAACTGTTTCCTGCACAATTTTGTTTTTGTAAATAAAGTGACCAAAACTATACACAGAACTCCAGATGTGGTCTCACCAACACCTGTATACCTGCAGTAAAACCTCCGTACTTTTATATCCCATTCCCCTTGCAGTAAACGTCAACATTCCATTTGACTTCCTAATCACTTGCAGCACCCATACACTGACTGAGTGATTCATGTACCAGGACACTCAGATCCCGCTGTAACATTTTAGTTCTGCAATCTCTCTCTCTTTCTATTTAAACAGTGTCCTGCTTTTCTTTTCTTCCTGTGAAAATGGACAAGTTCACATCTACCCACATTACACTCCATCTACCAAACTTTTGGCTACTTACTTAACCTATCTAAAGCCCTTTGCAGATTCTGTGCTTCCTCTTGAGAACTTACTTTTCTACCTATTTTGGTATTATTAGCAAATTTGGCTACCATACATTCAGTCCCCTCATCCAAATTATTCATACATTGTAAATATTTGAGTGCTGTGCACTGATCCCTGTGGGACTTCACTAGTTGCGGTGTGCTAACCTGATAAAGTCCCATTTATCCCTATTCTCTGCTTCCTGTGATTTTTAAAATTGTGCCAAGCGCTGATAAACTGTAATTATAGGGCAATTTGATTTAAGCATTTTTAGTTTAAAGGGAGGTGACAGGGCAGATAGAAAGAGACTAAATAATTGTTAAGGGGTCGAGGTCAAGATGCTATTGATATAAGGTTAAATGTAAGAAATTAAAAGCAAACAGTTATAAGGCTGAATGATTCACTTCGGGAATAGTGGTTGAGGCAGAGTCTATGTCAGTATTCAAGATTAGTTTGGAGAGGTGAATGACAGAAAAACAGATGAAGGGAATTGGCAGTCAAATGGGAAACGTGCAAGATGTGGGTGTTCCTTACTTGGCAGATAAATGCCAACAAGGACTGGATAGACTCAATGGCCTGTTTCCTGGTAGGAATTTAACATATTTCAAGACACCGTGAAACTAGAATATTCCTTTTCTATTGCTTTTATATCTCTCCTGAAAAGAAATTCCCAAGTCTTTGTTTAAAGCACATATTCTGGAGTAATATGACTCAGGACACACCTAACCATTCCAGAGAAAGTTGTTCCATCCCCAGCTGTTGTTTATCTCATACCTTAAACTCATTTGGCACCTTTAATTTTGTAAAATGTTCTAATATTCTTCAGAAGAGTGACCAAACTTTGACACCAAGCCACGCGAGGAGATACTATGCTTGATAAACAAAAGCTTAGTCAGTGAGGAAGTTTTAAGGAACATCTTAAAGTAGGGGAGAAGTAGAGATGTGTATGGAGGGAATTCCAGAGTTTTGGGCCTTGGCAAAGGAAAGAACTGTCATCCATAATGGAGTAGCATTAAATCGGAAAACTCAAGACATGCAAGCCAAGTTTGGGAAATCTCTGCATAACTTAACCCTTTGAACCACCATTCTGGTGAATTTTAAATTCATTCACAGGATGAAGATGTCACAAGATGGCTAAGCCAGCATTTGTTTCCCATCCCTATTTGCCCAGAGGCGGTTAAGAGTCAACCATATTGCTGTGGTCTGGACTTAGATGTAGGCCAGACCAGGTAAGGATGGCAGTTTCCTTCCCTAAAGGACATTATTAAACCAGATGGATTTTTCCAACAATCGACAATGAACTCATGATGTTAGACTCTTAATTCCAGACTTTTTCAAATTCAATTCAAAGTCCACCATCTGCCATGGTGGGAATTCAAACGCATGTCCCCAGAGCATTACCTGGATTTCTGGATTTACAGTCCATCAATAATACTACTAGGCCATCGCCTCCCTCCTCTGCATTGTCCTCCTTACATGGCCAATATATCTTTCAGTGCATAGTGCTCCTGATAGTGCCCATGTTATTCTTGATTGCCCCCGTTCATGTACTATAACTGTAAAAGCCTTTATATCTTTCTTGGCTGTCCTTTATGTCTCAGAGTTCCTGAATCTACATTAGCCTTTGCACATTTGAATGCTTCCCTTCTAGTTTTATGTTAACTGCAGTCTACCTAGAGTTTGACAGACATGTAACTATGTACTATTTTTGTACTCTGCACCTCTAGACACAAAAGCTAGGATCCCATTTGCCTGTTGATGGAATTACTTATTTGCACTGCTCTCTTTAAGTATCTGTTTCTCCATAAACTAAGGGTCCTCAGATGGTTACATCATTTAAAATGTCATCATTTAAATGTATTGCAATAACCTTTCTTATTCCTGGAATACATTATTGCAGTTTTCAACATTGGACTGCAGTGCTACTTCTTTTCCAAGCTGCCAGCATGTCAACATCCTCCTGTAATCTTCCAACAAATTCCAATATTGTTTCCTCAGTTCTCTATAGAATCCCTACAGTGTGGAAACAAGCTCTTTGGCCCAACAAGTCCACACTGACCCTCAGAGCATCCCACCCAGACCCATCCCCCTATAACCCACCTAAGCTTCACATCCCTCAACACTATGGGCAATTTAGCATGGCTAATCCACCTAGCTTGCACATCTTTGGACTGTGGGAGGAAACCGGAGCACCCAGAGGAAACCCACGCAGACACAGGGAGAATGTGCAAACTCCACACAAACAGTCGCGTGGAATCAAACCTGGGACCCTGACTACCTGGGTGTACATATCACTGTTTCTTTCCAATACAATACATTTTTCTTAACACTAATATGTGTTTTATGCATTCTAATGTTTGTTCTGCCCATGTGGTGCTATATCTGTCATATCTGACCTGGAACTTTGTCAAATTCTTGTTTAGAGATTGATATACTTATTTGTGTCCTTAGTTTGTCTTTCTTAAAAAAAATTGCTGAAGGTTGGTACAACCTGTAATGCCAGCTCTGATTGGCTAATGTTTTTCAAAGTATTTCATAAATTCCTGCAATGCCTGTGGTTACCCCATGGTAGTGTCCATGATTCTGAGCCAGCAGGTCCAGGTTCACATCCCACCTGCTCCTCAGGTTTGTGTTACCATCTCTGAACAGGCTGCTTAGAAAATATCTATAACTTCATCTGGGATTATAAGATATCTTTCACAGCCCAACAAAAAGGGGTGTGCAATAAAGAGTGAAAATGTTTTGATTTTCATATGACTGGTCTGAAATGGATGTGCGGTTGATTAAAAGAGAAGTAAGGCCTTGCCTTCAGCTCAGCAGCATACTCAAGTCAGCGGGTATTTTAACTCCTGACCGAGGACAGCCTGAAATAACTGCACAGAGGATGGTGTCCCATCACCAAGTCACCCTTTATTTACTTGTACACCATACACTGGCTGTGGTCAGCCAGCTCGGAGTCAGTTCTCAACTGAGCAGATTCTGACATTCTTGACTTGCTCACCGAGCTGGCTTGCTTTCATTCAGACATTTCATCCCCATGCTAGGTAATATCATCAGTGAAGCCTTTGATGAAGCGATGTTATTCTACTCTGCTTGGAATTTATACTGTTTGGTCTGTTATGGTGAGTAGTGTCATTTCCAGTTTTGATCGGAATGAGTTTGTATATGGGGTCCAATTCTATGTGTTTGTTGATTGAAGTATGGGTGGAGAACCATGCCTCTAGGAATTCCCATGCGTGTCTATGTTTGGCTTGGACTACTATGGTTACCTTGTCCCAGTTAAATTGATGGCCTTCATTGTCTGAACGTACTGATATTAAGGAAAGTTCATTGTGCAGTTTTGCTGCTAGCTTATGTTCATGTATTCTGATGGCTAGTTTCCTTCCTGTCTGTCCGATATAATGTTTGTAGCAGTTGTTGCATGATATTTTGTAAAGAACATTGGTTCTGCATGTTGTGGGAATGGGGTTTTAATCTTTGTAAGTGTTTGTCGTAGAGTGGCTGTGGGCTTATGGGCTATCATGATTCTTAATGGTCTTAGGAGTCTTGTTGGCAGTTCCAAAATATTTTTGATGTAGGGCAGTGTGGTCAGTGTGTTAGGGCGTACTGTGTCCTCCTGTTGTTGTCTGTTTAGTAGGCACCTGCAGGTGAAGTTGCGGGGATATCTGTTTAAAGCAAGGATTTTGTGTAGGTGCTCTTCCTCTTACCTGCGTAGTTCCGGAGTGTTGCAGTGTGTCCTGGCCCATTTAAATAGTGTCCTAATACAGCTTTGTTTGTGGGCGTTGGGATGGTTGCTGTGGAAATTGAGGATTTGATCAGTGTGGATTGCTTTTCTGTATACTGATGTTCGGAACTCTCTGTTGGTCATATGCTCAACTTTAACATCCAGAAATGAAAGTTGACTGTTGTTTTCTTCTTTCCTTGAGAATTTAATCTATGCAAATACACTGTTGATGAGGTGGTGGGTCACTTCTAATTTGTTGCATTTAATAATGACAAATATGTCGTCTACATAGCGGATCCACAGTTTAGATTCTAATGATGACAGTCTAGTGATGAGATTCTAATCTCCTGGTTATATTAGTTGGCCAGAGCTTTCCTGATTGGTCCAGGTTAACAACCCCAATCAAGAACTTCATAGTTAATGAGGTCAACGTGGTTCCAATCACTACACGGCCTCATTAAAATATGGGAGTTGTGGTTTAGTGCTACAATTCAGACTCCCAACATTCTCCACCAAAACAAGTGTCACAGGGATGGCTGGGAGTCAAGGTGCAGCAGACCCAGAGAAGGGCCAGGGCAGAGTTTGATCTTTTTGAGGTAAACAGGATTTCTCCTTATCCTGCAGGAAAAAAAAATGAAATTTTCTGGCTCCCTTCCCTCCCTACTGCCCATTGTGTATCTCACCCCCAAGGTAGGTTCCACAGTGGCCTCGATCTCTTGTGCTGACAATCAGACGACAACCAGAATTTAAGAACATTGTAGAGTCGGTTTAGGAGGCCAGTTCACTTCAATGACCCCATCTTAATACTGAGGCGATGCAGGCTCAAAAATAGATTGGGATTTCTTGCTTTAGATCTGTGTAATATTGAAAAAAGGAGTCATATTTGCTGCATCTCAAGTCTCTTATACAATTTAACTTGCTATAATGTCCATCTTTGAATAATAGTCTATCTGTCTTTGAAAGCATAGCTTCAGTCAGTCATGTCTGATGTTGCCTTTGTGGATTTTTTTGTTGTTTACGCTATGTAATATGTGGCTCAGTTGGTGGTATTCTTGCCTCTAAAGCACAAGATCCTGGGTTCAAGGCTTGATCACATTAAAAAAAAATATGCTGACATTCCAGTGCAGTAGTGTGGGTAATGCAATGGCAGAGATATTGCCTTTCAGATGAGATGTTATACCAAGGCCCTATCATTCTGTTTAGTTGAATGTAAAGGACCACATGACACTAGTTTTGAAAATGAGTCGGGAAGTAATCCCCAGTACTCTGGCCAATAATGATCCCTTGATCAACATAGCAAGAAACAAATTACCTGATTATTTCCACATCATTAGTTATATTCATAATTTTAAAAATGTTGGCAGAATACAATTACTACTTAGCCCATCATTCATTCCTCTATCCTGTCCACAGAGCTTTACTTTCCATGTGTCTGGTGTCCTAAATGCCAGTCCTGATCCAACACTACATGTTTTAGTTGCTGCTGTTAGATTCTTAGTATGTATTTTAACCATTCACTCCTTTGTTGAATTATTGAAATTTAGTATGTTATCTGACAGACAACTCTCTTTCTCATTCACATCCTAATTTCCTCTCTACAAGCTTCCCTGTTTGCCACTTGGATCTTTCTGACCCTCTGGTACTCAGGGTCCCTTGTTACTATAACATCTTGCATCTGCCTCTTCCACAGACTGAATTGATCACTATCAGGCTACTTGTCTAAACACCGTTAATCATCCCTAGACACAATTCCCCACACACACCTCTAGTCCTGATCTATTAGTAAATAGCATTGGCACCAACACAAAATTGCTCACGTTCATTTATTAATGGGATTTATCCTAAACTCTGCCTGCAGTACCTCATCCTTCTTCCTAGTTATGTTGTTGGCACCAATATGGATCATAACCTTTGGCTGTTCACCCTCAATCCCCTGGGATGCTCTGCAGCTTTTCAGTGACATCTTAGACATTGGAGCAAGGGAGGCAATATACCATCCTGAAGTCATGTCTGTGGCTACAGAAATGCGTGTTTGTTCTCTGAGCTACTGAATCTGCCAGAACACAGGCAGTGTTCTGACCCAGATCATAGAATTCTGCAATCATTAGATGGCTACAGTACAGAAGGATAACATGTGGCCCAAAGTGTCCATACCAAATCTATACAGGAACTAGTCCTATTCACCACCTTTTCTGTGAAGCCCTGAAAATGTTTTTTCGATAGATAGCTATCCAGTTCTCTTTGAAAGCCATAATTGAATCAGCCTTCGTTACTCTTTCTGGCAGTGCATCCCAGATCCTATCAACTCCCTGCATAAATCATCTTGCCATTATTTCTTTTGACAATTATCTTAACTCGGTGTTTCCTGATTCTCATCCCTTCTGCCAAAGAGAATGTTTTCTCTCTAGCTGCTCTGTTCATCTTTTTATGCCCTTGGACAGTTTTATCAAACATTCTTTCAACCTTCTCCCTGAAAGAGAACAGCCCCAGCTGAAGTGAAGTCCCTCATCCCTGAAATTATTCTCATGATTCTTTTCTGCACCCTTTCACATCCTTCCAAAGTGTGGCTCTCAAATTGTACACATTACTGGAGCTGATTAGACAGAAATATTATAACTTTCGTGTTTCTGTTTTCTATGTCTCTAAAGCCCAGCATTCTGTATGCCTTAATGATCACTTTCTTGACTTACCCTTCTGGAGATTGCTACCTTTGAGATCCTGCTTGCTAGTTATTTCCCTAACTTCCTAAACTCTGCCTGCAGTACTTCATCCTTCTTCCTAGTTATGTTGTTGGCACCAATATGGATCATAACCTTTGGCTCTTCACCCTCAGCCCCTTGGGATGCTCTGCAGCTTTTCAGTGACATCTTAGACATTGGAGCAAGGGAGGCAATATACCATCCTGAAGTCATGTAGGCTGCAGAAATGCGTGTTTGTTCTCTGGGCTACTGAATCTCCCATCATTATTCTTTTTCCAATCTTCCTCCCATTGCCCCCATACACAGAGCCGGTAATAGTGTCCTGGACTTACCTCTATCTGCAAATCCCTGAGCAGCTATCATTTTCACTAGTATTCAGAACTGAATACAGTTGGAGACTGAGGTACAATCAGAAGATTCTTGCATTACTCACCTGATCCTCCTTGACCAGCTGGCAGTTACCCATTTCCTCTCTACCTGCACAGCCTTAAGCTATGGGACGACCACATCCGGAAGTATGCTACTCAGTCTTGCAATGACATGAGGCACTGCTCAAGCTCTGAAATCCAGTGCTGTAGCTCCTCCACTTCCTGCACAATTGGGTTTTCCATGGCATGAGAACGCTCTGGAGTTCCCATATAGTACAGGGTGGGCACTGCATTGGGACTGATATGCAACATTAAATCTTCATTTATTAGACAATTAACTAATGTGACATGAATAAATTGAATACTTCTAACAAAATAAAGATTGACCAGGTGTTCTGGGGAAGGGTGACCGGACCCGAAACGTTAACTCTGTTTTTTCCTTCACAGATGCTACCAGACCTGCTGAGCTTTTCCAGCAACTTTGTTTGAATTCAAAGATTGACCAGGTCTTCAGCCATCATCTGCTTCACTTGTGGTGCGTAACTTTATTTTATAGGACTATTAGCTTGCATTTTTTTTTCATTGTACCACACGCCAAAGGAGTGGCTCAGCTTCTGCATGTATGCCAGTGAGATACTCAGAGTTAAATTTCCAGTCTTTAACCAGTATTCCCAAAATACTATGAAGTTCAGTCTGATTGTTCAAATTGTAACGGACAGTAGTTTTATGAGACATTTTGCTTCTGGTTCTGTGTTAGAGTTCAGTATCAAAAGATTTTCTCCCTCTCCCAAAAGAAAGAGAAACGATCTGCAGGAAAAAAAGTCATAAAGACTTCAGAGATAGTAGGAACTGCAGATGCTATAGAATCCGAGACAACAAGGTGCAGAGCTGGATGAACACAGCAGGCCAAGCAGCATCATAGGAGCAGAAAGGCTGACGTTTCGTGCCTAGA
>NC_063352.1:33879281-33899099 GCF_021869965.1 Rhincodon typus
TCTAGGCACGAAACGTCAGCCTTTCTGCTCCTATGATGCTGCTTGGCCTGCTGTGTTCATCCAGCTCTGCACCTTGTTGTCTCAGTCATAAAGACTTGTTCCTTTAAGACTGTGTGAAGCGAATTTTAAAGGACGATTTGTGTCCTGCAGTTCTTCTCTTTGCCACTTGGTGGGGACGTTTCCCCATCAATCTCAAACACAGCAACCTATTCAGAATGGCAGCTGTCCCTGTATACAGCATTAATCACGAGTTTTCAAAGTTGATCGACAAAGCTGTAGAAATTTTAAAAGAAGAGCAAGATTTTTGTATATCTGTGTAAGACGTAATATGGTAATGTGATAAAAGTTTATTTTCAATGAACCAGTGGTATTAAAAAAATTAGAGGGCCAGTTAACTCAGTTGGCAAGATGCCTAGTGTCTGGTTCAGAATAGTGGCACAGCATGGGTTTTATTCCTGTTCCAACTGAGGTAGACCTCGGATCAGCCTCCTCAGCCAGTTGCTTAGAGTGCAAGCCATTGGCTAAAACATCACTGACAAAAATTACCAGGAAAATAGGTGAAGTATTAGCAGACAAATAAGCCTGGACCTGCCCTCATATAAAGCATTCATGAAATGAATTTGAATTAATAAAATTACATAGAATATCCAGTACCGAGATAGATTATTCAGCTCATTTAGTCTGTACTGTTATTTATAATCCAAACACTGCCTTTTAGTCCACCATGTTTCAGTCTTTCAATGTATCTTTCTCTACATTTTCTTCTCATGTAATTGTGTATTTTACTTTCAAAGCATCTAAGCTCAACCACTTCCACAGATAGTGAGTTTCATATTCTAAAAACTGGGTAAAGAAATTTTCATTTTCCTACTGAATTAATCAGTAATTTCCTTTGTTCATGGCCTCCACAGGTATAAATTATTCACCCCATATCTACCATGTCCAAAATAGTCGCGATTTTAGGACTTTTAAATCGCCTACTTTCAAAGAGATAAATCCAAATCTCTTCAATCATTCCCAATAATAAGTTCCGTTCCAAATGATTTATTTTTCTCACTTTATCCAGTGACTTTGTGTTCTTTTTTGTAGTATGGAGACCTGAACTGTGCATGTGTGGCCTGATCAGAGTCCTATGAAAGTGTAAGGTAACGTATAGAATCAAAGAATTACTACAGCACAAGGAGGTCAGTCAGCACATAGAGCACATGATAGCTCTTTGCAAGAGCAATTTAATCAGTCCTAATTCACTGCACTTTCCCTCTGGTCCTGTGAGGTTTCTCCCTTCTAGGGCTCTTATAAATCCCTTTCAAAAATCATGATTGAATCTGCCTCCTTTTGCAATTAGCAAATTTTGTGTATACGGTGCATACGGTGGACAGAGACACTGATAAAATAGGCTGCATTGTCTGATATAGTGTTGACTTCCTTCAGTGCTGTAGAGGCTATATTCACTCAGGCAAGTGGAGGATTTTGCAGCATACTCTTGACTTGAGACTTGTAAACGGTGGACAGGATTAGGAAGCCAGGAGGTGAGTTACGAACCACAGAATTCCCAGCTTCTGAACTGTTCTTATAACTGGAACAGTTAGGTTTCTAGTCAATAGTAACCCCCTTGGAAGTTGGTGGTAAGAGATTGACCATTGGTATTGCTTTTGAATATCAAGGGCTGATGGTTAGATTTTCTTTCATTAGAGACAGTCCTTGCCTGGCAAATGTGTGTTGCAAGTGTTATTTGCCAGTTATCAGCACAAGGCCGGAATGTTGTCTTGTTGCATGCAAACATGGCCCACTTCAATACCCATAGACTGGCAAATGGTAGTGAGCACCACTGCCCTATCAGTTTACTCTGGTTCATTAATGTAGTGATGGAAGGTGTCATTGAACAATTCTCCATCCTATCTTAGAACCCAATGCCTATGAATTCTCTGTCTATCTAATTTAAGCTAGCAACTTCCCATTCTCTGAGCAAAGTTACTCCTTCTCACCTGCTTCCTTCCTTTTCCTACCTAAATAACTTACATTCCACTTTATTTAATTGCCAATCCTATTTGCTTTGTTCCCATATTCTGGTAATCACTATTATATCCAGATCTTTGATACAAATTATTGCCTGCTATATTGCCTACATTGCTATACCAACAGATTAAATTGTTTAATTTATTATTTGTTTTGTAATTGATCATAGGATGCAAATTGAGGATGAGAGTAATATGAGCCCCTTACAAACAGACACAGCGAATACTGTAATTAGAAATCAGGAAATCTTAAGCAAATAAAAATGGAGAAAGAGGATAAAATATAAAGAAAGTACAAGAAACACGAAAAATAAATCAAGTTGGAAACTAATTAAATTCAAAATTCAAAAGACAGCGATGGCAAAACCTAAGAGACTGAACACAGACCAATTTCCAGAACAGGATAGCTTTTAAGTACTCCAATTAGCAGGTGGTGTCCCCCAGGGATCTGTTGTGGGACCTCAACTTTTCACTATATTTATAAATGGCTTGGTGATAGAGGAATAGTGAGCCATATATCCACATTGGCAGGCCACACAAAGTTATGTGGCACAAAGTGTGGATGGAAGCAGAAAACTGCAAAGCCAAATTGGTTATTTAAGTGAATGGACAAAACTGCAGTACATAGAGTTCAATGTTAAGAAGGGTAAACTCATCTGCTTTGTACCTGAGAAAGATAAATCAAATTCTAAGTAGCAAAAGACTAGGAACTGTGCAGAAGACGAAAGCTTTAGAAGTCCGAATACAGAAATCACTAACAGCAAGTGGGCAAGTACAAAAATAATTTTACAGGGTAATTGAATACTGGCTTCTATCTGAAGATGACTGGAATACAAATAGGTTGAGTTACTGTTGTATAAAGCTCTAGTTAGACTTGACCTGAAGTAAATGTCTTCCGTCTGAAGCTCACATCTCAGGCAGGGTATATTGACCTTGGAGGGAGTGCAGCATACATTCAACAGAGTTAAACTGTGGCTAATAAGGTTAATTTATAAGGACAGATTACATAGACCAGGCTTGTGTCCCT
Organism: Rhincodon typus; assembly: GCF_021869965.1. Taxonomy (NCBI): domain Eukaryota; kingdom Metazoa; phylum Chordata; class Chondrichthyes; order Orectolobiformes; family Rhincodontidae; genus Rhincodon; species Rhincodon typus. The sequence continues at coordinate 33,882,324 of NC_063352.1, forward strand.
GAGGTTTAGAAGGTTAAGAGGTGATCTGTTTGAGGTGTTTAAGTTGATTAAAAGATTTGATAGGGTAAAATATAGAGAAGCAATTTCCTCTGGTGGCACAGGTGGAGTCCATGAGAAGTAGATATAACCTTAAAGTTAAACATAAATTGTTAGGAGATAATGTCAAGAAGCACGTCTTTGCATTAAGGGTAGAGGAATTCTGGAAATCATTCTCTCAAAAAAGCTGTTGCATCTGAGGGTGAATTGGATACTATAAAATATGAATAGATTTTTGCCAAGCAAGTGGTTTAAGCCATATGAATCAAAGACAGTCAGATCAAGTTGCAAAACAGATTAGCTATGCCCCAGTTTGATGTTGAGACTCAATTAAAGGGTTGAATGGCCTCCTCCAGTTCATAGGCCACCTGATGGTTGGCATTGTCCCATGGTGATGCGTTCCATATTGTCAGTGTGTGCTAATGGAACATGCCCTTATTTCTATCCTGAATAATATTTTGCACTGATATCATGCTCTTGCTGCACACAAAAAGTAATATTCTGGAAGGACAAGGGGTGGTGGTAATATTTGCAAGAGGTCCTGATACATCTTAACATCTGCAGGGGTCCCAGGTGTCTGACTGTATTTACAGGGAATCCCTGGAATTGTGACAAGTCATGGCATAAGAGATCTGTAAATAACATTGTTTTATATCATCCAAGTCCCAGGCTTTTATCTCTTCACAGAGTTTTGAGTAAGAATTCATTTGGAATCATCTAATTATTGATTCACTTGCTCTGTCTTCACTGGTGAATTGGTTTAGCAGATAATGCCATTAGATACAGAATCATAAAGTCCCTACAATGTGGAAGCAGGCCATTTGGCCCATCAGGTCCACACTGACCCTCTGAACAGCATCCCACCCATATCCAGTATTTCCCATGGCTAATTCACCTAACCTACACATTCCTGAACACAATTGACAATTTAGCATGGCCAACCCACCTAATCTGCACATCTTCAGACTGTGGTAGGAAACTCATGCAGGCATGGGGAGAAGGTGTAAACTCCACACAGACAGTTGGCCAAAGGCAGAATTGAACCCTGACCCCTGGTGCTGTGAGACAGCAGTGCTAACCACTGAGCCACCATGCCACCCCCCAGTGACACAGGTTCCCTGAATGCAAGTCAGCAATTGGAATCAGGCTAGGAAAGTCCCTCCTGGTAGTCACAATTTGCAATAAATTGTTTATTTATATTAACTTTGTCTTAGAAGGATCTTGCAAATCAAATAGAGAGCAAACATGAGCATCCTACTAAGAGTAGAGGCCGTGATAATCTCAGATCAACTAAGATGGGGGGGACATAATGTCAGAAAGCCTGACTCAAAAGTGATCAAGCAAGCATTCTGATTCAGAGCTATGCCAGCCCACTCACACAGGAACAAAAGGAAACATTTCAAAGACAATCTCAATTTCAATTACTCCATGAAGGCTATGAAGATGCTAACATCAACATGTGGGAAACAGATGCCCAGTCGCAATCAAAATCCATTATCAAAAATGGTGTCAAGATCTGCCAATCAAAAGAAGTAGCCACTGAGAGAGAAATGTGAGAGGGATTGAAAAGAGGACAGCTGTTTGAACCAAAAATCCATCACCACTTCTACCAGCTGACAACTGATGTTCTCCCTGTGAGAGAATCTTGTAAGACTAAGATAGTGTTCATCAGTCATCTGTGAACCCACAGCCATAACTGTCACCTAACTTAAATTTAGTAATCCACAAACAAAAACCATACTTGGCATGAGGGATTACTGATGATGATGACATAATGTTTCGTCTTCATTAAAACAGTTGCTGTCTAGTCTCTATGTAACCCATTATACCATTCTTCTGTCAACTACTTACCCTTCCTCTAAGAATTCCCCTCTCCATCTCTCCCCCAATCTCCACCTCCAACTTTTCCCCATCTCTCCCCCTCCATCTCTCCCCCATCTCCTGCTCTATCACTGTTCCCATCTCCAATTCCACCTTTTCCTTTCCACCTCCCCAATCTCACCCTCCACTGTCCCTTCCATCTCCTGCACATCTGCCAATGTCCTGCTCATGATCCTGGGGATAAAACATAGCCTGGTATTTTACTAGTACTAGCAGTTCACTAATAGGAGATGCTACCACCAACAATGCTTCAATTCATCGACATCCTATCGATTCACCATCCCATCCTAAAAACATTAATACTGTCAGTGCCGGGACCTTCAGGAATGTTTCACTGCAGCAATTTATCCAGGACAGTCTGAGTTAGTCCAGGTGAGTCATTCAACATTTATCCTACAAAGTTATAATGGCAGACATGCACTGATTTCAGTTAGCAGGTTATCAGCTCAGAGACCCTAATAATAAAAGTTAAGATCAATTGCACCTGAAAAACTTTATTGAGCTCTTCACTGAACTAATACAAATGGCTGATGCAGGAAATTGAAGACTGTGATTTTAAAGAAATTTTGACAGTCTGCACACAAAGTTGTTTAGCTGTTGTTGACGGAAGTTAGAGCAGTAGGGAGAAGGGTCTAGGCCCGAAACGTCAGCTTTCCTGCTCCTCTGATGCTGCTTGGCCTGCTGTGTTCATCCAGCTCTACACCTTGTTATCTCAGTGGTGAATGGTTGTTTTTCAGATTGGAGAAGATGTAATGTGTCCTCTAGGGATGGTATTAAGACCAATGCACTTTTTGATTTAGAATAATAATCTGAATTTGGGTGTACAGAACATAATTTGAAAGATTATAGACTACACAAAGTTCAAAAATATGGTAAGGACTGAGTATAGTAAGAGATTTCAGGTGGACATTGATAGGCTGCTGAAATGGGCAGACACATGGGAGTTCAAATTTAATGCAGAGAAATGTGAAGTGATATATTTTCATCAGAAGAATGAAGAGAGGCAAAGTAAACAAAATGGACATAATTTTAAGGAAGGTGCAAGAACAGAGAGACCTGTAAGTGTATGTTCATAATTAGTGTTGTTAAAGAGTCATTGGACTGCAAACTTTAACTCTATTTTTCTCTGTCTATCGATGCTGGCTGATACACTGTTTCTCCAGTACTTCCTAGTTGTATTTCAGATTTACAGCATCTGCAGTATTTTGTTTTAAATATTTATTTATTACGTTCATTAGTTTAATCTTGCCCTAGCCTCGGTGTATTGGCATTAATTCTAGCAACCTAAACGCTGTCATGGTTGAGCATTTCCATCAGTAAATATGACACTTAGACAGTTCCAAGGGAATTATTGCCTTCTTAAACCGATGCATTTACAAGTTTATAACTTATTTTGTTTTGAAACAGCACTTTGCAGTGATATATGTATCTAGGAGTGAAGAACCATTTTGTTACAGTTATTATTGTGTGATTAAGTACAGTTATAATTAAAAATAGAAATTGAAATATTTCCATTTTGCTAATCTAGTTGTTTATCATTTTCCTTACAGTTTTCTCATATTTTCTGTTTGTCCTATTTTTACTTGTTATCCTTTAATTGTTTATTTTCTACATCATGTATCCTGATCTGTCATTTAATAGCCCCTCAGGGTAAATGTAAATAAAATCTTTTACAGTTTCTTTACTGGTAACAAGCCACTTTTAAAGCCGATTCATAGCTAATAGAAATCCTGGACTAAAGAATTTGACACAGCCATGGTTAAATCATCTTTGATGTAATTTACACATTAAGATGGCTGAACAAGTATAAGCCTCCCATTCCCATGGTACCTGAACAAGGAAAATCATTGCAGTTAGCTGCAATGGGGATAAATGTGAGCTTTGCTTTCTACAGTATATTATTTTCAAAGTTCAGATGTTTCAATATAAAAACCACCCAGCATAGAAAAGGCAATTCTGACCTTCCCAGACATCTCTTTAACTGAAGGAATTAAGGTTTGGCTTACCTTGCCCAGGCAAATTCCTTTCTGAACTTGGCACCTCACTTTTCTGTTATGTTCTTGTTTTTCAATCATTCTGAGCTCAATTTAATGTCTGGAGCAATGTTTCAGAATATTTAACATTTTCTTGTCTGAAAGAAGATTTCTTCTTTAACTGTATAACCTGATTGCACTGTTACAACGAGATCTGATAAATATTTCAAACAGTAAAGATATAGGGCTCTAGGGAGACCACAGGGTAGTAGAATTTGCTTTGGATTGAACCTACACAGAGATGTTGGCTGATTGCATGCCTTTAATCCAGCGTTCCTATCCCAGCAATTTTTATTTCGTTTATTCATAAAGTTCATGTCCTCTAAACGTCCCCCTCGATTCCTTCTAAATTACTGAAGCACCAACTTTCTCCCAAAACCTATCCTACACTTAATTCCTTCTCTCTGCAAACTCATTTTGCTAAAAATCCAACACTCATCGTGACATTTTGATTCATACTTTCACAGATCTTATATACGTTAGATTACCCTCTACTTGCAATCCTGAGTCTTAATATCTTGGCATCACCTAATTGTCACTGTCTTATGTAGTTCTCTTTCACTATTTGTAGTTTAATTCATATTCTGCACAATGATCGCTGATCTCCCTGTACTCTCTCAATTTAAACTGACAATGTATCTTTAATACTTTCCCTTTGGGCAAGAGTGGACTCAAAGCAGAAAATGGATTGGTTTTAATGCTAAAATGTGTTTGATTCTCATTACATCTGCCTCATCTTGGAGTATTCTTTCTTATTAGAGGTTCCTGGTACCTGGTCCAGCTGTACATTCTTCATGTGTCTGGTTTAAGTATGAGACAGTAATGATTTAAATAATGACCAGTATGAATATGTGTGTGAAATTGCATGACCAGTGTACAAATTTCTAGAAATAAATGAATTTTCAGGATGTGTGCGTCACTAGCAAGACTAGCATCAATTGTCCATCTCCAGTTGCCCTGAAAAGACATTTTTTCTAATTCATTCATGGGGTGAGGGCATTATTGGTTAGGCCAGCATTTATTGCCCATCCCTAATTGCCCAGAGGGCAGTTAAGAGTCAATCACATTGTTGTGGATCTGGAGTCACATGTGGACCAGACCAAATAAGGATGGCAGTTTCCTTCCCTAAAGGACATTAGTGAACCAGATGGGTTCTTTGATGAAATCATGGTGAACATTAGACTTCCAGGTTGTTTTAAAATTCAAATTCCACCATCTGCCATGGCAGGATTCAAACCTGGGTCCCCAGAATATTATCTGGGTCTCTGGATTAACAGTCCAGTGATAATACCACTAGGCCATCACCTTCCCCCAGTATTAGTGGACATTCTTCCTCATTTACTGCATCATGTGTAGTGAAGGCCCTCCTCACAGTGCTGTCACAAACTCTATTTCCAAGCTACCAACCATCTTTCTCCATTGTCTCACTGTCTCCTTCCAATGCCACCATCTCACAGCCTTCCTCATATCTGACCTCAATCTCCGCTTCCAACCTCTGCCTCAGCTTATCTACTACAGAAACACTCATCCATGGCTTTGCTACCTTTTTTTTTAACTATTTCAAAGCTTCAATAGATGGCCTCCAACTTTCTGCCTACATAAACTTGAGCTCATCTAACAATCTTCAGCCTGTATTTTAACCTATTCACCCAGAATTCATCAGGTGGCAGCACTCTTGCCCCTCAGTCTGAAGGTTTTGGGTTTAAGCCTCAATCCAAGGTTTCAACACAAAAGTCAAGGCTGACAACCCAGTGCGATGCTGAAGGTGTGCTGCATTGTCAGAGTTTCAGCTATTCAAGTGAAATGTTAAGTCTGTCTACCTCCTCATGTGTGTGTAAGCATCCAATGATATTATTTTGAAGATCAGAGGTATTATCCCTAGTGTCCTGGCTGATGATTATTGACAATGAACACCATAAAACCAGACTATCAATTCATTATCGAATTACTGTTTGCATGCATGTTGGCATCTTCATCTACATTTTAAGAGATTGTATTACAAAATGCTTAATAGGCTGTAAAGCACTTTAAGACAGCCATTGGTTCTGAAAGGCACTCTATAAATGCAAGTCTTTCTAGTACCATTGTGTTTGCTGATTCCAGTCCTGCAAAGCCTCAATTCTTATTATTGTATACAGATCTCTCCATAGCCTCACCAGCACTATTGTTGTAACCATCTCCAGACCTACATCCCTGCTAGAATTTACTCTGTTTCAATTTGAATATCTTATGAATTCCCCAATTTTATTGTTCTGCCACTGTGGCTTCTGGACCCTAAGGTCAGGTTTTCCTTCCTGAAACTCCATTACTGCCTCTCTCTACAGGACACGTTTTAAAAATGACCCCAACTGTTCCAATATCTCCTTATATTGTTTGGTGTTATATTTTGTGTGATTACTCCATTCACTCACATGAAGTGCCTTGGTATATTTTTCAACATCAAAGACACTAAAAATGCAAGTTGTTGATAACTGGTGAATGGTACTCGATATGAACTGAGACAGGCAGAGGGGTAGAAAGAGCAAACCGTAAAAAAGTACTTGTCTCGATTGGAATAGAATGAACAAATTTCAGGTGTGTATGTATAGTAGACATTAAAGAATATGACAATGAATATGCAAGGCTACAAAATTTTAATTCTGAGTTAATATCGTAGGAGATATGTGTCAACCAAAAGTAGTATTTTCAAGCATCAGATACCTGGAAGTGTGACAGGTTAGATGCAATTTGCAGATTGCTTCATTCCCTTTATTGTGTGCCTTTACCTGTCCCAGGCAAAGCCCCTGCCCTACCATAATTCTCCTTATTATGCACTTTTTATACATGCTTTATCAGAAATGAATGAATGTTTTGGGCTCTTTACTGACAACCAGCTATAAAGGTTTGTCACTGTTTCAGTTCCTTTCAAATAGAAACCTTATATTTCTCATAATCATTGCACTAGTTTCATTCCCCTCTATTTTTTTCCTTTCTGGCGAATTGAATTGGCCAGTTTAAGGAGCCTCTGACAGTCTGATGGTGTGTTGTGTTATTTTCTTAAAAAATTATATTTGGTAACCAATGTAAAGTGAATTAAGATAAAATAATGCTAGGAAATGAAACATCAAACACTCCCTGGGAATTTACAACACTGGTAAAACACAGAGTAAAGTTCCATCTGCACTATCCCATCAGATGCTCCCAGAACACATACAGCAAGGGTTATATGCAGAGTACACGTCCCTCTATTACACTGTCCCAACATTGTGAAATTGCTGGTGAGATCCCTCTACTGCAAATGTAGCATTTTTTAAATTTTTCACCCCACCATGTGAGCTCTTTAAACATGATTTCCAGTTCAAGAATATCAGTGGCAAATAAGAACATAGGAAAATTAAGAATAGGAAGGGATCATTGAACCCTTGAGTTGGCACTGCAATTTAATCAGACTATACCTGACCACATCTCAAATGCAATTTCCTCATTTATTCCATATTCATCAATATCCTTCTCTCTCTTTTTCTGGCAATGTACCTTAAAAGATCATTGGCAAAAATGGACTCCGATCCATAAATATGCTTGGCAACGTAAAGCAATAGTTTGCCATTTCCATCCGCAGGAAGCTAGCCACGAAACTTTCCCACCCTTATCTCCTGCCATCACGTGTATCAATTTGAAAGTTGATAATCAACTATTTCACCACACTATGAAAGAGCCTTCTACAGCCATCAAGCACTTGAGTGTAACTCAAATCCAGAGTTTGTGGCTCAAAGACAGAAAATCTACCCACTACACCACAAGACTTTCTCTCAATAACCTGAACCAACAAAAGTTTATTGTTCTCAGTCTTGCAATTTCCAGTTGTTAAACATCCACAACATTTTGGGGGGGAAAGCTTCACATTTTCTGTCCTTGGTGTGAAAAGTACTCCCTGATTTCATTCCTGAAAGGACCATTCTAATTTCAAGATTATCTTCCCTTCTTTTGGATGACCACACCAGGATAAATGTTTTCTCCCTAATTCTCTATCAGATCCCCTCAACATTTGGAATCCCCATCAAATCAGCTGTTCACCTCATGCGTTCAACCCAACACAGACTAGAATTATGCGATTAAAAATAGAAATTGCTGGAGAAATTCAGCAGGTCTGGCAGCATCTGTGGGAAGGAAACAGAGTTAACGCCTTTAGTTTAGTAACCCTTCCTCAGAACTGAAGACCGTTTTGGAGAAAGGTCACTGGATTTAGAACATTGACTCTGTTTTTTCTCCATGGATGCTGCTAGACCTGCTGAGTTTCTCCAGATATTTCTGGATTTGTTTCAGATTTCCCCCATCTGCAGTGCTTTGTGTTATTCCAGATTTATGCAACCTGTCTTCAATATTTAACATTCTAAGCCCCAGTATCACAAGAACAAAAGACCATAAGACATATGAGCAGATGGAGGTCATTCAAGTTTCCTATTCAATAAGAACATGGCTGACCTGATGGTAGTCTTAACTCCACTTTCCTGCCCACCCTCAATAACTCCTGATTCACTCATACATCAAAAATCTATCCAATTCAGCCTTGGATATGCTCTGTCACTCAGCTGAGGTTGTGTATGCCAAAGAGCAACAGCCCTCTGGAAGTTCTTCCAGGTCTCTTTCTTAAATGGCAGACTCTTATTCTGAAACTGTGCCCCTACATCCACATTCTCCCAAGTTGAAAAACGTCCTCTCAGAATCAACCTTGTCAAGCCGCTCGGTATGTTATTTGTTTCAATGAGATCAACTCGCATACTTCTAAATTCCAGTACGGTCAAACCTGCTTATGTTTTCCTCATCCCAGGAATCAGCCTAGTGAATCTGCTGGTGAATATGCACTGCACTTTAAGGCCAATGGATTTTTCCCAAGTTGCAGAGGCCAAAACTGAGAACAACTGCCCCAGATGGAGTCTGACCAAAGTTCTGTACAATTGGAGCATCATTTTCTTCTATTTGTAATCCAACCCCTCAAGATAAAGGCCACTATTCCATTAGCCTTTTTTGATTATTTTTGTACCTGTCTGCTTGGGTTTTCAAATCTCTTTGTTTCTTTACAGGTCCTAGATTCTCACCATTTATAAAATACTCCAATTTTTTTATGGATGATTTCACATAAATGAAAATTGAACTCTGTCAGAGTTCTTGCCCAGTCATTTAATTTGTCTATGCCCTTTTCTAACTAAATTCTTCTATCTGTACAACTTATCATCCTTCCAAGCTTAGTGTCATCTACAAAATTGGATTTAAAAAGCTCTCCACTCCTTCATTAAAACTATAAATAACTCCAGTAAAAAGCTATGGTGCCAGAGTAACCGAATAAAACAAAAACACTTACTTAACATCACAAGAAATAAGAGCAGAAATAGGCCATTTGGCCCATTGAGCCTGCTCTACCATTCAATAAGATTGTGTTGATCTGTAATCCCAACTCCACTTTCCTGTCTGTCTCCTATAACCCTTTGATCCCTTGTGAAACAAAAATCTGTCTAACTCAACCATGATATATTCAAAGACCTAACCTCCACTATTCTCTGTGGAAGAGAATTCCAAAGCATCAAAATTACCTGAAAGAAGGAATTCCTCTTCATCTCCGTCTTAAATGGGAGACGCCTTATTTTTAAACTGTTTCCCCTAGTTCTAGAATCTCCATATGGGGAAACATTCTCTCAGTATCTATCCTGTGGAGCCCTCTCAATCGTACATGTTTCAATAAGATCACTTCTCAAACTTCTAAAATCCAATGAGTACTTAGAAAGATAGAAAATAGGAGCAGAGGTAGGCCATTCAGCCCATCAAGCCTGCTCCACATTCAATCTGATCATGGCTGAACAGGCCGAATTTGTTCAACATCCCACCAGAGTACAGAATGTTTAACTCCACTCCTTGTATTCTACCTCCCAAACAAATTTCAACTTCAGTCAAAGCTACCCCCAGTCCTGAACACCATCATCTTTGCTAATAAAATGTTTACAAGCAATTTGAGTTGTATTTCTAATTCATTCACAAGATATAAAGTTCTCGTATACCAAACTCCTTCCATTACTGTAGTGATAATGCAACACCATCTGCAGTACTGCACTGATACCATGCAGATAGTATACAGCTGCTGATATTATAGAAACCAAAGATTTGGCATCCAGAGAGAGTTTGCTGTAAGGGCAGGATTACAGTGCTGGTGCTTGGCATGGACTGCTGTGTGAGAATTCCACAGCCCACTTTTTAAAGCTTTTTTTTTAATTGTCAGGTAGACTGCGCTGCTATGCAAATTCTCATGTCTTAAAAAAGAGCTGCCTGCCCTGGAAACTGCTCTCAGTCCTTAGCAATTTTCCTCAATGAATGGTAGCATTCCATGCATGTGCTGTAGTATAACACTTCCTCTATCTCTGTCAATCATTGGAAGCTGCTAACAGTCAGTTTGCATTTATTAGGCCACAGTCAATATGTTTGCAATCCAAGTCTTTTAACTGCAAAATTATTTGCATGTAAATACACAGCATTTCAATCGATCAAACATATATCCATTACTCCAGAGTTGTTCTGCATCTCAAATCATTTCCATTTATTATAAGTCCAATGGATCAAATGACTTCCCATGATAAAGAATTCCATTGTCTGATCTAGTTTTTTCCCCATTATGAAGATTTCTTTAAGCCCTACATCAAGAACATACATACACTGTTTAAACACAAGAAGCCAATCTGTCCATTAGCATATTATTAAGGGGGAAATTATCCTGCTCTTACTCTGAATTATCCTTAGTTCCTTCTTGCTCCAATTGTTGTACCTCCTCTCTTCAGATGCAACTTTTGCTGAGGCACATTCATATCCTCTTAGTGCCTGTTCTTCACGTGTGAGCCTCACCATGAGTAAAACAGAGTGATCAACGTCCACATCACAGATACCTTTTGTCTCATTCTCCTCTGATGTAGACACCAGTTCTGTCAAATCAGATTCTTTCATTAGTAACCAGGAACAGGAAATTCATCTGATTCTCCTTACAATATGACTGCTTGAGCCCAATTATGTATGGACACCCTTGGTGCTAATGACATAAAACAACCAAAATCAGAAATTGAAATTAGGATCAGTGACATACTCAACTATGAAGCTACTTATTCTTCCTGATATGAACAGTGGAGGAACAGTTTCCAGCATTTAAATTGCTTTACATTATTACTGCTTTGAACTTAATATATTGGGGCAGATTGTCGGCAAGATAGAAGTACAGTTTGTACAGAAAAGTGTGCATGTGATCAAGAACTCTGGGATCTATCAATGAAGCAAAACAAAAATTGACTGAACTTGAGTGGAACAGCTAAACTGATTCTACCTTCACTAGGGGCCACAATGACTGCAGATTTGGGGGTTCAGTATTAATTATTTTGACAGACTGATTTATTCCATCAGGAGCTGCCTTAGTGGAAGTTTGTCAATGACCAGAATATTATGGAATAAATACCTCCATTGATACTTGTTAGATGTTAAACAATACAAAGCAGGTCCACATTGCAGCTATGGAACGTTTGAAGATTTCATTGTCAGTGATGACATTGTAGTAACTCAATTGTGAAAATTTTCAGTTGAATTATACCTTAAATTTGTGAATTTAGCAAGCAGGATCTACTACCTTGGTTAATTTCCCAATGGCCCAGGATCACTGAAAGTTACTGCAGACACCCACAGCAAAGGCAACAACAAAGCATGGGACTTAACTCAGGACCTTTGTGTCAGGCATAGGTCACTTTCACATTCAGTTCTCAGCGAAGGTCAGGACATGAGTTTACATAAATGACATAAAATTATTTACAACAGAGCATGCAAAATCAAAACAATACTTCAACTCCCACCATGTCAGTTAAAGCTGTCTCATTAATCAAGATATCTGCTTATTTTTGATCACTGAAAAGAAGCTGTTCCAGCACTAGCTTAAAGGACGAAAGGTTTAATGAAGCATAATACAAAGTTTGATCAATTATTATTGTCAGCAAACACGTTACAACGTTATTTGACTTATTAGTGAAATCACTTTTCGGCATTGAAGTAAAGCGCCAAATGCCTAGAATTTTGTCTTCTTTACAGTGAGAGTTGCTAGTGCAGGAGAACGAAGAAAATTTCATTTCAAGAACTGCTGTCTCAATGTATGACTCCCAGGGCAGGTACAGCGTGAGTTAGGTATAGAGTAAAGCTACTTCTACATTGTCGCCGTCACACACATCCACGCAGGTACAGCACAGGGTTAGATACAGTGTAAATCTCTACATTGGTCCTCCAAAAACCCTCGGAATAGGTACAACGCGGGTTAGGTACAGAGTAAAGATCCCTTTGCACTGTTCCTACAAACACTCATGGGGCAGGTACAACACAGGGTTAAGATACAAAATAAAGCTCTCTTTACTGCCAAGAACAATATACCTCAGCAACATCTCTTCAATGTGCCTCCCCGCCCCCATAACACCAATGTGATTTCTTTTATTCATTTCACAGCCCTCCTCGGGCCTCTCTGAATAGGAATATCATTTTAGTGCTAAATTAGGGAAGGTTTTGCACAGTGGCAACATGCCCACTAGGAAATAGGTTAACATTGGGTCAATCCCACTTCATGCCGTTACTTCACAACCAACGGGATATAGGAGTCAGACTGGGTTTGAACTGTCTAGCTGATAAAGCTGCTTTTCAATGGGGTGTTAGAGCGCTGAAGGTCTAAGGCAGTCGTACTGCGACTGACTGCTCCCCTCAGCTATCTGTGCACTCCCCGCCAATCAATAAACAGAAAATATTGAGGCGTACAATAACGCAGATGAGTCTTGCCAGCCTGGCTGTTTTGTCTAAACTTAAATTTTCTGTTTCACATGAAAAAGAGAATGTTAATCATTCCGCCGCAGCGTCTTCGAGATGTCACATCAGATAATCAGATTGCAAACAGATAAAAATGGAGCTATTGAATTTTCCAAAACCTTAGAAAACCCTTTGACATCTGGCCGAATGCTGAAGTTCCTGAGCGGATGCAGTTAACAGGAGTGTAGGAACTACACATTTATTGACTATAACTCCAGATGAGAGCCCCGAGTTATCAACGGTGGAAAGGCTGTGTGAGAAAGGTGCGGAGGGGGTTAATAGATTTTTGTGTGTGTAGGGTCTTAGTGCTACATTCCGAGCTGTCGAGAGGGGGCGGCTGAGCGGCGCCTATGAGTCAGCCGACAGCATCTGCTCGTAGCCCAGCCTGAGACTCTCAATCCAACTGCACACAGGGATCAAGCTAGGGGCTTTGCAACGCCGTAATACATCAGAGAGCCTTTCACAGTCCCAGAAATACCAGGCGTCACTAGACTCTCCCTCAGAAAGAAAACCTGTATGAGGATTCTCTCGGCAGTAACTGGCAGCGCGCCTTGGCGTCCCAAAAAAAGTTTTCTTTAATAAATAAATAATTATATTTAGCTATGTGAAAAGGAGTGCACAGCGAGTGATTGCTGTAATCAGGATCAGGTCTAATCTCAGTCTGAACATACATTTCAAATTAGCAATGTGACGAAATTATTCGCAGAATGAGTTCCAGTCTGAGCAACAAGTCACGAAGCGGCGCCTCAGAAAACAGCCGAGCCGCGTTCAAGTCTGTTAGCGAGCACCACTTATAACAGTTGCAGTGTTTGGGCTTGCTGGAGATTGGAAAAACGCCGAGGGAGCAGACAGAGCAAAGCGCTCCTATCAGCTGCCTATTCCATTCCGTGCTGTTCCCCACTCCTTATCCATTTAGTCCAGTGAAAGCGGCCTGTAAAGTTTCAACACCATTTCTTAGCAAGTAAGTTCGAGACAAGGCTGCATCGCTGTATAAATATCTGTGTTTGTGTGCGAGGGGGGAGGGGTAACCCACTCAGATGCCCAGACAACGTGTCCCCAATCCTGCTGGACACATTCCAAATTAAAAACATCTTTTTGATTTGTTTGTTTTTTAAGTAGTCTGATTTTTTTTTCACCTGTTTATGCCGGGATCTCCGCAGACCTGCCCCGAGCTTCCCCCTTTCAGGATGGACGCTGCAATTATTCTATTCTCCAAATTTTAAACCAAAGTTCCTACAACCGAATAGGCTTTGAAACAATACCGTTATCTTGTATAAAACAAACCTCTTTGTACTGTTTATTGCAACTGATATTAAGTTCCCTAGACAGCGTTTACTTGATAGACGAACTACCAACCAGCTTCACATGCGATTTTATAGTGAACACATAGCTTCCGTGACTGGAATCTAGGCACCTTTTGTAACTGTTCATTACCTGTGATCTCATTTAGAAAACTGTGTGGGGGACACAGTCACTTAAAGTTTGTTAAAGCTGCAGATGGAACAGTTAGTACACATTCCCGACAGGGCGGCTTGTGAAGGGTGCAGGGACGGGACGTTTCAAAGGCAGCTCCGAATGACTGAAATGATGAAGGGCTGCCTCCGCTCAGATAGATCATGAAGACTGTTCTATTCTTTTGCAGCAGAAGCACTCTCTCGCACCCAAAGAAGCCAAGGCTCTGAATGCTGTCAGATTTCCAAACCTTTTTGTTTCAAAGATGAGATTTTATTGCTAAAAACATTGAACCATTATATTTACATTGATATGTTTTGTTTTAGAAAGAATATTCAAGTAAACATTTCCAAATGTCACGGTATCATCTACATTTATATCAACAAACGTTAAAGTAATAAATAATTGGACACAAGATTTTACTCTTCTACACTCCTATATTGTATTGGAAAGCTGAGATTTCACTCTGTAATATCTTCACCTCAACTTTTTTTATAATAATTATTATTATTTTACAAAAAAAAAACTAGGCACATGGCATTAAAGGCAGTTATTAGGATTCAGTGAATGGAAACCCAGGCTAGACTTGTTCGGAGCTGCTGCTAGTTCTCAAAGTCAGCGGTCAGAGCCCGCAGTGTGGATTGCGAATATCCCTTCCCTCTGAGTGGAGCTTCATTATGGTCCGTCAATTTTCCCCAACCCACCCTCACCCACCTCCCCCCCCCCAAAAAAACCATGATTTTCTGCAACTTTAAATCTCATTGTGTTATATAGATACAAAGCTGGCGCTTCTTTAGAATGCGATATATAAAAATAGATTTCACTATAGGGCGCTGTTATACTATAGACCATCTGTATATAGGATTCACCCAGTCTGCATGAGAACATTTCTCCCTTTAACAGGAACACTTGCACTCGGAAATGACTGGGTATTGGACAGGTATCCACGTGCAGTACTTGGGTTTTGACCATCCTTGGCAATACCACCTTAAGAAAGTCTTGCTAATGGATTTGACAGGTTTACACAGCATCCCTTCGGGGAATGAACAGGACCTCTCGTTGTAACAGTTGCCTTCTTTAACAAACCGAGGCCAGAAGCGGCCTCCGAGGTCCTTCCATGTGTACATCACCGGACAGTATGTGTAGGACCAAAGCCATTGCTGGAACTTCCTTCTGGCCTTTTTACCCAACTTCATTTTCCTCCCATAAGGGGTCTCGGACAAATCCAACCTCTTGATGTCGTTGGGCATGGCGCCCAGAGGTTTGAACCTGGAGTTCGGGTCCCGGGACGGAGAGTCGTCCAGTTGGGGCAGGGTGATGGACATGAAGTTGGGATCGAAGTGACTGCCGAGCTTCTTCCTTAAAGCCCGTTCGTCCAGATCGTTGTCCTTGGGATCGTTGTCTGGGTCCGGGTGTTCGATAATGTCCACCACGGGCAAACTGTCACTGGGGACGGGCCGGAGGTGCAGATAAGGCTGGCAGAGTCCGTGCTGCAGTAGCAGCATGCAGAAGCAGCTTAGCATATACTGTGGCAGCTCCATGTTTTAAACGGGCCAGTTCGGCGAGCCCAGAGGTTTATAAATAGGCAGCAAAGCGAGCAGACTGATACTTTTAATAGAACACACTGGGCTTTGAATGACGGGCACGTACAGGACGTGCTGAGGTTTAACTTTGCTGCCGGATTAAGCTGCTGTCTCTCGCAGCCTCTCCCTCACTCTCTCACTTTTCACTCTCTCGCCTTCTTTTCCCTCCTCGCTTTTTTTTTCCCACCGATCCACCTCCGGAAAGCGAAAAGCACCAGAAAAGCGGGCTTTTTCCAGATTCTTTACCCCAAAATTCACGTCGGCTTGCTGCCTGTCGCCATGGCAACGCCAGGACTCACTGCCACAAGCTGTCTAGACGGGATGACAGGAGCCGGAGTGAGAGGCGGCCCGGAGCCCGGGAGAGAGCGCGGCGGCTCCGGCCCAGGGCGGCCCGCTTCCTGGGCTCCACTCCGGGGCACACGGGCTCGCCCGGCCCCAGCTCTACCGGCAGCGAGATTGTTAACGCTGATCCCGCTCAGGATCCAGGATTGATCCCACTGCTGATCCGGGATTGATCCCGGCTTAATCTCGGTGTTGATGCCGGGTTGATCCCGGTGCTGATCCTGGATTGATCCCGGTGCTGATGCCAGGTTGATCCTGGGATGATCCCGGTGTTGATCCTGGGGGGGCGTCCTGTCTCTACCCCTTGCCTCCTGTTGCAGCCGCACTGATGCCGAGCCTCCGGCTCCAGGTTAAATATCTGTGTCCCGGAGAGAGGCGAAATCCCGGGTCGGCGCCCCGCTCCTGATTGACACCTTACCCCCGCCCTCCGCCTGCCCCTCCAGCCAGAGCCACCAGCTGCTTAACCCGCACCCTCCCGGCTCCCAAACACCGTAATCCACACCGTCCCGGCTCCCAAACACTGAGACCCCCACCCTCCCGGCTCCCAAACACCGTAACCCGCAGCCTCCCGGCTCCCAAACACCGAGACCCCCACCCTCCCGGCTCCCAAA
>NC_063352.1:33899109-33924050 GCF_021869965.1 Rhincodon typus
CTCCCAAACACCGAGACCCCCACCCTCCCGGCTCCCAAACACCGTAAACGGCACCCTCCCGGCTCCCAAACCCCGTAACCTGCACCCTCCCGGCTCCCAAACACCGAGACCCGCAACCTCCTGGCTCCCAAACACGGTAACCCGCACTCTCCCGGCTCCCAAACACCGAGACCCCCACCCTCCCGGCTCCCAAACACTGTAACCCACACACCCCGGGCTCCCAAACACCGAGACCCGCACCCTCCCACCACTAAACTCCCAACCCACACCCTTCTGCCTCCCAAACCCCAGACTATACCCTCCCAGCAACCAAACCCACACCCCCCATCTCCCAAACCCCAGAACACACACATTCCCAGCTCCCAAACCCACACCCCCTATCTCCCAAACCCCAGAACACACACACTCCCCTCACCCAAATCCCGAAACCCTCACCCTTTCACCTCTCAAGCATGAAATCCACACCATCCTAGCTCCTAAACCCGTGAAACAGCATCCTCTTGGCTCACAACCATATATCTTCCCAATTTCCAAATATCCAATCCTACATCTTCCTGGTTTCTCAGATCCCCAAACTCACACACTACTGGTGACCAGAGCCCCCAAACTGCATCTCTTATCCAGCGGAACCCCAAACCCCATCCTGCCTCCCAAACCCCCAAATGTACAGTCTCACCACTCCAAAATCATACCTTCTGGGCTCCTAAACACTCTCAACCCTCCTAGCTACCAAACCCCAACCTACACTTTTGCTACTCGAAATCCACATCTTTCTGGCTCCCAAATGTGCAAATCTGCAAACTCCTATCTCCTAAACCCCCAAACCTGAACCTCCTGGCTCCATTAACTCACACTGCCAGTTGTCAAATCCACACACTTCTGTCTCCTAAATAACGTTATCCACATTCTCCGTGCTCCCAACCCCCCAGAACTGCACCTTCCCAGCCACCAGATCCCAAACCCTGCATTCCTGCCTCCCAAAACTTGCTGCACTCCAGCTCTCAAAACCCCAAATCCCAAACATGCATACGCTTGGCTTTCTGCAGGAGCACAGTGGCTCAGTGGTTAGCACTGCTGCCTCACAGTGCCAGGAACCCAGGTTCAATTCCAGCCTTGAGCATCTGTTGTGTGAAGTTTATATGTTCTCCCTGTGTCTGCGTGGGTTACCTCCAGGTGCTCTGGTTTCTTCCCACAGTCCAAAGATGTGAAGGTTAGGTGAATTGGCCATGCTAAATTATGCAGACTAGGTGGATTAGCCATGGAAAATACAGGGCTAGAATAGAGGTGTGTGTCTGCATGGGATGCTCATCAGAGGGTCAATGTGGATTTGATGGACCAAATGGCCTGCTTCCAAACTGTAGGGATTTTATAATTCTGTGAAACACACGCAGCTGCACTTTCTGGCTTGAAGGTCCCCAAGTCTACAGCCTCCTTGGCTACCAAACTCCAAACCTGCGTCATGCCGGCTTACAAAAGCCAAAATGTGCATCTTCATAGCTCCCAAACCCTCAAACTGCCAAAGCCATACCCTTTCGGCTCTCATATCCTAAAGCTCCAACTTGACATTCTTGGCTCTTAAACTTACAAACACATATCCTGCAAGCTTTCAAATTTACACCCTCCTAGGTCCCAGTCACCAGACAAGATAGTACCGGCTCCCAAAGCCCCAAATTTTCACTTGCCCAACTCCCAAGGCCTAAATCCAGCCACACCCAATTTCTAAGACCCATAACCCCCAATTCCCAAGCATTCAAACCTCCTGGCTGCCAGTCTATTGATTATACCTCCAACTCCTCTGGTTCTAAAACCTGCACTTCCTTGGTTCCCAGGTTCCCAGGCCTGCATACACCCCACTCAAACTCTCAGACCCAAAAAATCTCTCCCCCTGTTCTAGACCCACCACATTCATAACACCCAGAATGCCAGTGCTACAATCTCCCTGATCCAAAACTGCTCACTTATAGTCCCTAAACCCATACATTTCTGGTACTCAAACCCTCACACTACTTTTCTGCTAGCTCCAGGCACAGATTATTGTGGTCTCCTGGCCTAAGATGCATATTCCAATGTGCCGACCTTACTCACCTCATCAGTGACTGTCTTCTCTTTGCCACCATGAGAGCTGAACCAGCACTGTTAGTTTCTGTTTTAGGCACCTGGAAAGTGAGGAATGTGGAGAGTGGCTAGCAGGACTAATATGTACAAGTTTTTGAGTGAATTTTGGATAGTCCAATAGAGAGATGCTAGGACATTTCAGTGCTGTGGAATGTGTCTATTGTTGCCTGTGCAGGAAGCATTATCAACTGGTGCAACTTGAGATTCATGTTTTAGAGTTTTAGCAGCAGTTGGCGTCACTACAATGCATCTGCAAGGCCAAGAATTGTGAGAATAACAAGTTTCTGGAGGTGGTCAGCCCACAGTTTGACAGCATGAGGCCGAGGGGGAATGGGTTTCTGTCAAGCCATTGAAGATAGCATGGCAGGTAATGCAAGAGTTACCTGAGTGTATCTCACTCTCCATCCTGTATTTAATAGTGCAACTAGAGCCTAGTCCATGTTAGTGTGCTGGCTTAGCTGTAAAGGCAGCAGAGAAGACTGCAAAAGCAATAATGATAGGGTTTCACTTGCATTTCTAAGGCTGCAGACATAACTCCAGTATGGTATGTTGCCAGTGTCAAGGTCACTGAGCGGCTGTAGAGACTCTGAGGATGGAAAGTGAGCAAGCAATGATCATGGTCCATTCAGTCTCAATAACATAATTAAAAAGAGGTTTGAGATCCTGCTGACAAATTTTCGGGACTTAGGAATGAAACTTGCAAGCAGTTCCTCAGAAGTAGTAAATTCCAGATTATATCCACTCCTATATGCTAGTGATTATAGAAATGGAAGGATAAAGCCAATGAATGCATGGCTAGGGGATGGTGGAGGAGGGATGATTACTGGAACATTAGGACCATTTCAGGGGGAGATGGGGCTTATACATACCACCCAAGTTACCCCTGAACAAGGCTAGGACCAACATCTTCATAGAGTAATTACGTGGTGCAGAGGGGTGAAATGAACTTGGAAGGGAGATGAGAACCAGCAGGTAACATTTTGAAAGGAAAACAAGGTGCATAAAGAATTAAGAGAGGCTGTTAAGAAATATTAGGGTATTAAGTGAGATGTAAGAAATGAAAAGGTATTAAGTGGGGTGAGGATAAGAGACAATACATTGTATTTATTGTATTTAATTTAGAAGTCTAAATTGTATTTATAGTGTTTGTATATAAATGCACAAAAATGATAAATAAGGTTGGTGAGCTGCATTTGCAAATAGTCACATGAGAATACGATATTATACTGCTAACAGAGAGCTGGATCAAAAAGGGCAGGAATGGGTCTTGAATATTCCTGGAAACAAGGTCTTCAGTAAAAATATAGAAGGAAAGAAAGGAGGGGCTTGGCAATGTTGATTAAGGAGAATATTAGAGTTAGGCAGAATGTCCAGGGTGGCGGGGATGTAGTGGGGAGGGGGGAGTCAATAACAGGGTCTATTTGGTTTGAATAGGTGACAATTGAGTATATTCTGTAGGCCAACAATTAGTGGGATAGATACAGGAGCAGATTTGGTGAGAAAGTACAGAGAAGTGCAACAGATATAGCTATAATGTAGGATTTTAATTACCTAAATATAGACTGAAATAGTAACAGTGTAAAGGGCAGAGAAGGGGGAATAATTTCTACTATCTGTGTTCAGGAAAATTTTCTTGATCCATACGTCTCTTACCCAAAGAGAAATACTGGATAAAACATCAGTCAGAGAAAATTGAGGAACAGAGATCATTGTATCATGATGTCTAGATTAGCTACAGAAAAGGACAACAAACAATCCAGAGTAAATACAATGAATTTGGGGATAACCAATTTCAAAGGGGTAGAAATGGATGGATCTGTTATGAATAAATTGTTTTCAAAGACTGCTAAACAAAATTATAATGAAACAACAGGCTCTGTTTAAAAAGGAGATAATTTGGGTACGTTAAGGTACATTCCCTTGCAAGGCACCCAAAGTGTGATCTTTCCAGAAGGGAAGAAAATAAGATGAAGCAGAAACAGAAGTGATTATGACAGAAAATACAACTAAAAATCCAGCTGAATGTAGTAAGATAAAAAAAAGGAAGTGGTAAAGGGGAAATGAGAGACAAAGAAAGATTATGAGAAAGAACTAGCAGATAACATAAAAAGAACTCCAAATGTATCCTATAGGGGTTGGTATTAGGATCAGGACAAGGCTGTTTTTTTCATGATAGATCTTGTTGATTTCTGGATTTTGTTGATGAGCATCAGTGATTGCTGAATATAGCCTTTCAGTGGTAATGATCACTGAATGTAATCTCTCAGTGTAAGGGATCCCTGAATTTGGTCTTAGATAATGAGTTCACTTTCCCATCTTAGTACACTCGCTTACCAGCTGTTCATCTTTCTTTCAGCTCTTTTCTTTCTTTCAACCTTCCTACTTTGCTCCTTTACAAGGGCAGAGCAGGATTTCCGTCCCTTGAACCTTTCTCAATTTCATTTTCCAGTCCAACTTGTTTAGCAGCAGAACAAGGCTTTGGGCCAAAGAGAGTGATGGTATTTCAGGCCACAAGGTAAGGTGGAGCACTCTATTCATGGGTGAAGGTTTCTGCAGCAATCAGGAACTTTACTCATCAACCAGTCAGTCTATAAGGGAGGTGGCTGGCAGATCAATTGTTTAACACTACTGGTGTAGATAGAGCTTTTCTCTGTATCTAATCTGTGTTGTACCAGTCCTGGCAGTGTTTGATGGTACAGCCTAATGAGTGTTACTCTGTGGAGATAAGACCACAATCAGATTAGCCTTGATCTTATTAAATGATGCAGCAGGCTGATTTGTGCTCGTAATTTGCCTGGTTATGTATTCTTTATATCTAACCAGTGCTGTATCTGTTGTGCTATATAGACCAACATTGAGGAGGCGTTCTCAATACTGATCAGTGCTGTTCCTGCCCTGGGAATGTTTACTGGGACTACCTAACTTGTGCTATACTTGTCCTGTGAATGTTTGATGCAACAGTTTAATTTTACTTATCTAATCTTGCCTTACGTTGGACAGATGTTGCTACATTTGGTATAATGTGTCATTCTCTCATCTTGTTGATCATAAATAAGTATTGTTCTGGAATCAATGGGTGTGAATTTCCATTTCCCCAGAGGGAAGGGGTACATACTGGAATTTTCAGTTTTGATCTGGAGACACCATCACATTCCATGGCTTTACTCAAAAAAGGATTAAGGCAGCTGAAGTTAAGTCATTCAGCCTTCAAGCCTGTTCCACCATTCAATGGGATTTCAGGAGTTCTGGATATTAACTCGATCTCGTCACATGAGTTCCATGACTTTTGCTCCTATTACCCAACAAAATTGATTAATCATAGTTTTGAAATTTTCCCTTGATATGGCCCCACTTCCAAATTGAGTTCTAGGTTTCCACTACTCTTTGTTTGAAGAAATCTTTCTGACATCACCTCTGAAATGTTTGACTTTAAAATTAAGGTTATGCCTCCCTGTTCTGGACATCTCCTCCAGAGGACTTTTTTTTTTCTATTTACTCCCAAATCCTATAATAATCTAAAATGCTTAGGTTATATCACCAGTTAATCTTCTAAACTCAAGGGAATAGACGTTTATCTCCATCAGTTAACATTTTTTTGATATAATATTGCTGCAGTGAATCTGCACCCCCTTAAAGGCCAAAATATTCTTCCTGACATGCAGTTTCTCCAATGAGGTCTACAAAAGTTCCATGTATCTATAACATTACTTTCATCTCTTGGTACTCCAATGTCCTTCAGATAAATACCAAATGTCCATTAGATGTTTTATGTTTTGTTAATTATCCATTCCATCTTTTGGTAATTCCTGTCTATGGACTCCTACATCCCTATGCACATCATAGTTTCTAACAACTATTACTTTTTTTCTTTATTCTGTCATGGAACATTAATATTACTGATATGGCCAGCATTTGTTGTCCATTCCTAATTGCTTTTGAACTGATGGCTGACGAGATGATTTCAGAGAATAGTTACTAGTAATAGTTACTAGTTAACCATATTGTTAGCATCTGAATTCACATATGGATCAGACCAAGTAAGATTTCCTTCCTTAAAGAACATTAATGAACCAGATGGGTTTTTATGATAATTAATGATAGATTCATGGTGACCATGACCAAGACTATCTTTCAATCTTGATAATGATATTTGAAGACATGTACTGTAAAAATTACCTAGGCTTCTGAATTACTAGATCACTGACATATTTTGACCTATTTTTCTTTCATTCTTTCCCACATTTAAATGTAAATGCCACAGTATTGCTCACTCCCTTAATTTATCAATTTCATTTTCTGCTCACCTCTACTTGTTTTGCTTCTTAACTTAGTGTTGTCAGCAACCTTAGATATATGGCTCTCTATTCTTTCATACAAATCTACATATTATGGAAATGTGAGGTTCCAGCACAAATTCCTGGGAAACCCAACAGGTTACACCTATAACTGGAGTGATTAACCACTACCTTGACTCTCTTTGTCCTAGCTCCTGTCCAATCGTGTTTCAAAATCAATAGGTTGCCTCAAATTCCAAGAATCTTCATAGAATCATTGAATAGCTACAGCAAAGAGGTGGCCATTTGACCCATCATGTCTGTGTTGGATGTCTGCAAGAGCAAACTCAGCTGGTCTACCAATTCCTTGTAGCCCTGACTCTTTTTTCCTCTTTGAGCACATCAGAAATTCCCTTTTGAAAACTACAAATAAGTTTACCTTCACCAACCTCAGGCAAAGCATTCTAAATCTTAACCATTCAATGTGTTAAAAAAAAAGTTTCCTTCATGTTACTTCAACTTTTTTTGTCAATCAATGTAAATCCATTTCCTTTGAAATTTTACATTTCTGCCAGTTGGAACAGTTTCTCTCTATCTACTCAATGCCATCATTTTCAACAAATACTATAAAATTTCCTCCCAACATTTTCGTCTTTAAGAACAAGCCTAACTTCTCCAACCTATCTATATAACTGAAGTCCCTCATCCTTAGAACCATTTTCATAAATCTTTTCTGCAATCTCTCTATAGCTTTCATATTCTTCCTAAATTGTGGTGCCCAGTTCAGTTGAGGCTGAACCAGTGTTTGTAAAGCATCACCGTGACATCCTCAGTTTTGTAACATTATATCACTAAATTATATTTCCCAGCATCCCATTGTCTTGCTTTCCCAATTTCTCCTGTCATTTTTATGTACACGCACTCTCAGGTCTCCTTGTTCTTGCACTCCTTTAACAATTATGCTCTTTATTTTGTCTCTACTCATTCTTCTGAACAAAACTTCATCATTTTATATTTATCTGTATTAAATGTTATTTGTGTAAGTCCTCTTGATGTATATTATTCTCCTTACAGTTCTGAGCCTTATGGCATCTTTTGAAATAATACCAATAAACTCAAGTGCAAATTATTAATATTTATTAAGAAATTATTGGGCTGCAGACCTAATACTGACCTAGAGGGATCCCAACTGTGTACCATCCTGTAGTCTGAAAAACAACCTCCAATCAGCCAACTTCATATCTATGTGCCACTGTTCCTTTTATTCTAAGGGATACAACATTGCTAACAAGCAAAATATGTGGTACATTATCAAATAGTATTTGGGAGCCTATTTACAATATTGTATCTCATTAAGTTAGTTAAACTGAATTGCCCTTAACAGATCTGTGCTTGTTTTCCTCAATTATTCCACATTTGCCAAGGAAGTTGTTAATTTTGCTGCAGATTATACTTTCTAACAACTATCCCACTACCAAAGTTAAACTGACTGATCTGTAGTTGCTGAGTTTATCCTTACACCCTTTTCTGAACATGGGTGTTAACATTTGCAATTCTCCAGTCATCTGCCATCACCTCTGAATCTAAGGAAGATTGGAAAATTATGACTAATGCATTTGCAATTTCCACCCTTATTTCCCTTAGTGTTGTCAGATGCATCCCATCCAGTCCTGCTGATCTATCAACTTTAAATATATCCAACTATTCTAATATTCCATTTTCAATTATTTTTAGCCCATCTTTCTTTCAATTCATTCATTGAAAATGGATGTCGCTGTCTGAGCCAGCATTTGTTGCCGAACCCTAGTTGTCCTTGAGAAGGTGGTGGTGAGCTGTTCTTGAACCACTGCAGTCTATTTGGTGTGGGTTGATCATAATTCCATTGGGGAGGGAGTTCCAGGATTTTGATGCTTCTTTTGACATTAAAGGAATGGAAATGTATTTCCAGATCATGAAGGCGAGTGACTTAGATTGGAACTTGCATGTGGTGGTGTTCCCATGTAACTGTCTTGCTAGATTGCAGTGGTCATATGTTTTGAAGGTGTCTTTCTAAAATGCCTTCTCCTAATCTTTCACTACAGCTTCATTACACTGTTCTAATATGCAGACTTGTCAGAAAAAAATGGTTTAATTAATTTATTTAGCTCAAATATCACCTTAAACAATGGATGCAAAAAACAATCAAACTGCTGACAAATTGTGTCTTTAATCTGAAGGATATTTGAATGAAAATAGGGATTTTATGTTTTAGTTGTAAATTAAAAGTCCAGTTACAGCCCAGATGGAAAAATTGTGTTCCATTTTGGGCACACACCTCCAGAAGGATGTACCGGCCTTGAAATGTGTACAATGCATATTCAGCAGAAGAATATCAGAACTTAAAAGTCAGGTTGCATAAAACAGGCTTGTGCTGTTTTGAGTTTAACAGGTTGATACATGATCTAATTGAGGTATTTGGAATGATGAAAGAATTTGACTGGAGAGATACTGATTCGTCTGTTGGGAAATCCAGATCGAGAGATTAAGAAATCAGGAATCACTTTCTCACATAAAAATAGAACATAGAACAGTCCAGAGCAACAACAGGTCCTTCGGTCCACCATGTCTGCATGCCTACAATGATGCCATTCTAAACTATTCCCATTTGCCTGCACATGGTTTGTATCCATCTATTCCCTGCATATTCACGTGTCTGCCTAAAGGTGTCTTAAACATTGCTATCATGTGTGCTTCTACCACCTCTCCCAGCAATGCATTCCAGGCCCTTAACAACCTCTTTGTAAAACCCTTGAATCACACATCTCCTTTAAACATTCCCCTTTAAACCTATCCCCCTCGTATTTGAGACTTCCAGCCTGGGAAAAAAACTCCAGCTAACAATCCTATCCATGCCTCTTACAATTTTATATACTTCTATCGTTGCCCCTCAGCCTCCAACACTGGAGCAAAAACAATCCAAGTTTGTCCAATCTTTCCTTACACCCAATTTACTGCAATCTACTACCTACTAACCTCATCCCGCCCCCTTGACCTGTCCGTCCCTCCCTAACTCCTCACCTACACTCAGCTTTACTGGCTCCATCCCCGCCTCTTTGACCTGTCTGTTTCGTCTCCACCTATCTTCTCCTCTATCCATCTTCTATCCGCCTCCCCCTCTCTCCCTATTTATTTCAGAACCCCCTTCCCCTCCCCCATCTCTGATGAAGGGTCTAGGCCCGAAACGTCAGCCTTCCTGCTCCTATGATGCTGCTTGGCCTGCTGTGTTCATCCAGCTCTACACCTTGTTATCTCAGGTTCTCCAGCATCTGCAGTTCCTACTATCTCTGACACAACATCCTGGTAAATCTCTTTGCAGTCTTACCAAAGCCCCCTCCACATCCTTCCTCTAATAGGGCAACCAGAACTGCACACAATACTCAAAATGTGGCCGAACAAAAGCTTTATACAGCTGCAACATGACTTGCCAACTTTTATACTCAATGTCTCAAACAATGAAGTCAGAAGTCACATGACACCGGGTTATAGTCCAACAAGTTTATTTGAGGACACAAGCTTTCTGATCCTCAGAGGACTGTAGGCTCCGAAAGCTTGCGTTCTCAAATAAACCTGTTGGACTATAACCTGGTGTCATGTGATTTCTGACTTTGTCCACCCCAGTCCAGCACTGGCACCTCCACATCATGCCTACCAATGAAGGCAAGCATACCATATGCCTTCTTTAGTACCTTACCTAGTTGTGTTGCCACTTTCAGGGAGCAATGGACTTGCCATTCAAGATCCCTCTGTATATCAATGCTCCAGTTACTGTCTACTTTCCGCTTGCATTTGAGTTCCCATAATGCATCATTTGAAACTTATCTGGATTCACCCCATCTGTCATTTCTCTGCGCAACTTCCAACTATTCTATGTCCTGCTGTATCATATTTTGTCAATCTTGTTCACTATTCACAACTCCACCAATTTTTGTGTCATCTGCAGACTTACTAATCAGACCACCTCCATTTTCAATCAAATCTTTTATAATTATTACAAATAACAGAGGTCCCAGCACTGATCCTTGCGGAACACCACTGATCACAGACCTCCACTGAGAAAAACATCCTCCACAACTACCCTATGTCTTCTATCACCTAGCTGATTTTATATCCAACTTGCCAACTCACCATGGATCCCATGTGACTTAATCTTCTGGACAAGCCTACCATGAGGACCATGTCAAATGCTTTAAAATCCACACAGATAACATCCACTGTCCCCATGAATCATCTTTGTCACTTCCTCAAAAAACTCAATCAAATTGACCCCCCCCCGCCGCATAAAGTCATGCTCATTATCCCTAGTAAGAATATTCCTTTCCAAATGTGAATAAATCTTGTCACTAAGAATCTTCCCCAACCACAGATGTAAGGCCTATAATTTACTGAATTATCTCTGCTCCTCTTCTTTAACAAAGGATCAACTTTGTCTATTCTCCAGTCTACTGGGACATTGCCTGTGCCTAAAGAGGATACAGATAGTTCTCCTATAATGCGAAAGTTGCATTCTTGTGTGACCTTGCACTATGGAAAATCGCCGTAGAAAATTGCGGTATAGGGAAATCACTGTAGAAAATTGTTATACCTGTACAGCAAAAAGTTCACATTATCCAAACAGTGACCACTATTCATCAATCACATTACAGCCAATTTGTGTTAATGAAACACGCATTATAGCAAAGCTACCTGTACAAAGATTTCTGTCAAAGTGTCAGCAATTTCCTACCTGCCTCCCTCAGTATCCTGGGATAGATTCATTCAGGCCCTGGGGACTTATCTTGTTTAATGTTTTTCAAGACACCCAACACCCACTCCTTCTTAATATCTACATGCCCAAAACCAACATACCCCTCCCAAATCTTACCATTATCCATTTCCTCTCCTTGGTGAATATCAGTGTGAAATATTCATTAAGGACCACACCCACTTCCTCTGGCTTCATGCATAAATCTCCTCCTTTGTCCTTTCCATTTTGTCCTTGAGTAGACTTAGTTTTCCCAGCTACCCTCTTGCTCTTAATATATGTGGACAGTGCCTCCAGAGTCTTCTTAATCCTATATGTCAAGGACATTTCATGGCCCTTTTTAGCCACCCTAATTCCTTGTTTAAGTTCTTTGCTGCTTCCTTTATATTTTTCAAGGCCCTTTCATCATCATAGAATCCCTACAGTGTGGAAGCAGGCCATTCAGCCCATCAAGTCCACACCAACCATCCAAATAGCATCCCCCAGACCCACCCTATCCCTGTAACTCCCATGGCTAACCCACCCAACCTGCACATCTCTGGATACTATGGATAATTTAGCATGGCCAATCTACCTAACCTGCACATCTTTGGATTGTGGGAGGACACGGGGAGAATGGGTAGACTCAAACCGGGTCCCTGGCACTGTGAGGCAGCAGTGCTGACCACTGTTCTACTGTGCCAACTTGTTTGATTTCAGTTTCCTAAACTTTACATATGCTTCCTTTTCTCTTTTTGACTAAACCTTCAATAGGGTTCCTGAATCTTGCCATCTTTATCTTTCATCCTGACAGGAAAATGGTGGTCCCAAATTCTGATCAACTCCCACATGTCAGATGTGGATTTACCCTCAAATAGCTGCCCCCAATTTAGTTTCTGCAGTTTCTGCCTAATACTGTTGTAATTAGCCATCCCCCAACTTAGCACTTTCTCTTAAGGACTAATATTATCCTTATCCATAACTATCTTAAAACTTGCAGAATTATAATCACTGCTCCCATAATACTTTCGTACTTAGCCATCGGTCATCTGACCAGGCTCATTCCCTCATACAAGGTCTAGTACGGCCCCTAGCCTAGTTGCACAATCTACATATTGTTTCAAGAAACCCTCCTGGATGCACTTAACAAATTCTGCCCCATCGAAAGGGAGTCCCAGTCTACACTGGCGAAGTTAAAATCACCACAACAACCCTGTTGTTTTGTTTAAAGGATGGTAAAAATCTGGATTTGTCAACTCTAAATGACATATGATTATGGGATCAACTGATTTTTTTTTATTAGTTAAGTGTTTCAAATTATATAGGTAAATGGATTTAAGGTAAATTAAAGATGAACAACAATTTGAGTGAGTAGCAGAATAGACTTATAATGTTGAAATATCAAAATGTGGGTGCTGCTGGCATGATCACAGTTTATTGACTATCCCTCATTGTCTTTCAGAAAGTACTGATGAATCACTTTCTTGAATACTACTGAGTCGTTTGCTAGATTATTTCAGAGCAAAGTTAAGAGTCAACCATGTTACTGTTCATCTGGATTTGAACATAGGCCACATTGGGTAAGGGTGACAGATTTCCTAATCAAGAGGACTTTTGTGGAAGATGCATTTTTACAACAATTTAGTATATCACAGTCACCATTACTGATATGAATGTTTAAAGTTTAGCTGCCATACCATGTATGTCTCCAGATCATTAGTCTAGGGCCCTGGATTACTACACTAGTAACATGACGTCTACTCTACTGAATACCAACTTGGTTGATAAAATATAAGATGTTTACAATTAGTACACGTACCCAAGTGATTATAAAATGATGAAATGGCTAACATATTATTAATGCCCAACAAAATGAAGCAGTTACTGAACAAGAAAACACTAAAGAAGGAAGGGAAGAGCACTCAGCCCCTTCATTAATAATCTCCATCCAAAAGATATGTTCTCTTGTGGTATGCACACAGTCACATGTAAAACGATGAAAGTTTTCCTTAAAAGGTGGTAGACGGGTGTCTTGCAGCAGGGACAACTTGCAGTTTATTAGAGAGGATGCAAAGGAGACTAGAGGGAATTACACCAGGAATGAGAAATTATATAGGCAGATTGGAGAAGTGGGATTGTTCTTCTTACAACAGAGAAGGTCTTAGGTTTGATGACGGTGTTAAATTAATGAAGGCTTTTGATGGAGTAATGAAGAGAAACTGT
This sequence comes from Rhincodon typus, assembly GCF_021869965.1. NCBI lineage: Eukaryota > Metazoa > Chordata > Chondrichthyes > Orectolobiformes > Rhincodontidae > Rhincodon > Rhincodon typus. The sequence goes on from NC_063352.1 coordinate 33,912,481, forward strand.
TTGCAGTAGTAGAAACTAGAAAGGACAATTAGGCATAGGTAATAAATGCTGGCTTAGCCAATAATGAATAAAAGACATTTTGAAACCAAAAGATACAGGTTTAAAGTCATTGGGAGAAGAACCAGCGCTGACCTGAATTTTAAAAAAAATTACTCGTGAGTCATTATGATCTGGAACTTACTGTCTGAAAGGCAGTGCAAGCAAATTTAGTAATAGCTTCCTAAAGGGAATTGGCTGAGTAATGAAGGTAGTAAAAACTTGCAGTTACAGACAAAGGGCAAAGAACTGACATTAATTGGTACAACTCCCTAAGAGCTGTTTCTGTTTGCTAAGGCTGACAGTCTACAATTCTCTCCATTGTGTACTGTTTTCTCTTTGTTCCTGCAATGTGGATATTGCTTGCAAAGATGGCATTACTTACCCATCCCTAACAGCCCTTGAGGATACAATAACAAGCTGCCATTTAAACTGCTGCAATCCATGTGGCGTAGGTACACCACAGTACTGTTAGGGAGGGACTTCCAGGATTTTGACCCAGTGACAATGAAATAACGGCACTTTGTTTCCAGGTCAGATGTGATTTGAAGAGGAATTTGAAGATGGGTTCCCCATAAGCTTGCTGCTCTTGTTCGCCCATGAGGTTGAGATCATGGCTTTGGAAAATGTGTTTCGTAGGAGGATGTAAGTATTGTGTGAACTTGGATTGGGCAGGAGGGAATGTAGAGTAAAAGGTTAATTTTAAAATATGTAAATAGTAAGCTATGTCAGTAGTGGTGAAAGATCACATGATGATGGAAATACTGTGAAGAGATATATAACAGTGTAGACGCCATGTAAGTGTACATTGTCTGAGAATGTTGCATGAATAGTCACTTTGAAAAGACCTTAGACTCCAGCAGCCTCTTAATTAATAGTGCACCTCTTCGAAGACTAATCCCTTCACACCAGACTGTTGTAGGAGCCTTGGCAATTTGTTGCTGTGCATCTTGTAATTGAAAACACAGAAACATTTGCAGGAGGGTATTCAATCCATCATGTCTGTACCAGCTGGAAAACAGAGCTCTAGTCTATTCGGTAGCCCTGTGGGTTATGGCATTTCAAGCAAATATCCAAGTATTTCATGGATGAATTTTCGATCTTTCCAACATCTGAGTGAAATTGAATCTCCTCAATGCCCCTCTAATCCTTCTTCAGATTAGTTTAAATCTATCCCGCAGCTGATCTCACTGCTAGGAGAAATATGGTGTGTCTAAATGTCCTGTCCTTTCTAATTATGTCCCTTTCGCACACCTCAATCACACATTAGCCAGCGTGGGGTAGGACAGCAGAGGCTTTATCTGATCGGTTACGGGAATGTATAACTCTATAACAAGCTTCTTCTACAATTTAGCATGCATGTAGTTTTAGCTTCACCAAGATGACACTTCTGTTAATCATTCCGGCTGTTGCTCCTGACATGTTCCTACAGTCCTCATTGAACAAGACTTGTTTCCCTGGGCTTGATAGTAATGATTCAATGAGGTATATGCTAGGCCATGAGATTTTAAATTGTGCTGGAGTACAGTTTTGATGTGCTGATTGCCTACAGTGCCTCCGTGATGCCCAGTTTGAATTCGTAGATCTATTCTTAATCATGCCCACTAAGTAAAACAGTACCGCCACATAACATGATGAAGGGTAACGTCAATGTGAGTTCAAGATTTTGTCTTCAGAAGGACTGCGTAGCATCTATCAATTAATGAGGGTCAGATCAAGTCCCTTGTTGATTACCTCACTCTATTTCGCTGGCACAGTCGGATAGATCTGTCCTTCAGGATACGGTCAGTTCGATCAGTGGGGTGCACGGAGTCACTCTTCTTGATAAACTCCACTATTAGGAGCAAACACCATTATTAGGAGCGGAGTTTTCTCTTTTACCAAGAAGTACTTCAGGTGCAGAGTTAAGGTGTTTACTGAACACAACTTGTAGACGATCGGGTTTATAGGAACCTTAAGACCCTGAGGATATCTGTGACGTGTGCCAGGCCCGCCCATTACGGAACTCTGTTCGTTGCCTTTCCTCAGTCCAATGTCTGGCAGATAGTGTCAAACAGTGAGATAGTAACAGATACCGTAACCCTTCAAATAAAGGGCAAAGGAAGCAGTAGGAGCTCGACGGAACTGCCATTCCGAACTGTTTATAAAAAGCATTGATCGATGGCAACCCTCCCAGTCTCGGTGCTATAAACTTTCACTGTACGGTAGTGTGGTAATCTGCTAAAATCTGGGGGCGTGAAATGGTGCTCTCCAGCCAAGCAGGGGATCCCGCAATGTGGGAGAGCTCAATCCTCCTGAAAGTCAGTTCTGGGCACCTCAGTGGTTTAATACATACATAATGCACACTAACGATTTGTACAATTATAAGGAGCTGCCGAGCTGATCAATTTCAAACTATTTCAAACTTTTCAAAAGTCATACTTTAACTCCCGGAATGTTCTCTGAAGAGTGGGACACTGCCGGTTTTCTGGCTCTTCGGCTTCTCTCAAGCTGGTTTGTGTGCGTGGTTAAACTGCTTTTTTAGCACAAGTGCGGCTGATAACTTTTTGCACTAGCTCTGAATGTTCAGCGGGGGGCAGGAGGAGTGCTGCCGAGGGGGCGGAGAGAGGGCAGGGCAGCAATATTCCATTGGAGTTGTGACAAGGGAAATCAATAATGTTGGACATCCGCAGGACGAGGCTATGAAACGCTTGGCATCCGCCTACAAAGGACGCGGAAGGTCTTGGGCGCCTGAAATGCAGATGATCTCATCAAAGCTCGTAAGGGTTTTATTATTTCCGATTTTAAATACATTCTGGATTGGAGCCCACGTATGACTGAGCTGGGAAATGGGAGTCCGGGAGAATATGTGGCGGTCAGCAGCTCTGATCCTGGAGACGCGGTGCTGTGAAGTCCCCGGTTCCACCCGCAAGCTTCTCCTTTCAGTGCAATTATTGGCGGAGTGTAATTCATTCTGCTTCACTGTCCTCTTAGTTTTTACCGTTTAGGTAATTGCCCCCTGTAAATTGAACTTGTTCTTCCAATTACCCCCTCGCAGGCGGGTTTATTGTGGTTCACTTACCCCCAGTGGCTTCTTTTTATTACAGTAATAGTTCAGAGTTTTAAAGAAGATATTTTATTTCCAGGCAGGTGCCCGTAGGCTCAGTCCAGGGAACTCGGGGCTCCGCAAGCCCTACATTGGGACTGTATTTTTGGAGGTTCTGTTAAAACAACACCTCTAGGTTTTGTTACACGGAGTTTTTCGAAGTTCAGGAATCCATCCAGCTTGTGTCTTGGCCAACAACCCTCCCCCTTCACTATTTATCCGAGTGGCTGAGTGAGTAATCATGTTACCATAAAATTCCAAACAAACTTAAAGAAAGAGCAAATATATAAATGGTGCCTTATTGTGTCCTGAGTAGCTATTTTGTGCACAGGATAGAAGGTACAATAAATTTTCTGTCAAATTTGATTTTAATAGTCCGACAAAAGAATTTTTTAGCACTTTTAATCTACTTAATGAATTTTTAATTTGCTGGTAATTACCTGAAGTTTAAAACATTGCAATTTATTCTGCATATTTTTAATGCTGTTTTTTCCCCAAGTTTACGTTACCCCATAACTTCATCTGTTATTTTAATCCAGTTACTGCCCATGTACAGAGTAATTGTCCCTCAGCCACTTACGCGCTATAGTATTTTTACACCTGAATTAATTTACGTTTAACGGACTGGTTATGCCAGCCCATACACACATTGGTAATAATTGCGGCACCAATCCTCCGTGTGCCAACACACAAACACTGACTTTTAAAGAATGTGTGGTAGGTCAAAAATGAATTTTGTGTCCAGTTTTGTGTCTGACTTTTTAAATCTCGTCATAATTCTTAAGCAAACTTTTTTTTCTAAAACAGGGTGATTCAACTGTCTGTACTAAGCGTCAACATTGATACAATGCAAGTTTCATATATTACAGATTGAACAACGTTCTTTTAAAACGCGAAATCCAATACCACCATTCCTGGTTACTCAATGCCCCAAAACCCTGAACAGCTAATTATGCTTTCAAAAAAAAGTGCAGTTACGAACATAATGTAGAAAATGCAGCAGCTAATTTGCGCATAACAAGATCTCACAAGGGTATTATAATGATCAGATGATTTGTTTTTGTGATGTCTATTCGGGGATAAATAATCGCCAGGATACCAGGAAAGCTCCCGCATTCTTTGAAATAGTGCTGTAGTATCCAATATCCGCATGAAACAGAATTTCAGTTTAATGTCATCTGAACAAAAAGGCGCATCCAACAGCGTAGTCCCACCTCGCTCTCCAGTCCTGAGTGTCAATCCTGATCTGTTTTGTGCTGGAGTCCTGTGGACTTGAACCCACAACCGTCTAAGAACAAAACTAGTGATTTTACTCAGTTTGTTAGAATAATGAGACTAGAATGTGGTGATCAAATTGAATCAACTTTCACCTCAATCTTTTGTTCTCATTATATGTATTATATTGATTTATTACTTAGAGCTAATTAGCAAACTGCGCAGTAATGTGAGAAGCTTTAAAGTTTATTGGAGACTATGAGATTCTTAGGCCGAGTAGCCAGATTATGCAAAACGGAGGCCCCAAAGGAGTAGAGGTAGTAAATTATTCTGTGACTCATTTTCAGTATAAATGTGCGGACAGGATTATAATGGAATTCACACTGATGAAAGACTTCAATAGTAAACTAGTTATTCTCTTGTGGTTTGGTACATTGGGAGTCAGGATGGAGTACAATTCGGGTCAAACTGGGTTAGGGGGCTGGGAACAATTGGACCCGGGCTGACGGAAGATTTTCACAAAGGAGGTCAGAAAAGGTCAAAGGTAGAGCAGGGGAAGTAGATGATGGTGAAAGGACTGTAGAGCAGCAAGGCGGAAAAAGACAGAGAGGTTAGGCGCTGGGGGCAAGTAAAGGCCAATTGATAGACACAGCAAGGAGATACAGCACAGGTAGAAGTTGGGGTGAGTAGCAAGTGTAAAGATTGGAACCAAGGCTAGAGTTAGACGATTTGGGGACATTACAAAGGAATTACAAAGAGCTTAAAGGATAAGGGAGAATGTGAAGGGTGGTGGAGTGGGAATATTGAAAGGGTAAGGGTTGTGGGGGGAGAGTATTGAGAAGGTAAAGGGTATGGAGAAGGAATGTATAGAGAGTAAAAGGAAGAGTAGAAATGTAGAGAAGGTAAAGAGTGGGGGAAGGGCAATACAAAGAGGGTAGTGGGGGAGGGCAATGTAACATTGGAAACTGATGTCATTCAAAGCCCCATATATAAGAGGACGAAGTGTCGCAGCTGAGTTTGTTACAGGGAAACCTGGGACGTCAGAACAGTGTTGGAATGTAGAAGCTGTGGGAGGAAAGGGACGGTGCAGGAAAAGAGGGTGAGAGAGGTGGGAAGGAAATAGGGAAATTGATCAGGAAAAGAACAAAGAGAGATATGGATCCAGGGAGACAGTTGTACTAAGATATCATATACTATAAATGTTTGCTTAAACATGTTAATTTTAATTCTGGAGTGGCAGTGAAGAGCAGAGGGATCATTGAGATCAGCAATGTTTAAACAACAGCATACAGTCCTGGCCTAAATCAGTCCAACTGGGGGAATAAGTCAAATCCCTGAGTCTGTGCACTGTAGCTATTGTACCTTTCAAAAAGATACTGATTGCTGGGTGACATCAGGTGATCCATTTAATATTGAAAATCTATTTCAAAGTGTTTTGTGAAGACATGACAGAAATTATGTGCATTTATTTCAATGTTTAAGTTTAATTGAATTACCTACTCAAAACTTGACACAATTACTGCCTCCCCATCATTTTACTTTGATATTCTTGATTATTTGTCCCTCACATTTATTTTAATCGATTGTAGTTTGTAATATAGAATCAAATAAACGTTACAGCACAGAAAGAAGCCATTTGGCCTATTACATCTGTGCTGGCTCTCTATAAGAAAAATGAACCTAGTCCCAATACCCTAACTTTTCCCTGTAGCCTTGTAAATCTTCCTTTATCAGAAACTGCTCCAAGTCTGTTATGAAAGCATAAGTGAATTTACCTCCACCACAGTCTCGGGCAGTGAATTCCAGATCATGACCACTTGCTGCGTAAATATGATTTTCCTCATTTTGTCATTGCTTACTTTGCCAGTTATATTGAATTAGTGTCCTCTGGTTCTTAGCCTTCCAACTGTGGTAATAGTTTCTCTTCTCTCCTCTGTCCAAACACTTCATGTTTTTGAATACGTCTAACAAATCGTCTCTCAACCTTCTCTAAAGGAAAACAGCTCCAGCTTCTCCATTCTATCTAAAAAAACTGAAGTTCTTCATTCCTGAAAACATTCTCATGAACTTCTTCTGTACTCTTTATTATGTTTTATTATGTTTTCACATCCTTCCTAAAGAAGAAGGAAGTGAGAGGAAATTACCAAGGAACTAATGATAATCTTCCAGTTCTCCGTGAGATACAAGGATGATGCCAGAGGATTGAAAACATTGCACATAATAAACCCATGTTCAAAAAACGGTGTAAGGATAAGCACAAGATCATAAGTTTATCTTTAATGTGAGGATACTTTTAGAAACAATAATTTTTGACAAAAGTAACAATCGTTGGTACAAATGCAGGTCAATTAAGGAAAGCCAGCACAAATTTTGTTAAAAACAAATTGTGTTCAACGAAGTAACTTGAATGTTTAGTGAAGAGACAGAGAGGGTACAGGAGAGTTAACATGGTTGATGTAAAGACCTCTAAAGGGCCATTCAACTGACTTTTGAGTAAAAGTTCGAGCTCATAGAATAGAAGGGAGAATTCCAACATGGATGCAATACTCCAGCTGAGGCCAAATCAGTATTTTACCCAAGTTCATTATAAATTCCTTACTTTTGTATTCTACGTCCATATTTACAAAGACAGGGAATACTTATGCTTTATTAATTAATCTCTTGACCTGACTAGCCATCTTCAGTAATTGTGCTACAGGTTGTCCAACCATGCTTAGGTGTTTCATCCTGCCATATTGAGAACCCATGGTGGTGGGCTAAAACCTTTTGGGAATCCTTCTTTTGTCTATTGGAGATTTGGCATGAAAGATGATGCATATGCCCGTCTTGTGAAATAATCTGTTAAGCTGAATCACAGCTTCTGCACCCTGGGGGAACACATGCTTCATATATATGTACAGTGTAAGAGTTTGCAGCCCCTCTTTCATTATATGAAGGGCTTGCTTTAAAATTTCTGGCTCCATTTCAGCCCTGTACTGCTGATCTTTCGCCATCTAATCCTAAAGGGGCAGGAACATCAGAGGACCTCTTTGTCGGACTGATCTTGGCCTGGTCAAAGTGGCCATTAACAGGTCCAGGTACTGGGTAATCAAGGGAGTTGTTTGAGTCGATTGCCTACTCCCTCCTGTGACAATGTTGTGTTCCTGGGTGACCCTGAAATGGGAGATTTTATTTTTGCTACAGTAAGGTAGTAGTGCCTCTATCAAATGGAGTATTCTATTGGTTTCAGGTTCCTCAAAAGAGGTTTTCCTTGGTCCCTCTGCTTCTGCATGCACCTTAGGTTTTTAACCTTTAATTTTGTTACCTCTCCATTCTTCCTACTGAAGTGTGTCACTTTATACTTGCCTGTTTTAAGTTTAATTTGTCACTTGTCCAAGCTTTTCACCAACTTGTCTATCTCCTATTAAACACTATTTTCCTTGCAATTTACAATACTTCCAGATTTTGTGTCATCTGCAATTTTAAAATTTTGTTCTGTACACCAAATTCTAGGTCATAAATATTTATCTATCAAGAATAGGTGCTAAAACTGACAGAACTCTACTATAAAACTACAAATCTGAAAAAAAAACTGGTTAGTTACACGTTTGTTCTGTGGCTTGGCCAATTGTTTATCCATGTTGGAATTCTCCCTTCTATTCTATGAGCTGGAACTTTACTCAAAAGTCAGTTGAAAGGCTTTTTAGAGGTCCTTACATCAACCGCGTAACGCTCCTGTACCCTCTTTGTTTCTTCACTAAACATTCAAGTTAGTTAGTTGAACACAATTTGTTTTTAACAAATCTGTGTCAGCTTGCATTTGTACCAGTGATTGTTAATTTTGTCAAAAATTATTGTGTCTAAAAGTATCCTCATACCAAAGATAAACTGGTGATCTTGTTGGGCTTATCCTCACATTGTTTTTTGAACAAGAGTTTATTATGTGCATTTTTTTGAGTCCTCTGACACCATCCTTGTATCTTACAGAGAGCTGGAAGATTATCGTCAGTTCCTTGGTAAATTTCCTTTCACTTCCTTTATTATCCTCAGATGCATCTTCTTCAGTACTAGTGACTAATCAAACTTAAGTAAAGCAAATGAATCTGTTACCTCCTCATTCAACTTTTTACCGTCAAGTTTCTCAACCTCACTCTCTTTCATACTCATTTGGGCAGCATTATCTTACTTGGTAAAGACAGAAGCAAAGTACTCATTCAGTACTGCCCATTATCTTACTCAGTAAAGACAGAAGCAAAGTATTCATTCAGTACCTCAGCCATACTGTCTGCTTCCATGCATAACCTTCCCTGTTAGATCCTGAATTAGTCCCACTCCTCCTTTTACTATTTGTATGTCCAAAGAAGACCTTTGGATTTCATTTTTCCCTTTTATGGTAACTGCCAGTCTATTGCCATACTTTCTCTTTGCTTTCTTATATCTTAAATAATTTTCCTGCATGCCTTATATTAAATGATTCTCAGTTGTATCGTTTACCTTATGCACCCATTTTATGCATCATTTAATTTTCTATCTCTTTCATCCAGGTTGTTCTGGAATTGTTTATCCTACCTCTCCCTCTCAAGGGAATGTAACCTGATTTAAAACCAACTATCTCGTCTTCAGTTGTTTCAGTTTTGCTTGTGAATCTGTGATTCCAATTTAACTGGGCCTAATCTGCTCTCAACACACTGAAGTTTGTCTTTTCCCATGCTATTAATAATTCTTACTCTGCATTCTCCTTGACCTTTCCCATTGCCCACCTAAATGTTAGGATACAACGATTACTGCCCTATTTTCTTCCTGACTGACATTTGATCTATTTGGTTCACCTTATTCCCAATTTCTTGGGCAATTACCTTTAATATGTTTGTTTATGAAAATGATCCTGTATCATTTTATTCTACTTCAGATATTCAGCTGTTGGGTAATTGAGAAACTGAACACCACTAGAATAGTTTGCTGGATCTATATTGCTGCCAGTGGACTCAACTCGCAGTCAGCTGAAGGCCCAGCAGTCTGGCCAGCTCTCCCTCAGAACAGCATATTTTAAACCAATTTATTTCATTGCATTTCCCCATTTCACTGTTTATTAAATTCGTCAGTTCAATTTTTATCTAAATGCAGTTAATTCAGCAATGAACATACAAATTAAGAGTAGGATTGGGTCATTCAGCTCTTGAGCATACATAACCTTTCAACAAAATCATGGTTGATCTGATTGTGGCCCCAACTCCTCTTTTTTGCATATTCCAGATACCCATTGAATCCATTGTTAGTCAGGAATTTATCCTATTCTGACTTTAAAAATTCTTAATGGCCCTGCCTCCACTGCTGTCCGGGGAAAATAATTCCTGAGACTCACGAACGCGCTGGGTGGTTGGGGAACTATGTTTCCACGTTAAACATGAGACGCTTTATTTTTAAACTGTGTTCCCAGTTCAACGCCACAAAATTTTGTCCTTAATGCTTATCTTCATTACTTGTCTCATGCAAGTCACCTGATAATATGAATTGAATTCTGCTGTTTTTGTGTCCTCACTTGTATAGTAGTTTGCGTAATGTTTCTTGCTTGGGAGAGGAATAAGACGTTGCAGAAAAGTTTGTGTATTGGCCCCAATATGTCATAACCAACTGGGCTCCAGTGTCATTGTTTCCGCTGAGTGCCTCTGAACACGCGTCTCTCTCCAGCCTCCCCCGCCCCATTCACTTTGATGTTTCTCATTCCAAATCAGGCGGTCACGTTGGTGCTCGGATTTAAAGTGTGGCCTGACATCTATTTGTGACTATTTACTGGAGACAAACTGTGTCATTCTAGTGCCAGGCATTGAGATGAGATGTCAATCTCTTGAAGCCCGGCACGAATATTAGCCGATTTGATCATGTGGTATATCCGTCTTAAATCCGATTGTGTGTCCCGGACCATGATGTCATTCCCTCGCCTGGCCCTCGCTTATTTCCGTGGCCGGGAATAATTTTTCGCCCTTTGAGATCTGAATTAGCTATTATGTTGCCGAACTGTACCAGAAAAATAGCCCGTCGGCGGTTTGGAAATCACCCGGCAGGGAACAATGGGCTCCCCGCCATCGCCTTCCATTCAAAAAGCCTGTCGACTCAGTGAAGACGCCAGTGCTGTCACAGACCATTTACCAGCATCAATCATTCAGTTCCCCACTGTCCAACCATCGCCCGACAATCCCTCCGCCTCCAGAGCTCGGCACTAACACGATCCCACTGCAACTGGCACCGGCTAATTACCCGGGGATCTATACACAAAACACACAATCAGTGAGGATATAGACACAGCAGCTCTCTCTCTCTCGCACACACACACACACACCAGAGAACCGCTGAATAAATGCCACTACAAATCCCAGAGAGAGAGAAAACACATCAGTACTATTCCGGGGGAGCACCGAGATAGAAAGGATTTGGGGTGGGATGGAGGGAGAGGGGAGCAGATGGTGCAGGACGGAGGGCGAGGGAGGAAAAGCGATGGATTTGATGAGAGAAGGAAAAGCGAGGGATGGCCGGGGGAGGTAGAGAAAAGTAGAGGCGTGAAATAGGGTAAGAGAAAGGTGGGGGGGAGGGGGCGGGAAATGCTTGAAGGGGAAGAGATAGAGAAGGGGTGAATACGGGAAGGGTTAAGAAAGGGGAGGGAGCGTTATAGGAGTAAAAAGGAGTGAGAGGAGAAGGGGTGTGATTAAATGGGGAGTGGGAGAATAAGAGGAAGGGGGAAACTGGAGTTAAGACACGTGAAGTAGGGAAAAGTGAATATAGGGAAGAGAATTGGAAAGGGAGGCGAGGTAAGAAAAGGATGGGGAAGGGGAGAGGGAAAAGGAGGGATTGAGGGAGAGTGAAGGACTGAAGGGGAGGTTTGGGGGGTTGACTGTGGGGAGGGAGGGAGTGATGGAAGGGAGAGGGCAGAGGGGGAAGGGGGGGGGAAAAAGGGGGGGGGGAAGAGAGGTAGTAGGGAAGGGGGAATAGCAGTAAAAAGGGAGATTGTGGTGAAGGAGAGAGGTAGGAAGAGTGGAGTTATGAAAAGGTGGGGAGGGATCAGGTGGAGAGGAATGAGTGAAAGCACATGAGGATGAGAAGGAATGGAGGAGAGAAAGGAAGGAGAGACAGGTAGGTCAAGGAAGTAAGATTAGAGACAACAAGGTGCAGGGCTGGATGAACACAGCAGGCCAAGCAGCATCATAGGAGCAGAGAGGCTGACGTTTCGGGCCTAGACCCTTCATCAGAAAAGGGGGAGGGG